>NW_027468718.1:15799548-16002048 GCF_046254945.1 Alosa pseudoharengus | reverse complement strand
GACCTTATTTGCTGTGCTGGCCCCGCTCTCCCAGCATGCCCGGTGGCAGGCGTGCGTGCGTGCGTGGCGTGGCGTAGCATAGCGTGGCGGTGATGGACGCGTCATCCATATTCAGGCTGGCGTGGGCGTTCTGGGCGGCCCGGTGGTGGTGAGCCCTCAGCGGGCAGCCCGCGCCGGCCGTCTCCCTTTTCATTAGCGCCACGCGGCTCCAGCCAAAGCAGTCCTGACTGCTGTGATGAATGAAGGAAGTATTGCGGCAGAGTGGACGGGACTGTCCCCACCCGGCCTGCAGCAGCCGCTGATTTATGTGTTTTGCTATGATTTAATTTTGCCACACAGAGGGGAAAAGGGGTCACCGAGAACTTATATACACACACACATATACACACACACATATATACACACACACACACACACATATATATATACACACACACACACACACACATATACATACACACACCATACGCACGCGCACACACACACACACACATGCATAAATACACACACCATACGCATACACACACATACCCGCCCCTCTCTAAACTAAAAAATAAGCCGTATTAATTTTATTGCCACCTCTGCGTGCTTGCACATGTCAGAATCCCACTCTCATGCCCAGCGCAGACGGGAGAGAGGGAATAAGAGGAAAGAGAGAGTGGGAGAGGGAGGGAGAGAGAAAAAAAAGCATGAGCTGGAGTAATAATAGCAAGGTTTTGCTTTTCATTTTGTGGGGGGACGTATAGTAGATTTACTATTCAGCGGGGGCAGGCCACATGAAAAGCCTGCTCGGTCGCCGTGGGAAACGAGCCCTGTGAGTCCTCCTGCCCTCGTGCTAAACCTCCCTTTGTTCCGAGGGCTCTCGACGTCTTTAGCATGACGCAGTGTGTGTGTGTGTGTGTGGGGCCTGAAGAAGGAAGGTTGCCTGTATGTCTCTTGTATGACCATTTAAAAGACGTGCACACACTGATCTCACGTTTTTGAATATTTTCCTTTTCTTTTTGCGTCTTTGTAATTGTGTCTCAAAGTTCAGTTTTTATGTGTGTCTGTCTTTGAGTGAATACAGAGAATGTAAAATGTGTGTTTCCCTCTTTCTGTCTCTTTCTCTCTCACACACACACACACACACACACACACACACACACACACACACACACACACACACACATATACAGGATGTGGTGAACTCGCACACTGGCCTTGCCTTTTTGAAGGAGGCGGCGGACTTCCACTCGCGCTACATCACCACGGTACGGCTTCGTGTGAACTGCACTATCATCAGTCCATCTCCCTCTGAGCCAGCTTCCCTTTCTCTTAGTCTGTCACCTCATTCATCTCTCTTCTCTTCTCTTTTTATCCTTGTTCTTTCCTTTTTGCATTTGCTAAATGTTGACTTTTTGTAAATTCATTGAAAATTGGTCAATGAACCAAAACAATAACCTATACAATGACAAAACGGAGGAAAATTATTCTTTTCTCTCTCAAGCATGTGTATTTGCTGGGCAATGTAACTAATAATGTCAAAAATCGTGTTGCATTAAATACTTTATTGAATGTGATTTTGTTTGCTCCATCCACAGGTAGTCCAGAGAATATTCTATAACGTCAACAGGTCATGGACAGGCAAGATCACCTGCCCAGAGCTCTGCAAGAGCAGCTTTCTCCAGGTACGGCACCAAGCCCCGTCTCACCACTCCTGTCCCCACCACATGTCCTCCATCCTATGTGTGGATGTTTACAGGGGTGTCTTTGTTTGTTTGTTTGTGTGTTTGTTTGTTGTGTGGATGACAGAACGTGGCTTTGCTGGAGGAGGAGGAGGATGTGAACCAGCTGACTGAGTACTTCTCCTATGAGCATTTCTACGTCATCTACTGCAAGTTCTGGGAACTAGACACAGACCATGATCTCTTCATCGACCAGAAAGACCTGGCGCGGCACAATGACCATGGTAATCTGCTCACAATCTCAAACACACCTTATCCACTTTATTCCCTTACTTTTTACTTTTCTCCTGATTTTCCTTCTACTTTGTCATCCCTTTGTTATTTTTCTTGCTTGTCACTATATTTACATGTAAAGAAATATTCTGAATATTGAGCTTTTCTTTTAAATAACACAATATATCATCATTTTTGCTGTTACAAAGTCCACTTAGAGACTCTGGTTAATGACACTTAATGATACTGGATAATGGTAATTAAGTGTTTACATGGCAGTGTCCTATTCGGAGTATTGTCATAATATCAGAATGTTACTATGGAAACAGCCATTGTTTTACTCCTGACCTTTTGACCTTTGAAGAAAGTGTGGATTTTGGATGACCAAGTGCTGTACCTTGACAGAGTAGCTCCCACACTTCCCATGGCTGATGGTGAAGTCCCATGTTTCTCCTCTCTATCAAAGCTCATGCTCCTGCCTCATGGCCTATGGGTAGCAGAGAAGGGCATTAAGAATAGATCAATAGGGTGTGTGTGTGTGTGTGTGTGTGAGAGAGTTTCCCGAGGGAAGAATGACGCAGTGTCTGTCTGCGTCAGCTCTCTCAGACCCAGGCCTGGCCAGTGTATTCCTGGTATGGAACCGATAAAGGACGGCTGCGGGGTTGAGTATAAACGGGTGTTGTGGAGGGATTTATGTCCTGAAGCAGTGCAGCCTGACCAGTCTGAAAGTCATATGTAAGCCATGATGGGTGAAATTTTTATGCTTGTGGTTTTTTCCATCTCCTTTTGCCCCCCCACGTCTCCCCCACCAGCCATTTCCAACCGCATGATGGAGAGGATATTCTCTGGAGCAGTCACGAGGTAATATAACAATACGCCATGTTGTTTCATGCCTTTGTGTAGACCCTATGAAACGCTCCTGCTGCATTGGACAGTCAGTTCTAATGGCTGAATGGAGCTCATATTTCTCTACTTGTAGTTTAGACCTCAGAAGGTGAGTGTTTCATTGTGTGTGTGTGCGTGTGCGTGTGCGTGTGCGTGTGCGTGTGCGTGTGCGCGCTCACAGGGACCGGAGAGTCCACAAGGAGGGCCGGCTGACCTATGCTGACTTTGTGTGGTTCATCATCTCCGAGGAGGACAAGAGGACCGAGACCAGGTGGGCACTCAGAGATGCCTCGTCTCCTATGATGGTGACATTCACAAGGCCCCTGGTCATAACTTATCAGAGATGCTAATCACCTGGCTGCTATCAGCCTCGTCTCATATGTTGGTGACATTCACAAGACCTCTGGTCATAACTTATCAGAGATGCTAATCACCTGGCTGCTATCAGCCTCGTCTCATATGTTGGTGACATTCACAAGGCCCCTGGTCATAACTTATCAGAGATGCTAATCACCTGGCTGCTATGAGCCTCGTCTCATATGTTGGTGACATTCACAAGGCCCCTGGTCATAACTTATCAGAGATGCTAATCACCTGGCTGCTATCAGCCTCGTCTCATATGTTGGTGACATTCACAAGGCCTCTGGTCATAACTTATCAAAATGGTGGCAGGATGATCATACAAACACCTTGGAAGGTTAAACGGTTGAATGGCATTGAATTGAAGGAATGAAACAAATGTACTGTATCTGTAAGAAAGAAAATGTAATACATACTAACCTGTCATGAAGAAAATATAACACATTAACCTTCAGCTGTATTTTATTAGGATATCCTTGTAACAGGTTGTCTGCTTAGACAGCCACTGATTGAATTGATATAGTGAATATAATATAGCAGAGTTTCTCAGTTGTCACACACACTCTACACACACAATACACTCCTCTATTCTCTCTTCCCTGTGCAGCATAGAGTACTGGTTCCGCTGTATGGACCTGGATGGGGACGGAGTGCTGTCCATGTACGAGCTGCAGTACTTCTATGAGGAGCAGTGCCAGAAGCTGGAGACCATGGCCATCGAGCCCCTGCCCTTCCAGGACTGCCTCTGCCAGATGCTGGACCTTGTCAGACCGGAAGTCGAAGGTGCGTGAAAACGACCTCCTAAAATGAGCATCTCCGCCAGTGCTTTGGGTTTCAAGTTTGATGGATGGATATAGGGATGGATGGATGGATGGATGGATGGATTGCTGTGATTATTGTGTCCTTTCAGTGCCTGTGTCGGTGCATACCTATTTATGTGTTGTAGTGTGTGTTGTACTGTGCCTGTCTTAAGTATCAACTGTCCTACTGATGTATGTTGTTGTGTGTGGTTGCCGGGTAGCAAAAGAATTTCCCCCTTGGGGATTAATAAAGTGCAATCTAATCTGATGGATGGATGGATATAGGGATAGATAGATATAGGGATGGGTGGATGGATGGATGGATGGATGGATGGATGGATGGATGGATGGATGGATGTTCGCATGCTTGCCCACTCCCGAAGTAAATTTAAGAATGTTAATCTTAGACAGTGGAATAATGAGAGGAGACACATCTGTATGGATTATCTCTCACATTTTATTTGCAGGGAAAATAACCCTTCGTGACTTGAAAAGGTGCAAGATGTCCCATATATTCTTCGACACCTTCTTCAACATCGACAAGTACCTGGACCACGAACAGAGGGATCCTTTCTCAGTAGTGAGGGTAAGAATCCTGAACAGCATCACCTGTGCACAGGTGTTTGTTGTTGTTTAGGAAATAATAGTGTGTTTGTGTTCTCCTTTGTTTGTGCTCTGAAGGATGGAGAGAGCGAGGGCCAAGATATCTCCGACTGGGAGAGATACGCCGCGGAGGAGTACGACATCCTGGTGGCGGAGGAGACGGCTAACGAGCAGTACCACGACGGGTAGGGCCACCTTCACCATGGCAACCATGACTTGAGTTGTCTTCCATATTTAGAGCACCTAGTGATGGGTACTCATGACTACTTCACAGGCTGAGTCGTTGTTGACCTATTCCACTGGCTCCCTCAGCCCAACACTGCTGGTGGTTTTGTGCATACTAATTTTCCTGCTATTAATACTCTACCACAACTGGAATACAAACTCTAAAATTCCTAGGGACCTAGGATCATTAAAGGGATCAATAAAGTATCTATCTTATCTATCTATCTATCTATCTGTTAAGAAACACTGGGGAAGTGTGAATTATCCCCCAGGCTTTAAAGTGTGGGGAGAGGGTGGTCAGGTGGGTGGGAGAGGGTGGGGCTGGGTAGGTGAGGGTGGGAGAGGGTGGGGCTGGGTAGGTGAGGGTGGGGCTGGGTAGGTGAGGGTGGGAGAGGGTGGTCAGGTGGGTGGGAGAGGGTGGGGCTGGGTAGGTGAGGGTGGGGCTGGGTAGGTGAGGGTGGGAGAGGGTGGGGCTGGGTAGGTGAGGGTGGTCAGGTGGGAGAGGGTGGTGAGGTGGAAGAGGGTGGTCAGGTGCTGGGGGTCAGGCGTGTTGACGGACTTTGTTGTGTGGCAGTTTCCAGGAACTGTCCTGACTTCTGAAAGGAGGCAGGCTGAGGTAGTCAGGAGAAGCGGTCAGGTAAGACTCTGGGAAAAGCTCTGCATAGTTCAGACGTTCTACTTCTCTTCTGCCCCACCACTTCATGCCTGCTGTCTGCATTCTTGTGTCCTCCGGTTCTTGTTCCTCCGGTTCTCCTTCACCCGGTTCTCTTGTTCCTGCGCTTGGCTGTTACCTCTCTGTTGAGATGTGGCCATGTCTTGAGCTTGCATTGTTGTATCTGTGAAGTTAAGTGCAGTCGCTTTAAAAATGTTAAAGCGTACACACACACACTCACCCTGGCCTCTCCCCCCCCCCCTTCTGTAACCTGCTGCAACTGTTGTGTCTGTTTCGCACATCACTGGTTCTCAATCCTGTTCCCTTTCCTCATATCCTGTTCATTCCTTTTTACTGCCTTATCCAGTGGAGTGTTCTACACGTAAGCAAAGCACTCAAGCACTCAGTCATTCAACCAATGCATGTCACAATTGTGTTGTTTTTACTGTGTGGCGTTGAGTGCATGTAGCCCAACGCACGCTTGTTTGTTTGCCCTTCTCACAGGTACGAGGACGTTCTGGAGCCCATGGAGCAGCACGGGTCCGGTCTGCAGGGGGAGAAGCGGCACTTCTTTAACATCCCCAACCCCCACTGCAACCTGGACCTGGAGGAGTACGAGTACGAGGACGACTTTGAGTGAGCTGCGCGCCATCAACCAACCCCCCACCCCCCCCCACCCGCCACTGTCACCGCAGGGTGGAGGCAGCGTCCTCCGTCAGAGAAACCAGGGGCAACCAGTCCAAGCCAAAGGGAAACAAACCAACAAACAAACAAACACACAAACAGACGAACACCCATGCAGCAGGGCCAGGATGAGTCAACCACACTTCCTGAAACTATGTTAAGCAGGAGGTTGACAGACCAAGGGGGACAAAGAGGAGCCTGAAATGCATAAGGATGAACTTCACAGGGTGGGACACTCACCAGCATCACACACACACACACACACACACACACACACACTTTGTGCCGTAATACAAACCATCAGGTAGAACAGAGACCCCCCCCCCCCCCCCCTCACACAAAAGCCATCACAGGGTGTGCTGCTTCTCCCAGCAGGACACCAGGGCTGCACACCAGGGCTGGGGGCTCCCACAGTCATGTAGAGTCTGGAGTCCCCGCGCTGGAGCTAAGCTCCTGACTACAGAGAGCCAGACACTTGAATTACTGAATGTGCACTAAAGCAAGGAAATGGACACATGTTCTCTCCTCTCTATCAGTTTCTCTCCATTTCTAAGAATTGGCTAATGTAACATTCCAGATATATTAACCAAAGTAATTTAGAACCAAACAAAACATGCAATTTTTACCGAGTCAGCTTCTTTCAGGTGAAGCGTGACACTTGGGTGCCTAAAATGATTCTGTTACTCAAAGGTCCTTTTATAGAGAAAATGTGTAAAATAAAATAATGTATTTATCTGCCAAGGTGGTCGGCCATTACTGTATCATAGCCCTGTGTGTGTACAGGCTAGGTATAAATTATTAGAGGTATTTATAAATAGCTGTACATATTTAATTTGTGTTTGCGGTGTTGCAAAAAGAATTTAGCTGAATGTTTTTAAACCAGTAATGTTCATGTTTTTTCTACCTGTATGAGTACTTAATAACAATGTACTTTCAATGAGGGAAAAATGAACTTTTTTTTTTAAAATGTCTTGTCTGTTCCAATAAATAAAAAGATGACCATGAAAGACTCAGTATGTGGTGATATTTCAGTAAAAACATTGAGAGCAACTTTTTTTTACAGCTTCGTAGCTTTATTTCAGTCCTTGCTTCAGGACAGGTGCATTTAGAAAGATTCTTTTGTAAGTAATTTTCTCACAGACCAGAGTGAACAGGTAAAAAAAAAGTCCAGTTGAACAGAGAGCACATGGATCCACTGGTCACGGATGGACACAGAGAGCTGCCATAAACTAAGGAACAGTGGTGAGCACGAGGCAAAAACGTCTCTACTCAGACATACACCTACTCAGACATGGGTCACACTTGACCTTTATAGTCTCATATAGACTATATATACAGATGTTCATATTATCAACAACTTATTTGTTTACACTCTGTTAACAACAATTTACGGTTGAGGTTGTGATTAGACGTTCACCAATTGTTCGACCACAATTTGAAAGACTGAGCCTGGGTAGACTATCCCAGAAAAGTATTACCAAGACGTCGTTCACCTGACTAAACCAGTGGCCGAGCCGTGAATGTAAGTTTGCATTTGCCCTCACTGCTTTTCATGCTACGGTATTCGACTCAATTCATGTCCTAATTCCTCTTTCTATTCCCTTAAACTAAGGCCACTGGGAGCATTTAGGTTTCATATTGCTTTCTAGACTTTAGCCAACTGCATGTGAGGGAGAATGCAAACTAAAGGCCTCTAAAGCTGTAGTGTGTGGGTACAAATGGACCGCCTCAAAGCCAACAGTTTGCTCATCTGCTACATAAAAACAAAATTTTTTACACACATGTCCCTCTTGAGGAGAGCATTCAATACCTCTTTTACCCTAAAATGTGTATTTGTGCATCAAACAAAATAACCTGCTGTATACACAGTAGGACTTAAAGTACTAAAGTTGAGTGCATTTTGCAGAAGATATGAAAATTATTTACATAGCATTGCACAATTGCCTAAATGTGTCCAAAAAATGGTTATTCAACAGCAACTATTTAAAGCTTAACATGAGGAAAATAAAGCTAGCTATTTATGGGGATGTATACTGGTCAATATGGGGTCAATATAAGTCTACAGTATTACAGCAGAACCGTACAGGAAGATGATGTAAACCCATGTAGACCCATTCAGAACCCAAATGTATTGTTGTATATTTAGATAAAAATATATATATTTTTACATGCAGCTATATGCAGGAAATTGAAAAAAAGAAGGCATGGCACTAGTATAGTCAAAACTTAGAAAAAGTCCCCACAAATGTAAAAAATAAAAAAGGTTCTCCTAACAATCTCTACCTTGGCAAGAGACTGAACATTTTAAGTGTTCTACAGAGAACCGTTTCCTGGCAAGAGTCTTAATATTTTATGCATTAAATTCAATAGCTCAATAGAGAGTTCTGTAATGAACCATTTCTGAAAGGTGTTCAGTGTTCCCTGTGGGGGGGGGGCTATCTTTCTAAGAGACTGTTCTCAAAGTGAGTTCTAATAACTCTTTGACACAAATCACTTAAGACAGTAATCAGCTCAGAGAAACCAACTGCTGTCTTTGTGACAGGATGGTGTAGAGGTCCCGATGTCTTCAGAGTACAATTCATAATACAGTTATTAGATATCCAAAGCCTAATCCTATTCCTAATCCATTGTCAAGCCTATGATATGCAGTCACACTAAAACCCAGTGAACACATCGGGGTGAGCGCCGCGATCATCCTACAACTATGTCCACATCCACCTCATCGTTGTTGTATCTGGACACTAGCGGCTCTTCAGATGCCTGTGAGATGCTGTCCACTGGCTCTTCGCCGACCACAGGGCGCTGTTCCATCTCCTTTCTCTCGATTGGACTGTGGAATAAGGGACACAAAGTCAGATCAATCATGTCAATCACTGATATTTGGTTTCTTATTGGCTCATGTGTCCAACGTCGGCTCACCTGCTGAGGGGTCTCTGGGTGGGCCTGGTGCCTTTGGTCTCTATGCAGGGGAGTGGGGTTGAGGTCTTCATCTCACCTGTCAGACAAACCAAAACCAGCTGAGCACGCAAAATATCATACAGTTGTCTGAACATTAGGACAATATGTGGCCAGTGAACTTCCCGTTTGAAGTCAATATCTGAATAAACATGCAGTATATGCTGCATATGATGTAAACAGCGGAAACCACAGGAAACTATTTAAATGTGGAAACCATTCTAATGTAAACACTGGAAACCAATGGAAACCATTTAAATGTGGAAACTATTCTAATGTAAACATTGGAAACCATTTAAATGGACATAAATGCGAGCGTACCGTCTGAGGCCGCGTGCCTGACGGAGGGGCAGCGAGAGTGGCTGGACAGTGATGGCCGGTTGCTGTCGGAGCTGATATAGGAGACGGTGTCGTCACCCTCGGCCGTGGCCTGCAGAGATGCGCGGTAGTAGATGAGCGGCTTCCAGCACTCCTCCCGGTTGTTGACCGTGTGCTCGCCCGCGTACTTCTGCAGGTAGCTGTACCTACGGACACAAGAGTGATAATCTGATAGATTGGTAATCTGGAATTGGTGAAAAGCATGCAGCGTTGGATGACCAACTGACAATTACTGAACCCTGTCTGGATTTCCTCATCTGGTGGATATGTTAAGGTTATGTTGACACCAGAGGCCTATACTATGAAAATGGATAAATGGTATATTGAGCCTAAACCCAAAGGTGCAATCAATTTCAGTGGAGGCAAAAGTTTGTGCCGACTGACTTACTTCATAATTCTTTTACAGTTTAAAGCAAATTATTGAACATTTTTACACAAAAAAAACATTCAAAGAAAACGCTTCCACCGTCAAATTTGAACACACTTCTGGCTTTAGGCTTGATGGATCACTAATCTCATTCTCTGATATATTCTCAAGGAATTTGCCCAAAGGTCTTTACATTACCGACTGTGTGACCATGGTGACATTCTGTCTGCTGCGACCATGTGACAAAGCATCAGTCTGCAGACGGTGTGGACACTTACACAGTCTTTTTGTCCGGCTTGAGGAGCTTGCTGGAGAACTCGCTGAGGATGGTGAGGTATGTGATGTTGGGAGGAGCATGCCTCTCTGCCTGCTGAACAAAGCCCTGGAACACAAAATCGACGCCATCCCTACAGAATACACGGAAAAAAAAACACAAAACAAGTTAAAACAGAACATTTCAATGAAAATATAATTCATCATGCACTGTTATCCGAATCGTACATAAAGGATAGACCTTCTGGTAGAGCATGTGATGCACAAGCAATGCTGTAGAGGATGTTTCATGCTGAAACTGCAGCAGGTGTTGTATTAGGGTTAATGACCCCAGAGTGTCATGATAGCACAGCCCATCATCACTGACTGAGTTACAGTGAAGAGAACTTCCAGTTACAGAGGTGGTTAAAAGACAGGAGCCCTCGGCGGAGGTGTATCGAGTAGGCTACCTGTGGATCATGGCCAGTGACTCGCGGGACTTGATCTGGTCCCAGCCGAAGGTGAGGGAGAAGCGTCGGGCCAGCTCCTTAATGCTGCTGTAGGTCTGCACGTCCGAGCGCCGCCCGCTGCTCCCACCCTCCTGCTCCTGCTTCAGACGCAGGTAGAGCTGAGGCACACAGAGAGAGAGGAGAGGGGAGGGGAGGAGAGGGGAGGGGGTCAGAGAAGAGGGAACGATTGGGAAAGAAGAAAGGAGAACAGAAAGGAGTCACAGGAAATAGAGAGAAGAGATGGAGAGATGGAGAGTGACAAGAGGAGAAAAGAGGAAAGGAATGGGACGGGAAAGAAAGGGAGGATAAAGGGGAAAGAAAGGACCAGAGTAGAGAGAGTGAGAGAGAGAGAATGTAAACAAGTGATACAAGTCTGCCAGAAAAAGATTTGATAGCTGATCCATCTACACAGAAGGGTTTCACTCATCATACTGTTCAGATTGATCAATGGGTTTGACATGGCCAACAGGCCATACAGTGCTGCCTCAAAGACTAGCCTTGTCAACTAACATACACTAGCAAAAGCACTGTTAAATCCACGCCAGGACTGAATGCCCATGAAAGTGCTGATTAATCACCAGACACTTCATCAGTTCCACAGTACAATCAACCAATACGAGACCAGTGAGTCACAGTACAAGGACACTCCTTCACACCTTCACACGTCTCACACGTTCATTTCAATGAGGGCATGGGTATGCTTTTCACTGTTAGGACTACCCTTAACCAACCGATGTGTGTCCTCTTCTAGTTTAAACCAGTCAAAGGAGCCAAAACATAAAAAGAGAGCGGTGACAGTTCATCAGTCCCCCTCAGTTTTTCCAATCCCTTGCCCCTCACTGGGGATCTAGCGGTGGCCAAACAAAGAATGGAGGTGATCTAGAACATTCCAATGGGTTCACGGATTGGGGGGGGGGGGGGGGGGCGGGCTGGTGGAGGATTTCTGTGTGTGTCTGAGAGGTGCTGACAGCTGCATGGGGCTATTCAGGACCAACATGGGGGGGTGGGGGTGGAGAGGTGACATGAGTTGGCATGAGGCCAAGCAGATGTGTCCTGCATAGAGGTGTCCGATAAGGAGAGATGGAGAGTGAGAACGTGTGTGTGTGTGTGTGTGAAAGAGAGAGAGAGAGAGAGAGAGAGAGAGAGAGAGAGAGAGAGAGAGAGAGAGAGGAGAGAGAGGGAAATAGAGACAGAGTGATGGAACAAGAGAATGAGATAACAGTGACAGAAAGAATGAAAGATAGATGGATGGAAAGACTGAGCATACTGAGCAAATGGTCCAGATCCATTTTCAAGGACTCTGCCCACCCTGCCCACCACCTGTTCAACCTGCTTCCCTCCGGCAGGCGTTTCAGGTCAATAAATGCACGCACCGCCAGACTAACCAACAGTTTCTTCCCCTGGGCCATACCTTCACTAAACCAAAAAAAGAACCCTCTGCAAACTCTGGCCACCCCCCCCAATCTTCCCCTCCCTTGCCATGATCAACCACTAACACCTCTGGACAATATTGCATTCTGTGCACCTATGCACTAGGCACTTTCTTGCTATTAGGCTGCGGCTATTTTACTGATGTGTGCTGGAGGGTGTTCTGTGTGGGAGGGTTTGGAGGGTATTTCTGTGTGTAAATGCTGTGCTGCGTTTGGGGCTGGGTGGATGAGAGTGTGTGTTTGGGGCTGGGTGGATGAGAGTGTGTGTTGGGGCTGGGTGGATGAGAGTGTGTGTTGGGGCTGGGTGGATGAGAGTGTGTGTGAGAGTAAGAGAGAGTGCAGAGCATATAGGGGATGTTTTTCTGTATGTTTACTTATTTATTTATGAATTATTTATTGCTCTTTTTAAAAGCACTGACCAAGAGTGGCAACTTGAATTTCGTTGTGTTGATACTCTGTATTTTATGCAATGACAAATAAAGCTTCCATCTATCTATCTACATAGGAAAGAAAGATGGGGGGGTGTTTTGACTCTCCCTTCTACTCCATCTTTGACTCTCCATTATACTCCATCTGACACCTCATTGCCATCTTTGACAGGAAGGTGGGAAATAGAAGGACAAAGTGAGAAAGAAACAGAGAGCGAAGAAATATATATATATCTTTTTTTTTTAAATAAAAATAAAATAAAGACCCTGAGCTCCATATACCTGCTGCAGACACAGCATCAGTGTCCGCGCACTCTCAATCTTGTCCATCTGCCGTGTCCGGTTCAGCGTCTCTTTGATGATGTCCCCAAAGTCAGAGTAGTACTGCAACAAGAAAGAACATCCACACACACACACACACACACACACACACACACACAGACAAAAACAGAAAGAGACAGAGAGAACATTCAGTGTTTCTTTAGAACTTTAGAAGGGGTCACTCAAACTCATACACACACATGCTGTCCCCACAGGGTCTCCAAGCACATGTTGTTGCCGTGGGAATGCAGGGGCCTCCGCTTGTGATGTTGCATAAGCAGATGGATGCCAATGGCCGCCTGCTGAGCTAGTGCTTTTCTGTTCCACAAGCCTCTCATCCTGCTTAAGGAGTCTCTCTGGTCCATCGGTCTGTGGCTGACCAGAGAGTTCTGGGTCTGCGGCGCCTCTGCACGTTAACGCTAAAGAACGATTTGTCCAGCCCTGATGGCACAAAAGAGCAAATCTGCTCCAGAAGGCCTGGAGTATGTGTGGGGGTATGTGCATGTGCAAGTGTGTGTGTGTGTGTGGGTGTGTATGGGTATGTGTGTGTATGAGCGTATGTGTGTGTGTGTGTGAGTGTGTGTGTGTGTGTGTGTGTGTGTGTGTGTGTGTTTGTGTGTGTGTGTATGTGCGTGTGTGTGTGTGTGTGTGTGTGTGTGTGTGTGTGTGTGTGTGTGTGCGTGTGTGTGTGTGTGTGTGTGTGTGTGTGTGTGTGTGTAAACTCCCATTCATCACACCTAAGCTCATAATTCTCGAGGTTTAACGGCACACTCTGACTAGCTAGAGATTAATTGCTCCAATTAATTGCTCCCCCCTCGTTTCCTTTTCCAAGCGTCTAATCCACTGCTGAATGAGAAGGTTAACACCGAGACCCAACCCCCCTGCTGCTGCACAGCAACACCGCCATGTGCTCCACATTTACCCCCCACCACCACCCGACTCCCACTGATCTGGGACCTGTGGAGCGTCCATGCTCTTGTGGAGACGTGTGTACACGGAGTCCTGTGCACACTGACTCAGCTGTCCAGCTTGGAGGGCCTCTCTCACTCAGACCCAGTGCTGGCCTCAGTGTGGTTACTATTGTTCTGAAAAAGATGTTGTTATTTGTTCTGAAAAAGATATTTTAACATTTAACCTGGCAGGGGGTCAGTGAACACACACACACACACACACACACACACACACACACACACACACACACACACATACACACTTGTTGGGGTGTGTGAAAGGGGGGTAGGGAGTTGGGTTGTGTCCTGTGTTCTGGACACGGGCCTATCAGTGTTGAAGAGTGGCCTGGGCCTGCGTGCCGACCCTCTCTAGCAGAGAGAGATAATCTGCCGCGGAGCCCCACTCTGGACGGCCCTTCCCCCCATCACAAGCTGGAGACCCTGCAGGATCAGACAAATCCTCTCCCACACGGACTCTGTGACCCAGGGACAGAGAAGCTGGGGGAACAGGAGGGGGGTGGGGAGAGATGTCTAAAGAGAAAGACATGAAGAAAAGACCCAGGGAGAAAAGAGAGATGAAGATAGAAAGAGAGACACAAGACACAAAGAGAAGAGAGAGAGAGAGAGAGAGAGAGAGAGAGAGAGAGAGAGAGAGAGAGAGAGAGAGAGAGAGAGAGAGAGAGAGGGAGAGAGAGAGAGAAATGGGGCACAGACAGTGTGGGCTCCTATCAAGCCCAAATGAGCCCCCACGTTAGCGTTAGCGTTAGCATGGCACAGTTCAACTCCGTGGGAGTAACGTGGAGCAGAAGACCTCACCTGACACATGACTTATCTCCCCTGGCCCAGACGCACCTCCCCCTGTTTACCTTCAATAAAATATGCATTCAACACGGCTGGACTGGCCGGCGGATTGGCAGCGCAGGTCAGCCTGTAAACAAGCGATGGCTTGTCAGTCGCAGCGGTCAGTGCACGCAGGAAGCCGGGCAAACAAGCGCGCAGGGGTTTTATTCTGACCGACGCCAAATTTCTGTCATCCGCCGCCGACTTTGAAAGGCATCGTTCATGGTGACGGCCAGGCGGAGGTGGGGGTGGAAGGGGGGGTAGGAGGGAGGTGGGCGCGTGGTGGCGCAGTCTGCCTTGATCAGGGGGAATGTTGATGAGGGTATGGCTGCCCAGGCCAAATGCCTGCACCGGAACGGCATACCAGGCATGTCAGACCATCACAAACACATGTATGTGCACACATACGCACACACAAAAAAAACAAACACAAACACACACACACACACACACACACACACACACACACACACACACACACACACACACACACACACATACAGTACATATACACACACACACACACACACACACACACACACACACACACACACCAAACAGACAGACACCAACAAATACAAATGCACACACAGACAGACACACACAACTGTACAGTACATATTCCAGGTCTGTTTTTTTTTTATTCAGACCAGCTGTGGTTGTACATATTCTATTTATTTACTGTCTGTGGTATTAACATTTCTCAATTCACAGTTTCACAACTATTTAGCTCATGTTTGAGGAACCAACAAAGTTACTAAGCAACCCACGAACCACAAGCCACGAGGATAAACGTGCACCAGAGTCCTGGTCAATCGATAGCGTGCAATCTGTCTGACCCCCCCCCCCCCCTGCTCCAACCAGACACCTCGCTCTGCCCTGCTGACCCCAAAACCGGAATGGAGGGCATATTCACTTGTTGCGTCGGACACGTGAGGGGCTACTCTTGGAGCATGTGAGAGAGTGTGCTATTGATTCTAATCGATCAGTTGCTTAACCTTTGCACAACCTCATATCCTGTTTGCTTTCAGTTCTGCTGTGGCTCTCTGCGGCTTGGAAACTCACAGACGCAGATCGGCAGACAGAGAACATTGCTCTCCTCACTGATCGCTGACCAGACAACAGCTCTCAAACACACCGCTAGTCTCAGATTTTCAGATATCCGGCGCAGTTGGATGCTTCTATCAATGATGCATCTACTTTCACGTTTAGTTTCATTGGCGTGTAGTGGCAGACGGAGTGGGGCTGTGGAGAGGGAGAGGGAGAGAGTACCTTCATGTACTGTTTGAAGATCTCTGCAGCCATGCTCATCTCCAGCACGCTGGTCACGATCAGCTTACAGTAGGCAGCCAGCAGGTTCCGGCGCTTGTGCAGGTCCTCAAGCCGAGTGCTGCCACACTCAGTGTCCAAACCACTGACTACACACACACACACAGATAGATAGACAGACAGACACACACACAAACACACACACACACACACACAGACAGACAGAGAGAAAATAATTACGCCACTAAATATCCTCCATATTATTTTACACTATTCTTTAGCACATAATGTATCTATTACTACAACCATATGGACCCTTTCAAGAGAGTTCCATTATCAGCATCATAGTTGGCCCCACAAGACTTCCTTTTTAACATTCCATATGTTATCTTAATGCAGAGGAAGTAGATTGGGGCCCAAATAGAACGTTCAAGCATTGTTTTTGTTTTTATTGTTGAAAGGGTCTATAGGATCGAGTCCAATAGAGAGGGCTGGAGTGGGAGAGCTGTTTTGGCATTCATCCGGCAAGAAACAGATAATACACTTAAAGAATGCAGAGACAAGTGAGTTTCCAACATGTAATAATGTATCCTCCTGAAGTGAGAAGTCAACACCCTCACTCCATAACTCAATGTCAGTCTTTGCCCAGTGACTGATTCCTGAAGCCACTACCTAATAGAACAAGTTTGGATTACGCCATAGGAGACAAGGACTAAATCTAATCTTAAGGCTTCTTTTTATTACTTGTTACGAGCCAATACACCCAGATTACATTTGTTTCAAAAAGATGAAAACACGCCGTATGGGAGAGCAAAAAGGAAGGCCTCCCTAGTGCATGTGTTTGAAGACACAACATGATTAAATGTGGTCAATTTCCTGCTGATGATTAAATATCCATTAGATCAGTAGCATCCATTAATCAATAAATTCATTATTTAACTCAATACAACAAAGCAATGTTATTGCATGTGGAAAATACTGTATTCCAAATAAAAGCCTGCCGTTATTTGTATTGATCTGAGTGCTTATTGTGTAATCCATTTCCATGCGTGCTGTTTTTCTGCCTTAGATCTCTAAATGCTTTTGTTGGACAGGGGGAAAAACACTGAAATAATGTTCCTCTTTACCAGAGCAATTTCTCTTCCGATCAGCTAATCTGTTGGAAATGACCAGTGACCTGCATCTCTCGCAGCCTTGTGTTTGGGGGCGCACTAACGGCTCTCTGTGAAATTGCCCATTTAATGATTGCCGGGAAAACGTCTGGATAAGAAATGCTAATGACCTCTTGGACTAGCTGTCTAATAGAGATGTATAAAAATTAATTTGCGTTTGCATGATTTCCTTGCAGATTTCTGGGGTTAAACGAAAGGTCACGCTTGAATGGGCGGCTGTGAAAGCTAGTCAATCCTTCTGGGCCCATCGCGTACGGTAAAGCAGAGACTCAATGTATCAAACAGCGCGCACACATTTCATATGAGAATATTTTACCATTAATAAGCCAACAGGCTGAAGTGCCAGTATTTTTCTTTCAGAGCTGGCCACATCTTGCAGGCCGTCATGTTTAACAAAGAGAAAGACTGCCACCTTGTGGAATTAAGCTGCTCACTGAAAATCACAACAAGCCTTCAGACACCTGTAAAAAAAGGTAGCGCCAGCTACTGTACTTGGTATATATAATATATGGAAAAAAATGAATTAGCTGTTTGGGAAATCATTCCGCCAGCGAAAATACCACAATGACTCCTTTAATAAAAACACTTTTATGAAACACTTATTGAGAAAAAGGCAAAGCAGGCAAAGCCTTTTGCTGCACATGTGGGAAGAAGTAGAGAAAAGAAGTGTGTGTGTGTTTATGTGTGTGTGTGTCTGTGTGTGTGTGTGTGTGTGTGTGTGTGTGTGTGTGTGTGTGTTTGTGTGTAAACATATACTTCATCATTTCCTCTCACCCCGGGTGCTATGGCCGTCCGTCTCGGCGCCGGTGAAGACATGGTCCAGGATGAAGGTGACCAGGGCCTTCTGCAGCTTGGGGTCAGGGGCGTAGAGGAGCAGAGGGGTGCCCGACGCCGGCTCCCACACCTGCAGCTGGTAGTTATGGGCCACGAGCACGTCACACAGAGACACAAATGCCTAAGGGGGTTTCAGAGAGGGACAGTGCGTGACTGAGAGCCTGACCCACATCAACGCCGGATCGAAACAACAGCACAGTCTAACACCCAGTGCGTGTCTGCTGTGTTCCAACTGCAACAACGCTATCAATAACTGCATGCAGTATGCTAGAGAGACATGGTTTCCTTGTGGGCTAATGGATGGTTTTTATCAGAGACAAATGTGATGGAGATCGACTACAATACAACGAGAAAGTGAGCCCTTTTTGTCTGGCCAGGACAGTTAAGAGTCATCTCCATTACTCCAAACAGCAGGGTCCTGGAGGAGGGAGCGCAGATGAAATATCCCTGAGGAGTTTGGCCACTCGCAACGCGGTTTTTCATGTCTGCATTCTCAAGGCAGTTCCACCAAACTACACGCAATTAGGAAATGGCCTTGATGGGGGAGATACCGAGAGGCGAACAACTGGGACGGCCTATTTGCAGGCATTCCACTTGTAAACAGCCTCTCTGAACCCAAGGCCTCGGTTCACGTTGGACTTTAACAAGGAAACGGTTCGGTTGCCAGACACGCACTCTCTACAAACAACAAAGTCCTAATGGTATTTCGGCATCGAAAACAATAGTCTGACTCAAATAAGCAAAGATCAAACTCCAAGCAGGGGTGACAATTCCGGAATGTGGGTGAGTTTTACTGGTAAGAGAGATGAGCAGACATGTCGTACAGTACCTGTTCCCGGACCTGCTGCTCCATGTGGGTGAGGCAGCGATGACATTTCTCACAGAAGGCTCGGAGCTGGGTCCTCTGGCGGATGACTGCCTCCTGAAAGCACACGCACACATACGCACACACACACACACACACACACACACACACACACACACACACACACACACACACACACACACACACACACACACACACACACACTGTCTTTTAATGGCATACACCCACTTTTTCACACAGCAAAAAAATCAGGCAGAAAATTAACAGCATGACGTGAAGAGAGACATTTTATTTTTAACTTCAAAAAAACAGCAAGCCACAATCCAGCGCAAAAACAGATCAATAACATAAAGGTAGGGAAAAAATATATCAACCCTCTGTCATCTAAAAAGCTCAAACACACACACACACACACAAACACACACACACACACACACACACACACAGATCTGTGTGTGAGAGAGAAGTGTGTGAGTGCAGGGTAGCAGGGCCCATCTTCAGAGGCGTGCGTCGGCAGACAGAGACTGCGCTGGCGTAATTAGGCTAAATAATGCGATGTGATGGCGGAGCACAGGAGGGCTCGGGGAGCGGCGCGCGGATGAAAGCTCGGCGCCAGCCGCCGCAGCAACGCTCCCTCGTGTAAAAAAAAAAAAAAAACTCCTCTTTCATAATTACAGCGTTGTGGCGCTCCGGGGAGCGAAGACAAGGAGGAGGAGGAGGAGGAGGTGAAGAGGAGTGGGACGAGGGGGGTGGGGGGTCTTAGGAAGTGCCTGTCCCATTTCAGTTTAGTGTGGTGGAGGCACGTCACAAAGACGGCACAATTTCATTCCCAAGGACCCAGGAGAGATTGTTTTCATCCAATGATAATAATAACCCCCCCCCCCCTCGTTCTCCTCTAAGTGTGGCTCAGCCATACCCAACACCCCCAGCCATACCCAGTGGTACACAGTGACATTAGAATTGCAGATGGAGGCCGAAGTGCTGGAATTCCAGCCGGCCCCTGTCAGTTATTGATGGAGAGGTTTTCCAGTGGACGTGGTCATCCTTACGCCTCGCCCTGATCCTCCCTCCACCACCACCCCTCCTACTACCTCCAGCCACATTAGTCCATCAATATTTCAGTGCCTCCGGGGTCAGAGGTCAACGTGGAGGCAGGAAATGTGATTATGCCAAGCGCCTGGAAACACTGGGGGTGGGTTAGAGTGGGCTTAATCAGGCGGACATTAGAGATCAGATCACGTTACGCGTGTCCCAACGCCACACAGGCAGGTAGCCGCTAACACGCAACCGCTCCAATCCATCACCCAGGCGCACTAGCCCTTGGCAACTGCACATCAAATCACTGGCATTTGCGTAACTTATTAAAAAAAATGCGTCAGACGTAACCTCCAGGGGGATCCTGATGAGCTCTGGCCCACACTCTGTAGTGCTACTGCTTATCTCAACATCAAAGGCCAACTCTGTGTGTGTGTGTGTGTGTGTGTGTGTGTGTGTGTGTGTGTGTGTGTGTGTGTGTGTGTGTGTGTGTGTGTTTTGGCTGATCATATTCCACCCCAGTCACGCGGCTAAATCATCAAGATAAATCTGACCACTAATTCATCACTTTGAACCTGGTATGGACGTGGTGAACGTGTGCATGGAAACCTAAAGGTAGAGTCCGCCATTCTGGCAAGTACTGTTGATACTGAGCCAATCAAATCACAGCTCTCCCTTCCATGTTGTTGAAGCATGTTGACTGTTGACTGAGTTGCTATGGAGTCTATGGCTCGACCCAAGCCACTTGGTATGTTTCCCCTTTAAAGTTTATAGTTTTAATATTGACGCACTCAACTGAATGAACATCTAAAGAACACCATGAGGAGCAATTAACTGAATTAATTAATTAGAACAAATTAATTTGACAAAAAAGTGTAGGGGTTAGACCTGCCAGCTCTGTCTTTGCCACTGTTTTAGAGAGTGGAGATGCTTTTGGTAGTTACAACTCTGCTCTAGTGAGTGCAGACGCTCAGAGACTGGCTTGGTTGCTATAACTCTAAGTGCTGATTCCCTCCCAGCGTGTCCAGGTTTTGCAGCACGCAGCACTGGACTAAACTTACCCTTGAGGCAGCCACCTCGCCGAAGCTGTGGAGCTTCCAGAGGATAGACAGACCCACACATCGCAGAGCTTCCACCACCACCTGAGACACAGAGAGGGACAGAGGGGACAGAGACAGGGAGATGAAAGCTTTCAGACTATGATACTGCATGGAAGTTTTACAGATGCCTTATTGGATGAAAACTTGTTCCTGTTTGACATCAGACAAACCCATCAGTTTTATCCAACATTCTGACAGTCTACGGTCTACAAAAAATAATTGGTAGCAGAAGTTTTATTTTTATTCAATTAAAAATGTAATCCAAAGTATGAGACAAGTTACAATAACAGGTTACAGTAATAATATACAGTAATACAACTAATAAATAAATCAAGTAGTCAGTGTAGTGTTTAGATTTACATAGCTTTAGTACCTCCGCAGGAAGTCCTCCGTGTTTGGTCTCTGCTATGAGCAGTTTAGACACCTGGTCATGCAGTCCCCACTTAGACATGTGTTGACCACTGAGGATAGAGGTCACAAGGTCAAATCACTTCACACAAATGACCAAGGAGTAAAAAAAAACCTGAAATAATTCAAATATGGAGTCACCATACATACTTATGGAAAGCAGTAAGTTTTCTCAGTGTGGACAGAATTTCTTCAGCTTTTTCTTTATCCTCAGTGAAGTGTCCCTCCTAAAACAGAGACATAAGGGTAACGTCCGAGCATTGTCCACAAATTTAGCGTCCACTGCCCTTTTCCCCTTAGAAACACTATAGCATCAAACCACACAAGCATCAGAAACAGAAGAAAGAAATACGGTACATAGGCAGAGCATACAGTGAAGCTCAGGTGATGCCGCTCACCTTTAGCACGTCTTCTAAAAGTGTTCCCAGGTGAGCGGTCCAGCGCTGGATGAGCTGGTCCATGACGGGGATCACGTGGTCGTGCCAGGGGGACTCCTCGGAGCTGAGCGCCAGGTAGGAGCGGGCAGCGGCCTCCAGCAGAGCCTGGTCGGTGTGCCCGCTCACAGCAGCCTCCATCCGAGCCAGCAGGCCCTGCACAGCCTGCAGTGGGGGGGGGGGGGACGGGGGGGGGGGGGGGGGGGATGTGCACTGTCAGACTCCAGCCACCAGGGGGAGATGGTACACTCTGTTGACATTCATTAAATTCTTTCGGTGGAACTGAGGGGCTGCATGGCAGACCAGTGTGCTTGTGTGTATGTGTAGGAAAACAACATTCAAAGTAAAAAAAATAAATAATAGGTTTTCACTGATGCAGCCAAAAATTGTGGAGTTTACATAGAAGTATCCAAATGTAGGGAAATGAATAGCCAAAAAACCAAAATAGGTTCTAAATGTACATCTTAAAAGGGTTCTTCTGTGGAAATGAGCTTAAAAACTCCTCAGATGTCCAGCTGGAAGAATAAGAACATGGAGTTGCAGATCTCACCTCGCTGTGTTCCTCTCCCGACGTGATCACCTGGAAGTACTGAGGTATTTTGAGTAGTGATGTCATCATCTGCACATCCTCTGAGTACTGAGGAGACAACAGAGGAACTGTAAGTGTCAAAAGAAGATGGCTGCATGTCGCATGCACTACACCTCATCATCAGACATCCAAACGAGACGCACACACAACACTGCTAGCTCCATCTGACATGAGCAGAAAACAAATTAGCATTAAAATGTTTGGCATTTTAGCTAGCTTAGCTGAGCCTTCAATCCAGAGCTTTATCAGGGCACCAACATACCAAAACAATTATTTAACATTATTCAAGATTACAAACTTATCTTTCTTTAGATTACATATTTTCAAGTAACAGAGGTTTGCTGGAGGTGGAGTTGGGTGATTTATCAAACTGTTCCCCCAGTGACCTACTTTACATAGCAGCTGAGGCAGCACCCTCAGCAGGTGAGCCGTGAGGCCAACACACTCATCCTGCTGACTCTTCTTGTCTTTAGCACCGATAACCTGCGCACAGAACACACACACACACACACACACACACACACACACACACACACACACACACACAGACAGACAGACACACACACACACACACACACAGTACATACAGACTCTTAGTATCATCATTGCCATAAACTGCAACTGGTCCTATACTTGTCCTATACTGAATGTAGTATACTGCTGTAGTACATTTTTCTCCTATATCTTTCTGTCATATCATAACTGTCCCTAACCAGAAAAAACACATAAACAGTGATGCAGGCAGGGCTGCATGTGTGTGGATGTGGATGTGGATGTGGATGTTTATATGAGGTGTGGATGTTTATATGTGGATGTGGATGTTTATATGAGGTGTGGATGTTTATATGTGGATGTGGATGTTTATATGAGGTGTGGATGTTTATATGTGGATGTGGATGTTTATATGAGGTGTGGATGTTTATATGAGGTGTGGATGTTTATATGTGGATGTGGATGTGGATGTTTATATGAGGTGTGGATGTTTATATGTGGATGTGGATGTGGATGTGGATGTTTATATGAGGTGTGGATGTGGATGTGGATGTGGATGTGGATGTGGATGTGGATGTTTATATGAGGTGTGGATGTGGATGTGGATGTTTATATGAGGTGTGGATGTGGATGTGGATGTGGATGTTTATATGAGGTGTGGATGTGGATGTGGATGTTTATATGAGGTGTGGATGTTTATATGTGGATGTGGATGTGGATGTTTATATGAGGTGTGGATGTTTATATGTGGATGTGGATGTGGATGTGGATGTGGATGTTTATATGAGGTGTGGATGTGGATGTGGATGTGGATGTGGATGTTTATATGAGGTGTGGATGTGGATGTGGATGTGGATGTTTATATGAGGTGTGGCGTTGGCACCTTTTTGCCTGTGGCTCTGCCGGCCAGTGGAGGTCCCTCTGCAGCCTGTCTGACCGATGCCAACAGGACCTCCAGCACAAAGCGCAGCTCAGCGGGGCTCACAACTACACACACACACACACACACACACACACACACACACACACACACACACACACACACACACACACACACACACATACAGAAACATGCATATAATTCTATACAGTCGTTTTGGTTTAACTGTAAAATAATACACCTACTGTGACCTACAGTATTTCATAAGATATGAGGTATGAATTGGGAGAGAGAGAGAGAGAGACAGAGAGACAGAGCGAGAAAGAGAGAAAAGAGAGACTGGGTGTACAGTATGTAAGTGTATGTATCTAGGTGAGTATGAGTCTGAGAATCTGTGCATGTCTGAGTGTGTGTGTGTGCATGTGTGTGTGTCTCTGTGTGTGTGTGTCTATGTGAGATGTGTCAGTCTGTGTCTGAGTCTGTGAATGTAGGTCCGTGTGTGTGTGTGTGTGTGTGTGTGTGTGTGTGTAAGACCTTACCTTGCTCCTGGGCTGGAGGTGAGGAGGAGGAGGAAGAGGAGGAGGAGGAGGGTGGAGAGGGCTGCAGGAGCAGCGAGGTGAGTGAGGCCCAGTCCCTGAGCACAGCCCCGCCACACTCCCACAGGCTGTCCACCAGGTATACCACATGCTCGTGCAGCTGGACACCAACACACAACACACACACAACACACACAACACAACACACACAACACACACACAACACACGACACACACACAACACACACAACACACACGACACACACACAACACACGACACACGACACACACGACACACACACAACACACACACACACACACAACACACACACACAACACAACACACACACAACACAACACACACACAACACACACACAACACACAACACACACACAACACACACACACACAACACACATACACACACAACACAACACACACACAACACACACACAACACACAACACACACACAACACACACAACACACACACAACACACACAACACACACAACACACACACACAACACACACACAACACACTCAGTTCAATCACTCATTTGCTTTATGGATAGAGCATCAGAGTATGAATTACTAAGCACTAAAGCGAAAGGGGAGAATTATCCTTTTAACAGGAGGAAACCGTGAACAGAACCACGCCCATAAGAGGAGACCCATTCAGGCATACAGTGCACACAAACATGTCTATATACACTAAACTGTGTTCGACGGGGTCTTTCTGTCACCACTGGCTTGCTCAAAGAGGTTTGTTAAGTGTCTTGATGACCATTAGTCTCAATATGATGTTCACTAATAATGAACAAAAGTCATTTTCATTTCATTCACTTTATCTTTTGCATCATTTGGTGCCCAATGTTAACACATGGTGG
Source organism: Alosa pseudoharengus (assembly GCF_046254945.1). Lineage (NCBI taxonomy): Eukaryota > Metazoa > Chordata > Actinopteri > Clupeiformes > Clupeidae > Alosa > Alosa pseudoharengus. Next base: position 15,977,009 of record NW_027468718.1, on the reverse strand, counting down.
TCTTCACTCTACCCTGTTCTCTTTGCTCTTCAACGCTGTTTAGTTGTGACGGTGCCTTTCTCACCTCGCTCTCCTCTGAGAAGTGCATCAGGGCCCGCACTCTGGCCAGCGTTAGGTCCCTGTGCCGCTCCGCACCTGTGGCCCCCTCCCTGGTCGGCACGTCAGGCTCAACAAGCAGTCTGGGAGAACAGAAAGGGGGAACGAGAAAATGGTTTCTTTCCATTAACAAAAAAAACGTCCATGTCTATTTCTTAGTTTTTTTCAATCACTAACAAGCGCTTACCCATACTTCAGATACTTTTTCTAAACTCTTAACACAGACTCACATCTAGAAAACACAATTGGCCAAATGGATCATTTTTTCTTCTCAAAAACACATTTTGTTAAATATATTACTAACACATATTTCTCTGCACACACTAACTTTACCAAAACACTGGAAATCTGACTCAAAATGAAATTATTCTGTCAAAGAAGGACACTTGTTTTCACTTCACAAGGTACATCCATTCAATCAAAGTACACCAGGTTTCAAAATACTGGCTATTGTTGACATTACAAAAACTGCATAGACTTTTATGTTTCAGTTTTACAGGTATTTGCATGCAATGTTTACACTAAATGTCTTGGTTGGGATTGGGAACTGTATGTCCACATGTTATGTTCACATTCAAAAGCATTCCAGTAAAAAGCAAATCAGTTTATTTTTTCCTTTACTGTTTACTACAGGAGGTACAGTAAAAATACTGTTTACAGTATGATAGAACAGAAAAGGTTTTACAGTATTGCTTACAGTGAACAACAAAATATCCATGAAACACACAAGAGCATTCTGAACAAAAAAACAACAGCAAAAAGCCCAGATAAAAAAGGGGGGGGGACTAAAAAAAGCACAAAATGACTAATCTCTGCGCTCTTCAGGATCTTCAGGGTTAGGCCACATGTTTTCATCAACATCGCATTGATTACATGGTCAATGATAGTGGCACAAATTTCATCCCTGACAACAGTTCTTGCAGCCTTTGGAATGCCACCACCACGCATTCTTACACCTCTACCTTGCCCTCTCCTTAGGCCTGCTCTTCTCCCTGACCCTGCTCCTCTCACTGCTCCTGCACCTCTCACTGGGCCTGCTCTTCTCCCTGACCCTGCTCCTCTCACTGCTCCTGCATCTCTCACTGCATCTCTCACTGGGCCTGCTCTTCTCCCTGGGCCCCTTGCTCTTACTCTTCCTAATCCAGACATACAGTGTTTGTCTTTTTTTTTTGTTTCTGTTTCTAAAAACATCACTCCTCAAAGTCCTCCTTTTACTGTATACGTGTCAATGTAATAGAAAAAAATAACCCCTGCCACTGAGTCTAAGCCAGACTGGAATCAGCTGTGGTTGGCCCAATTTACCCAACATAAATCAATTGTGTGTCAATTATTCAATTGTTTGTTTATTATCAGCTGAGATATATTGTTTTTGAACTGATATCATTGCAGAAGCAGAGGTTTTTGTACTGTATCTAAGGTTTGGAATATTGTTTTTGCTATTGTGGGATGTTGTGTGTTAACATTCGTAAATACTGCAAAAACAATCCATAATTTTGTTGGGAGGTATAGCTTGTCTGTTAAGAAAATGTAAGCATTGTGGAAATGTGTTCACTGACTGCATATCGTGTGAAAATGACATGAAATGTGCGAATGGTATGGCCACAAAAGACAGATGCTGTGCTAACTGTATTTAGAGTTTTGAAAATGTGACAACTCGTTGGACAAACGCTTGTTAGCGACTGAAAAAAACTGTAATCCTACACACTTGGCAAACCAACCTCGGGTTTCAGTTGCTTTAGCAATCAGTTCTTTTCATGAACACCCATAACATCAACAGAATGCGCCGAAAGGAGAAGAGGAATACACTGAAAAGACCGGACAGAGACACAGTCGAGGAATTGTTTTATTTTGTCTTTTTAATTATTCTTTATTTTTAAATGATTTTACCTTGTGTGTTTTATATTTTTGTTTTTTTTTATGATCTTTACCTTTTAAACTATTATTTCGCTATTGCCCTTTTATGCTTTTATTTGTTATTACTGTTTGCTTTTTTTTTTACATTGAATGACCTCTGTGTATGAAATGCACTATATAAATAAACTTGACTTGACTTGACTTGACTTGACTTGCCATGGTTCAACTCAGGCAGACCCTAGCAGACCCCTAGCAGACCCCAGGCCAGCACTGTGGCCTCTTGACTGCCTTCTTCACGGACTCTCTGAATGAGGCCATTAGAGGGCCGAGTGGCCTCTCACTGACCTGCAGTAGAGGATTTCTCCCGCAGCGGCCGCCAGAGGTCGGTTGGAAGAGTAGACAAACTGGAACATGTGCTTGAAGTCATCCTGAGAGAACGTGTCGTCACAGTACCTGACCCACAAAACAGTGTGTGGATCAGACAGAGTTCACTATGGAGCTTGGCAAATCTCATAACATTTGGTAATTAGATAGACAGACAGACAGTGAGAGAGAAAGAGAGAAAAAGAGAGAGAGAAAGAGAGAGAGAGAGAGATGGACCAGTGTTTCCCATACATTGACTTATTTGTGGCGGCCCACCACAATATCAACATTGACCACCACAATATAATTTACCAGGTTGTACTAAATTGTGCTTAAATCTGGTTAGCATTATAACCACGTTGTACTAATTTGTTGCATTTAAGTTAATTCTGCAAACCAACCACCACAAATGGAATTCAATTCTCTGGGAAACACTGTAGACTGTCAGACAGACAGATACAGAGCGAAAGAGAGAGAGACTCACTTAGAGACGGACATCAGTAGCTTCATAGCCTGCATGGCCACCTCGTGGTCTTTATCCAGCACCATAGAGAGCATCCTCTCCTACAGAACAACCCCAACAACAAATGGATTCATACACAGGCAACAACTTAGAACCCCAACACAACCAACACACTCTTTAACAGACCATTCCCATATAATCCCCATGCTATCCAAACACAGCTAAGCTAAGTTACTCAGTGAGCTTCCTGCTGAGTCCATTCATCACCTGCCATCTCTCTCACTCGTCCTGACAGTTTGTGAATCCATTCCCCTGTCTCGCCTCACACAGGTACCTACCATGCCCTCATTAACCCGAGCCTCACCCCGTGGATCCTAGCCCGCGACCTGAAGGCGGTCATTTGCAGTTCATAATGAGAGCCGGGCCAGGCTAGGAGGAGTGGAGAGAGGCCCCCTGAAGCCTGGGGCAGGCCAGGGGCCCTCAGAGAGACCACACTAATAGGTCATGGTTCACTGACCTGCTGCCCTCAACAGAGCACAGCAAAGCAAAGCCAGTGGGCGCATGGCTGCCATCTATACAACTCAGATTATGGAGTTAGCCATTATATTGTTAGCCATTGTATTGCTAGCTAATAGAGTCTACTGTTTCAGTCCATCAGCTTATACACTGTCTCTGAAAGCACAGACTGGTTAATATGAACTCATGGCAGCTGCAATGCTCTGTACGTGCATCTTTAAAAAGGCACTGCAGATCAGAGAAATCCCATTCTCTCATCATTTCACTGTGAACTTCTGGGTTCAAATGTGACCTTAACTAATAAAGAATTAATTGTTTGATATCCTATTGATAGCATAAACAGACAGACTCACGGCTGAGCATGGCACAGCAGAGGTGGGGGGGCGTTGTATTTGTACCTTGAAGCGTATGGTGAAGAGGTCCATTTTGAGGCTGAGGTTTTCTTCCAGGTAGAGTCCCTGCAGTCCCAACGCACACTTCAGCCGCACGTCTGGTTGCTGCAACAAAAACGTCACTAGTGAATGCTGAGGAAGGAGGCCTGGTGTGCTTTTATGAGCAGTTGAGAAGACACAGACCGTTCAAATCATGGTGTTGATGATCTGATATGCTTTTGGTAGTCAGACAGGTCCGTCAAACCGGACATCCATTCTTTCAAAGAAGTTAACTTTTGTTGAGCAAATTGATGCCATGCCTTTAACCAGAGTCTGACCTGGTACAGAGTTTTACAGTAGGTGCTAACAACACAGTTTTTGCACACAGTAACAACATATCAAACTAATGACATTTTAAAAACTGAGACACACACATACAGTAATAGCCACTTCACTCATTACATTAGCAAGTTTAACAATGCACCCACATGTTCATAAGCTCAATAAACAGGGCGAGTCTTGGTGGATATTTGTCAAATAATTGGACCACTATGACCATTACTGGAAAACAAAATTTGACATACGTCCAGGCACAAAAAATACAGTGTCTCTGTGTGTGTGTGTGTGTGTGTGTGTGTGAATGACATTCCTTATCCTGGGTATCTTATAATGATGTTCCAGTGTTAAGAGCAGCTGTCCATTGTGAACAGTGCCCTGAGGTAAGGACCCACGCAGCACACTAAACTCTACTGCTGCAGGGCATACTGTCAGTCAGCCTCGGTTGGACATGATCTGGACAATACACACACTTACACACACACACACACAAGACACAAACACATACACACACATACACACACACACACACACACACACACACACACACACACACACCATATAACACACAAAAAAACAGCATGCACACACCCTTAGACTTACACACACCACATACACACATACTGCAAATACCAAAACACACACACACACACACACACACATCCACACACTTACACAATGTAGTTTAATAGGACCCAGAGGCTAAATAACTCCCCCCAACCCCTCTCACACGAACTTCTCTCACACACCGTGTCAAGTGGGGGAAGGGGCAGGAGTGGAAACAGTTGAGTGAGTGTCGTGTGTGTGTGTGTGTGTGTGCGTGTGTGTGTGTGTGTGTGTGTGTGTGTGTGTGTTTGTGTAAATAAAGTGGGCCCCGCGCACCTTGTCATGCAGCATCCAGCCGACGTACTTCAGGTAGCTGTCATTCAGGAACAGGCTGCCGTACAGGCGCATCCACACCGTCAGCTCCTCCATACAGACGGCCCTGATCTCCGCCACCACGTCCCTGTGAGCAGCGTTGACAGCACGTCAGAGAGGCAACTCCGAGGCAGCACATTCAAAATTGATGAAAAGGAAAGTTCGGCCTTGTCAATTTCAAGACACATTTAAAATGCAGTCCTACGCTATTAGAGAACTACACTGATGCATTTTGACTGTGATTTTGTCAGAGAGTCTCCTCCATAAATATCAACTCTGGGTTGAATTTACTTTATGTATGACAATATACACGTGTAAGGGGTTTACGCTATATTTGTAACTTAAAACTTAGGTCAAGCAACATTCAGACTGCCTTACACATCTACGTGAAGATGGTAGAGGTCAATGTCACAGTCTCTCAAATTGCAACAACGCAGAGATGTAAAATACTTCCCCCACAAAGGGGGTCATAATTACGGTGTGTCTTGTTTTCATATATCAAGAGCTCATATGAGATAAATACTCCACCTTTCCATTTGGGAAGGCTATGTCTATGACATCTAGAAGCAGGATTCTATTAGCTACTGGCAGGGACCTTGGTTTTTATACTTCGTCTCGGCACTTGGTGGAGGTACTCCACTTTGCGTCGTGGACTACTTTGCCTCCACCTCGTCCATTAATTCCCATATATCGGGACACCTTGGCGGCCGTTATCCCTTACCTAGCAGGGTGAGCGGATGCGGCTCACCTGTAGCGCTTGAGGAAGACACCCTTAAAGATGGCATCCATCATGTTCTCCAGCTCCAGCTTCCTCTCCTGCAGCTGCAGGAGTGACAGGGAGATGAAACATTAAACTCAGAGACGGTTGTATATTAAGGATCTTTGATTAAACTCAGCCCTCTCCGCAGCCTGGTGTGATGCTCGGCAGAGACAGGCCGGCCACAGATCCATCATGTTCAGGGACACTGCATGACAGAAGGTGCAAGCCAACCCAACGTGTTGGTTAAGTTGTGGAACTGGAAAGATTATTTTAGTTTGTGAAACAAAATATGATGAATCCAATCTAAAGGGTGATGGTTGTTGCCTGCTTCTTGGTCTACATAAAGCCTCCAAACCTCTTCTTTGTAGACAACAAAACAGTGCACTAAATGAACCGAAAGCTTTCTTCCATCATCTCTAGGAGAGCCCAGCAGCTGGGTCAAAAACGCATCACACAGTTTTACGACTCTTTTACCCAGCTTGTGGAGTAAAAATTTTTTCACTCAAACTATTGCCAACCCATTTCTCTAGAGCTAATATCATTATGAACAGTGCAGCCAAGTGGCTCAAGATACTCGGAGTCGAGCAAAATCAGCAGAACTTCAGCAGAACTTCAGTAGAACTTCAGCAACCTCTAACATCAACATAACTACACATGTGGTTTTGCCTCTTGGACATATTGGACAGAAGTGCTCTGCTGGAAGTCGCATGAGACCATGAGCCCACCCACCTCCAGCACCTTCCTCTGGATGCGCTCCAGGCGGGGCGAGGCATGTCGGCCAGGGTACTTGGACCTCTCCACCTCCAGCAGCTTCTGGCTGTTGTCCACGTTCACGCTCAGGCTCACCAGGGCACTGAGCAGCTTAACCGCTGCAGGGGATGGCACACAACACACACCACAATGGAGGAGGATAGCAGAGAAGAACAGAGGAGAGGAGAGGATAGAGGAGAGGATAGGAGGAGGAGAACAGAGGAGGAGAGGAGAGGAAAGGAAAGAGAGGATAGGAGAGGAGGAGGAGAACAGAGGAGGAGAGGAGAAGAGAGGAGAGGAGGAAGTGGAGAGTAGAGCAAAGGAGGGGAGGAGGGGAACAGGGGAGGAGAGAGAAGAGAAGAGAGGAGAGGAGAGGAGGAGGAAAACAGAGGAGGAGAGGAGAGGGCAGTCAGTCAAAGACAACACTTACAGGAACAGAAACAGTAACAGGAACAGCAAACCAAGGAGACATATGGACCATGTGTCCATAATAACCATATAAAACAGTATACCAACAACAACAACACCAAAAGCAACAGTGACAATATGTGTGTATATGTAAAGTATATGTGTGTATATGTGTGTGTGTCAGTATGTTTTGATTGTATATCTCTTTCTGCCACTCTCTTTCTCTCTGTGTCTTTGCTCCCTCTCTCTCTCTCTCTCTCTCTCTCTTTCACTCTCTATCACTCTCTCTTTGTGTGTGTGCGTGTGTGTGTGTGTGTTTAAATGAACAAACTCCCCAACAATCAAGAAAACCAGGAGACATGGCTAGCATATCACCATCTCCTGTCTAGCAGTGAAACGCAGCAAACATCTCTTCACCTGCCTGACAAACCTGTCATACACTTGAGGGTTGAGCATGACATTTTGGAAGGGGAAGGGAAGGACTGGACGTATGGTCAGATGTTACCTGCCAGCGTACAGGTGTGCCTGAAGGCACGCAGCCGCGAGTCGGAGAGCTCGGTCAGCAGCGAGATCAGAGTGCTCATCAGGTAGCCGTCGAAGATGATGCAGTTCTGACAGCGTGCCACCAGCACCGACACAAACTCACAGAACTGCGAGCGGAAGCGCTTCCAGTACTGAGTGGTGATGACGAGAGGATACTCGCCAGAGTCCTGGGAGAGAGGGGTGGAAAGAGAGAGAGAGAGAGAGAGAGAGAGAGAGAGAGAGAGAGAGAGAAAGAGAGAAAGAAGTAACAAAAGTTGGAAAGAATGAAAGAAAGATTTTAAAAAGGATCAAAACAAAGATGCAAAGAGTGATAGAACAAACAAAAGAAAGAAAAACAAACAAACAAACAAATATCTAATCAGATGGTTCCTCTGCTCACCTCCATGTTCAGGAATACTGTACATTTAACAGATTTCCACTTGTCTGAGTGGTAAACAGGTCAGCAAGTGGATAACTCAGAGTGACAATGTCAGTGCGGTTTAGGGGGACCAAGCAGGCCATTACTCACAGCAACCTGCTAAACGGCCCGTCCACCAGCATGTCCGAGGCACTGAATCATGACATACAGGAGTGACAGCACAAGGAGCGGCTGACAGGAAATGACAGGACGACATAACCCCCCACACACTCACCACGTCCATGGGCCAAGTGACAGTGAGGATCCAGGGGAAGGCCATGAACCTCTTGTACTGCAACCCCGAGCCCTAAAAAAAAAATAAGCAAGTATACAGTTACAGTCAGCTGTACAGAGTGAGCACTGAATTGGAAAACATTGTAAGAAAAAAAATCATAGGAGACAGTGAATTTTACCTCATCAAGATCTTCCACCATTTTGCTCATGACATCAATGTCTCTGCTCTGAAACATCTCTGCTGTGACCAGCCCTATAATGGATGAAAAACACACCCCATTATTAGTAGTAGTGGTGGGAGTAAGATTTGTATTGACAATAGGATTTCATGATAACTCATAGTTCATCATCTCATAACTCATAATTCATCATCAAAAAGCTTGTGGGATAATGTTAAAAGAAGATCCACACATGAGACTACCTGTTCACTAACACACAAAGAAATTCAAATCCCACATGTGTGACACCCTCACACTATCACTGCAGAGAGAGAGTAACCACAAATACTCAACAGGACATGTTCTCAGCAGAGGTGGCATCACTGTGGGGAGATGAGGCTAGCTCTGAGTTATCGGGGCCAAATGGCATGCATTAGCCATAAGATCATGCTATGACTAGTAATAACGCTGTAATGTTTATAGCATTGTCTCTATTGTAACAAACACAAAAAAAGAATTGTTTGATTAATGAATTAATGAATATGGCTTGCCTTTGCACCCTGAGCACTGGATGAAGAAGCTGATGAGGTCCAGGAGAGCGGTGTCTCTGTCCATCACATAGGCCTCGATCCAGTCATCCACCACGGCCTATGCCAAGAGCACACAAGGGCTGAGAGGTGAGGGATCATTCTAATGGGATAATGGGTGTTACTAACGCCTAGGATAGACACACTGACGTTCACTGCCAAACAGTGAATTGTAACATGTATGCCATTCATGGTTCCCCTTGAGGAAAATTAAAGGGGGAAAAAAAAAGATTTATCACTTAGAGAACTAAAAACAGAAATGTCCTCAAGTTTACATTCAACTAACATTTTATTTTGAAATCAATGCTCAGAACACAAATGCTTAATTTTTTACCACATAAGAAGAACTGAACCTACAATGGTCTTGCACTATTCATCTATGCCACCGAGACAAATCCCAATATGACACTTTTTAACAGCTATGTGCTTCTCTTGTGTACCTGGATGGCACCCCGTCCCATGGTGACCACTTCAAACAGGGTGACCGATTCCATGTCCCTCTTGTTGGGGCGCCCATTCTCTGCTCTGCCCAGGCCTCCATTGCTGGTTCTGGGGTGCTTGCGTTTGGCATTCTCTACCCCCTCTCGGGCCTTCCTTTTCCCCCTCTGTGTGTCACGACCACAAATAAATATCAACACATTTCCTTAAGGAGTACTTCAGTAGATGTGCAAACTTAAGTGAAGAATTGATAAGTAGACTTAGAAAATGATGCTCTAAGAGAAGGAACACAATGCCTGAAGAAATGTTCTCAAAACATTCCCAACGTCTATGGCAAAATTTGGAAACATACAGAGGGGAAGTGATTGTGACAGGTGTAAACCAAATAAACATGGTGATTATTTTAGGTGTTTTTTTAAGGAATGGTGTATGCTGTGTTTGTTCCACCCACCGCGCTCTTCTGTCTGTTCTCATTTCTCCCTCCACTGGCACGGTTCACAGCTCCAGAAGAATTAAGATCCACAATTTCGTTCTCGCTGTAGGATTTTTAAAAATATGCATTAAGGCACAGTTATAATAACAACACAATACACTATATGTCATAGCAACATTGTAACATACTAATGTTTAAGCAAACCTGGTCAAACATTATGTTGTTTCCTTTTTTAACATTCAAATCTATCATAGGTCATACATCTGTTAATCTGTAACTTATTGGCATGCTTACTTTTGAACCGATGGTTTGTTGATTAACGTTGGCTCAGCTATCATCTCTTTTCAGATAATTTTCCATGTAGCAGTTGAGTAGATTTTGTATAAAATTATCTGGAAAACAGTAAAAAAAAGTCTGTCTTAATAAACTTGATAAACTTTTAAACATGAAATAATTTGTTGTACATTTTCCCAGACACTCGATAGATATTTAATGGCTTTACAATGAATCCTCTCTATATTGTATTTCAACAGTCACTGAACAGGTAAGTAGACTATGGCTGTTGAAAAAAAAAAACACTCTCACTTGTTGCAGTGTCTTACTGCCTTTCTATGTTTCACTTCGAAACTACTTCTATTTGGTTTAAAAGCAGCCTACGCTTAACAGGCAGGGTGTTGCTCAGTGAACCAGTTTACTGATCACAATAAATCCGGAAATGCCTGTGTTTATGCGGGTAGATAGGTTTGTCTTTACTCTGAGTGTTTGGCTGAGATGAATCCGTGACCTACTGTAAATAACCTTTGAGTCCTACTGTAACTGTAGGCCTACTATGTATGGCAGACTTGCATCATTCTGAGTAGAAAGAACAGACCCGTTTGCAGTAGGCTACATGCACACCTGCATGACATAAAGGTTAAGACTATTGCCACTGTGTCATGATCTGATATTAGTCTCACATATGCTTAGGTATTTCGATGGCTGCGTGCAGATCTTGACTGACTTCGACCATACACGATTACACGTGTGTAATTTACTCTTATGGCTCTAGAATGACACTTGTGTATTCTTCTACAGTTGACACACGTGCATCAGATACATTGTATCTACTGCAGAAACAAGACTCTTGTAGTGATTCGCGTACAATTCTAAAGATCTTGGTATCCGGCATAAGTAAATCCAGCCTACATGAACAAGCTATTGGTTTCGCTTGTGTCTGTAATGCCAAAACTCTCAAGTTGATTGGACAAAAGTGGCATCACTCAGATTCCTTCGCGATTCCTCTCACCCATCCCCCACATGCACACCCCGAAACAATATTGCTTATCTTCGAGGGGCTCACTGACAGGCTCCTGTCTGTCAGCACAGCATGCGAAATCAGCACAGCCGACACCGTTTGACAAAACATCCTCACAAACCCATAACACGTCCGACTGAACACACTGGCTACTGACAACAGCTCAAGCCATGGCCCATTCGTCAGACCGGTCAAGGAAACTTACAACATATCCTCTACGGATAGGTAATGCGTCAGACCCCTAAATTATAGCAAATATAAATGAGCGCAATCAATTTCTTACCATGTAGAGAAAACATACAGGAAAGAGTCTACGAGGTTTAAGGAAATCCTGAAACATACGGCTTCAGTGCGCCATCCCGCGGCATATGCTCGTAAGAACAAAAGCGGTGCAGTGTTTTTTGCATACAGCAGATGGAGCCTGCGCACCTCGACTCGTGGAACACGTCACTGGAAAAAGAAAATATGGGCTATGCATTCTGTATAACTGCCAAGAGCTTTATGAGACCCTAGGCCTTAATATCCAATTAAAGAATACTTCTGCAATGCAGTAGGACTATAGGCGCATTTGGTCAGGGTCAGTTTTATATCACTGAACATTGCCTGAACTGACCATAGCTGTACATAAACATACAGATTGATAGGCTACCATACAGCAGAAGCGGCTTGTGGCAGGTCATAAATGCATGACACCTATACCACATCACAATATTTTGCTTAATTATATTGTTTTAGTTGGTTGGTTAAAGTAAGGCAGTTCACAATATCAAACCATTGGTTTTTGCACAAGGAATAATAATAATCCCTTTTATTGAAATAGCCTAGGTATACGATAAGCACCCTGAACGAGCCATAGGGAAAAACATTACACTAGTAACACTAGTCATTGCATATGTTTTAATGACACATTGACAAAACATTTTAGACTTTCATTTCATGTAATGTGGCCATAAATTGTGTATTTCAATGACATTTGAAATCAAACAGCAAAACAAAACAATAGTGTATGCACTGATATGAAGGTTGTGGGATCACTGGGATGTCAAGTTATTGTGATAATAATGGGCACTTTTCAGAATCTTTTGTATTTGTTTACTTCATAAGATAGATGGATGCATCAAATGCCATACAAAAGCCAACCAAATAAAGGTCAACTTTTGAAAATAGAAAATACTATAGTGTGCATGTGCCGTGGTAAAAATCCTTGGCAAAATTTTAAGAGGTTCTCTTCCAGCATATCAACTTGATGTGTAGTGCAGTGTACTAACAGAAAATTATGGTTACACTGTACACTTCAAAAAGAATGTTTCCAATGGTCTACCCATCAAAATAAGCCTGTATTATTTATCCTCTTGTAAATGGTCCAAAAACAGCCTGGACATATGTCACACTTATCATAGTCACACTGATCTACCAACATTTTTACAACATTCAAAATGACTTTCTCATTAAGACACAAGTGAAGATCTAAATTGCTGGGAATATCAGGAGAAAAGCACAATTGTTTGCCATCATTTCAGCTTTGAAACAAAGGCCATCACTTGGTTAAGGTCCTCGGTAAGTTCCTCCGGAAGTGAAGACACTGTTGATACTAAAGTCTGAGTGACTTCCAGTATCCTGATAAAAGAAATTATTTTGAAATTACAGTACATTAATGTTATTAGTCAGTCTTATACATGGAAAGTATATAGACACAGAATTGTGCTGTCGGTGAAGAGAAGAGGGAAAAAAGATGAGAAGAACAGAAGACATGATATGCGATGGATACATACATGGAAAGTCAGATACAGTGAAATAGTGTTATTGAGAGGATGGAAGAGACAATGAGATGAGAGGTGAAATAATGAGACGAGATACAACAAATAGATGAGATGAGATGAGATGAATAGTATTCACCAGTTGATGTGGTGAGAGGGCAGCTGAGGGTCTAGTTTGGATCCTTCCTCGGGCACCAGAGCCTTTTTAATTTCTTTGAAGTGAGCCTCAATGTCTTTCCTTATACCAGCGAGGGGCAATATGCCCTTCAATAAACTAAGAACTTGCTGCAGCACAAGCACACAAAGGTCATATTGGTCATTGCACACATATCATTGACTCAAGTTCAACCTGTGAACATGCCTACTGTACATGCAGATTTATATACACATTAGAATCCTTTCTAAAAGTCAATGGACACAGTATATCAAATTAAGGCATACATGCTGTTTCGTACTCACATAAATGACTGATAGCTGATGGGCAATGTATTTGTGACTTCCTAGATGTTGAACATCATCCTCAAGTTGCTGGCAGAGGACAAGGAGCTGGTTAAGTCTCCCAATGTGAGGAAAGTACCCTGTAAGAGATTTAAAATTAGAACATAATTTTACCTTGTTTAGGTGATGGGACTGTTTGTTACTTTGTTGTGAATGTAATATGAGTATGATATGGTGGTGTGGTGATTTCATTAAGAAGCTCACCATCCAAAGCTGGCTTTTCCAGCATGTCTACGGGGCTGCCATGTATGACAAAAATCTCCACTCGCGGAAACATAGTAGACAGTCCCACAATATCTAGGTAGTCCTGATGGAATACCAAACAGAATTAAGACAAAACACATAAAATGTTGAACAGAATTAAGTAAAATGACCTAGTTGAAAGAACAGGGAAACATACTTCAAGTTCTGGTGCAGGTTTGGGCAGGTGTTCAAGGCACTGATGCATTTGTTCTATGATCTCAGCTCCTTGGGGACATATAGGATTCCAAAAATATTAGCCTGGCTGGATTGTCCAAAAAATATCCCAATGAAACTGCCACTTGAAGAACTTTACCTTGTCTTTGGAGAGCATATGATTCCATGGGGCTGGAATTCCGTTTAAGCTGCTCTTGAAACTGCAATGTTGAGAGGATCACATGAACAGTTCTATTGACATGATGCAGGTAGGCCTATTTCCCTATAGAGCAACTGCCAAAAAGGTGGACCAACAGTAAACATAGCCATAGTTATTTCTGTATCATTACAGCCTTTATTTGTCTCTGTGATGTGCATTGTTCCAGTGTGCATAACATTTCCATACGGTTTCGACCTTCTGTGAGTGCATAAGCATCCCAGCTGCGGGTGCGCTCCTCACCTGGTGAACCTGAGCACGGATGAGGAGGTCAAGCTGACCGCACAGGCACAACATCTCCAGCCCCACCTGTTCGCAGCTCAGGTGGATGGGCAACAGAGATTTCTTCACGTGCAATTCCACTAAGAAAACGGTATCGTTAATAATCGTACAGATAGGCTACGTGTCACGTCATAGATGTGGGTGTCACACAGAATAGTGTAAAATCATCTTCACCTTTTAGGCTAAATACTGACGTCATCCACTAAGTCCAGTTGCCACGATATTAGGCTATGAGGTTATGCTTTGCTTAATATAGCTCACTGGATCGGAATGGTTCGTGGGTTTTACCCACATTTTAAAATAGCATTGTGGATGGAACAGACGTTAAGTTAAAACATGCTACGTTTGGCTTACCTTTGAATTTTACATGGTACATACACGGCTTACAAAGCGGCTCCGTAAGACAGACTGCCATTGCTAAATGAATGGACTAATAGCTATTATTGTTATTTCATTGGAAATACCAATTTCTATAGAAAATAATTGATTTCAAAGATAAATATTAGTAGCCTACATGTATCATAAATCGAAGAGGAGCATCTTTTGCGATCCTATGCGCTATAAGCCTACAAGATACGGGTAGTTGTGGCGGAAACACTTGCCGGTGGTCCTTTCACCCACCGGATTTATTATTGTCAGACACCACATCAGGGCCGTGTTCAAGAGCGTCAGACATCGTGTTAAAGTGTCATGACCACATCGACTTTCAAAAAGAGAAAATTCCCTTCATTCGGGATTAAGAAAAAGGCCAATGCAACGGGCATTGCAATTCAATGCAAATTATATAATAGGCGTCCCTATAATATTACCATTGACAAAGTAGTAAACATTTATTTTCAAATACAAATTCTGTTGATAACGCATTGCTTCATGCATTTCATATGGTTCAAATAGGTGCTAGTATGCGACATAGCAACACCTAATTATACATGAAATACGGTTGTCATAATTTTAGGCATAATTTTAAAATCTACACTCTACAGTAAACAATATATAATATATAGTTATAACTATAAAATTGTTATATTGTTATAACTTAATAATAGTTATGATAGTTTGTTGCAATGGTCAGGAAATAACACGTCACACTTTACAACATATTTTACCCATATATTAAGACAACATGCTAAAGCAGTCAATGTGTTGTTTGTTTTCCATAGATTTATTAAATAGGCAGACATTATGACGGACAAGTGGCCTCTGATCGCACTTCAAAGCAGTCGTAATAAAATACAGCTTACTTAGAAAGGTTTATCACAGTTTTACAGTATTTAAAGTGATAGGCTTAACTGAAAAGTCCAAATTGAGACATAAAAAGGAAGAGAGAGACATTTAAATAGTGTACTAAAGAACACAGCCCCAATACCACAAAAAGTATTGAATATTTTGTATTATAAAACAAAAGGATTTGGATAAAGTTTCTTGCAAAAGTCCAACACTTTCTTTTAAAGGCAGGAGTATAAAACAATGTACAGCTCTGAGTAAACAAACCTTTTTTTGTGACTTTTGTTTATTTAAGAAGTGCATATGAAATGAAAAATAAATCGATTTCTTTTCTGTTTCCATTCTTCTACCCGCTTCTTCAGCAATCCTGCAGGTGTTCCTTCATTTCATTTCATTTATTTGTAATCCACAGAGATAGGAAATAGTCTTCCATCAACACCATGATCCACTCCCTTTTTTGGACAGAGTTTTGTACATCAGTGTTCAGTTCTTGGGCTGCAGCTGTGAGGTGGGACATCCCTGACCACCAGGAGGGTCCCAGTTTTGCAGCTGCTGCCACAGCCACCTCCACTGTTTTTTTTGCCCTGCTATATAATGCGCCAGAGTGGGGAAGCCTCCGGTCCTGTTTTGGGAGGGTGCTGTTCTACGGACGACCAGTAGGGGACAGCGTGAGATTGGCCATGAGTTCATGCACGGCAGCAAATATTGTGCATTCGCCTGTTGTGTGGAGGAGAAAAAGAAAGAGATAATGAGACAGGATGTTGTTTGTATGTTGATAGGGTTTTTCGGAGCACTCACTCACACAGTGATTCACCACACACAGCAGGAAAGATGGGGGGGGGGGGGGGCACTCCAGACAAATAAAGGCCAAAGAACACGAGCAACACAGGAAACGTAAAAATAATGTTGGATTTTAAGAGTGCATCACAGTGAGGACACACTTGTGACTGTGAGGAGACCGTGAGCATGAGGTGGAGAGACAACTCAAAAGAAAACAAGACCAAATCACCAAGAGGCATGTATGAGGAAATACAGGACTGAGATAAGGCTAGCAATGACGAGCTAAGATTAACATTACAGAAAGACACAGAGAGGAACACAATGACAGGCCAAACAGGCTAAACTAGCACTAGAGGGAAGCAGACAGGTTAGACTTGCAAATGTGAGAAGGAGACAGCTTAGACTCAAATACTCGAGAAGGAGGAAGATAGGAGAGAGGGTACAGGAACAAACAAACAAAACACAGTGGTGCAAACACACGGTGGTGGAGTGCTGTGGTGGAGTGCTGCCGCGCTGACTGACCTGCCCTGGCCGGGTGGTGCTCGCTGAATCTCCTGAGGATGTTGCTGACCATCAGGGCGGCGGCGCCAGAGGAGCTCTGTTGGCGCGGGATGTCGGCCTGCTGCGTGAGCCCCGTGGCCATGTCGTACACGATGGGCACGATGATGCTGATGGGCTCCGCCGGCACCGGCAGCCTCTGGGTCAGCTGGAGCTGTGGGGGCGGCATGGGAGGGACACACACACACACACACACACACACACACACCCATATCAAATGATTTACACTAACGTTAATAGGTACGTTTATAGATGACAACCCGTTAAAGGGGATGAAATTGAAACAGGGCTGAGTTAAGCTACATTTACATATATATACACACAAAGACTAGCATAGCACATTTACATATCTATATATCTATATATATCTATATATATATATATATATATATATATATATATATATATATATATATATATATATGTATATATGTATACACACACTACAACAGACCATCTGATGTTTATGTAAATCGGCGATATGTGAATGGGCCTTTAATGGACCGATGATGAAGGCTACTTACGAAGAAGAGCATTTTGGACTTGAGCACCACGGCGATGGTTCCTGGGGGGGCGATAGGCGGGGCACTGGGTGGGATGGTCAGGCAGAACTGCACGTTCCACTTGAGCTGGGAGCCCTGGTCAGGGAACTGGAGCAGAGCAGGGTGGAGGGGCAGGAGGGAGGTTAGAGGTGTTTATTCTTTTAATACCACATAACCTGACAAAGGTCTGCAGACCAAAATGTTGTTTATATTAACTTATAGTAACTAATACAGCAAGTGACACAGACAATGTGCAGGAGTTTTCAATACATAGAGAAAAAACACCCCCATATACACAATCCTCCCAACATCTATGGAACTGGACTTTAGAAGGCCAGCCTTTGTATGGCACATGTCTATACAAACATAAACACACACACACACACACACAACTCACCAGTTCCAGTTTCATGATGCGGACACAGTCTCTGAGGATGTTGGTTGGCGCGCCCAGCAGTTTGGTAAAGGCATTCAGGGTGTTGTACTTAAAAGGAGGACCGGCAACCTTCAGGGACAAACAGAACGTGAGAAACATCAGCACTCAAAACTCACTAGAACCAAATACCTCCTGTGGCTTCCAACCGCCAACAAGCAAACAGTATGCACCTCTCAGAGGCTGTACACATGGAGGAAGTGAGGGCTCAGGAGATCTTTTATATAATTTCTATAATATATTTATATTTATATAATATGACAGGGGGAGAGTAAACGCTAATAGGCTAAAGTGAAAGGAGCAGCTGCAGATTTAATGCATCAGGGTGGAAGTGGCGTTCCGCAGTCCTCCATTTCTGCTTTCTTCGCTTTTTTTCCCAAACAACTAATGCCAATTAGGGCAGATCATTAAAAGGCGGCACACATAAACAGCGGGACACAACTCTGCATTATGCATGTAGAAGCAAAATTCCTTCATGGCTTTACACACACACGCACGCACGCACGAGCCCCAGGTAACAGAATAGACTACGATAAAGTAAAAAGTAAATGCCATAATATTATCTATTTAACACACACACTTATACACATACGGTATACACAAGCATGCTTCTCATACACCTCACTCACACACACTCTAGCACAGTTGATGTCATGTCTGTCACAACGGCCTCTCTCTCCTTCTCTCCGTGTTAAATATTCAGACTTCTTTGCCTGTTTCACACACGCGCCTGCACCCGCATATTAATTCAGCTGAATTAATTAGCTTTCCTCGTGGCATGGCAGCAAGCGCCCGCAAACTCAGGCTAATAGAAATCGACTGTGCTCGTCTCGTCGTCTTCCTCCTCCGCCACACACACACACACACACACACACACACACACACACACACACACACACACACACACACACACACACACACACACACACACACACACACACACACACACACACACACACACACACACACACACACACACACACACACACACACACACACACACACAGGCCACTGCACTCCTGCCAGGCACTGCCTTAATGATATGTCTCTATTCAACATTAACCCAGCTATCTCTCACCAGCCCAGTCAATAGCCATGACATCTAATAAGCTTAATGCACAGTCGCACTCCCCCGCCCCCGATTGGAGGGCCAGTTTGAAATCTCATGTCATGACTTCCTTTAGAGAGACGGTAACATCACACTGACTTTCAAAGGATGGATGGATGGATGGATGGATAGATGAATGGGTTAAAGGATGGATGGACAAATGAATAAATGAGTTTAAGATTTTATTGGTGTCACTCTGCAATGTATTATTGAGGGTAGGTGGAATGTAGCAATTCTTTTATTATTATTATTATTATTATTTTATTATTATACATGTATATATTTACTTTGCTATTAATCCAAATGTATAGCTGGGTTGTAGGCATTGACCAGTCCTTGTATTTGAGAGAAAGTGGAATAGAACATTATGTCCAATATTCCAATATGTGGTTTAATGTTCTGCATTATGTCCAATATTCCAATATGTGGTTTAATGTTCTGCATTTCTCATTAGTGGGTCACTTTGATACTAAAAGTATGATTCTATGTAATGACTGTATGAATATCTGTACTGTCCCTGTGTATATCTGTGTGTGACTATTTAGATAAGCGGGAATATTATGACTTTGCAGTGTTTCACTGTTCTGCATGGCTGCGTCAGTAGCTATCTGCTCCGGATTGCCAGGTTGCCACTGATCAGTCTGATTCAGTGTAGTCCAAGTGAGATGGGATGACCAACGCCATCTCCCGTCAGCCTGGAAGGATACTGATACCCTACTATTTCCCGTATAGTTGATCTTTAGGATCTTTAGGTGAAGTCATGCTGTCTCTCCCTTGATGCACATAATTGTAAATAAAACTCTGTTCCTGATTTTTCATACTATTGGTCTGACTGGGTCTCTATTTCATCTGTGGTATCAAAATTACCATCATATTGCACGTCTCCATTCAATTGCCCCCAAACTTTCAACCCTACACAAATTCTACACTTTCTGTGTGTGCGTGCGTGTGATAAAGAGTGCCTTGCCTGAGACGGAGAAAATTGTACAGAATACATAAAGAACACACACAATGAATATTTCACATGGTCTTCTCCAATTCTGAGTGGCAATACAACTCACCTGACACACACACACACACACACACACACACACACACACACGCGCACACAGGGAGGCAAGTGCCTGCATCTTACCCTGGTCTCGAAGAACTTCTCGAGGATCTGTAGCTCCTCCTGGCTCCAGGGCCCGGCGTTCTCCGGGGTGACCTTCAGCTGCAGCGCCTGGTAGGACTTGGGGTTCAGCGCCACCCGGCACTTCAGCACTTCAGTCTTGAACATGATCACGCCCGGCTCGTTTGAGTTCACGATGTTCAGCTGCGGACCAGAGAGGAGACGGAGGACAAACAGCACACATATTTAGGTCTCAGCACTTCTCTCCGGATAGATTTGCTCACAGCTCCCAAACAAGGAGAGGAGGTCTGTGGTCTCTAGACAGTGCAAGTATACACACATGCCATGCAAGTAGGAGTATAAGATAAAAGAAAAAACTAGATAAGTCAAATTTTAATTATTGTACGTCTCCAATTATCACACAATATTAGCTGTTTTTTTGTGTATTCTGCCTCCAGTCCAGAGTGGGCAGAATACGCAGCTACTCATTTACTTCACATTACAGAAGCAGACTGTTCTTACTGGCTGCCTCAGAATTTGATCTATGGTCAGCGGGCCACTGAAAAGAAGAACCTAGCCGTGTACAAGCAAGGTCTCTAGAATTTATGTGTGGCGTTAATATTCAAGCATATTGCAGCTTCAAGGGTGTGGCATTGAGCACTGGGCAGTGGAGCATTAAGGCCCATTGCCGTACTAAATGAAAATGAACACATGGTGAACAGTAAACCACGGACACAGACACACACATGCTAGGTGAAACACACAATTGCACACCCTTTCTCCTTCACACACACTGGCAAGTTGAAAGACTCTCTGGACACACACACACACACACACACACACACACACAATGATTCACTGGAGGCACACATTAAGCTGAAAGATTCTCTAGAGACCCACACCCACAGTCCCTCTCTCCGTGAGCTCCAGCTAAATGATTCTCTAAACACACAAACCCATCCTTCCTCACACCCACAGACTCCAGCTGAAAGATTCTCTGGAGCGGGCACACACACACAGTCCCTCACCGCTGGCTCCAGCTGAATGATCCTCTGCAGGTGCCGGCGCATGATGACGGAGCCGAGGAAGCGCTCGAGTGGCGAGCAGAGGTAGCTGCCCGCCGCCAGCCCGGGCACCTGGCACGGCGTGGGCGAGGGCAGAAGCAGCATGTGCAAGGCACTGTGGGTAAGGATGGTGGGGATGGAGGCTGCCCATGAGCGCTGGGGCAGCTTACGCGGCGGGGGCATGCTGCTCGGCATCGCCTGGGAGCCTGAGAACGAACGAACGAACGAACACACACACACACACACACACACACACACACACACACACACACACACACACACACACACACACACACACACACACACACACACACACACACACACACACACACACACACACACACACACACACACAAATAAATAAGTTCTGTGCAGTATATAGTATGTAGCATAGTACAAATGTGTAAAATACACACAAACACGTGCAAATCTATACCAGGCATATACGTAAGCGCATAACACATCGTGTATGCAAGTTTGAGTGCAAAATTATTCAAACACACACTATACAGATATAGAAAGAAAATACTTCCACTGTACAAACATATTTAATTATACACAGCCAGACATAGACAAACACAAATACACAGGTGAGCAATAGAAGAGTCTAATAAAACAACAAAGCCTTTTAACAGCGCCCCCTAAAGAGCCCTCTGCTGGGAAAGGGATAACGACAGAATGATACCCACTTGTGCCGGCACGAGGCGAGTGGGACGCGTCTGGAATGGGAGAGTGGAGCGAAGGGTTGCCAGGCGACATGCCGGGGATGCGGGCGCCGGGAGACGGCCCCGAAACCTGTGGGGAGCCGGGCCAGGTGCCCACGCGCTGGCTGGGCGACACCATGGCGTAGGGCGAACTGGGGTCCAGAGTTCCTGCAACAACATATCGCATACGCCGGGGGGGTAAGTTACGGAAAACACACACACACACACACACATCATGCCTTCATAAAGCTACAGTGCAATCATCATCATCATTGTAATCATGATCTACACAATCAAATGACATTTACCTTCTATTAGCACAAGTGTGGAAGAACATTACTCCGAGCATGAGTGTTAACATTCAATTTTATTCAATATTATGACAACTATACAATAACAAATATAATAGCTATAATGTCATCACTTTCTACATTGCATATTTTCATCTTCAAGCACTTTAAATCAGAGAAGCAAACAGAGACTAGACAGCCTACACAAATGCCATTACATTTCATAATGTAAAAATCGCTGGCATTTTGATGTAGGTAGCCATCAGCAGTTCAAGCCATCATTACTGTAGGTCAGAGTCATCAGAATGTAGTTTCATCTCAATGACTTCTTTAGAAAGCCCACAGAAACCAAACAATGAATTACCTAACACTACTCTGCAACCAAGGGTTATCAAAGGCTTTGGCTTGAGTGCGAGTCATTTGTTTGTGTGTGTGTGTGCGCGTGTATATATTAAACTGTGTGGTGCCGCCCCCCCCCCCCCCACTGCAATCTGTTGTGAAGATCTGGGTTGTCTTCAGATGAAAGCAGTGATGGGACATTCGACACTGAGGCACCGAAGCCTGTATCACTCCCGCAAAGCAAATTGTTGACGCAGCGTGTTGTAGCTTGTATCAAATTGGCATAAGCACGTGACGAAGCTTCAAACGTCCCCGAAGGGTTTTGCTGGATTCGAAAGTTAGCTGCTGCCCTTATACCCCACAGGATACCCCACAGGAGCAACACTGCTGTATTATATTAGCCTACTGCTCTAATGTAACAAAACCTGTGTTACGTGTCTTAGTTACTCAACAATCATTGTTGCTAAAGAACTTGTAACAATTCGCCCTTATTCAAAAGAACTGATTGCCACTACGCATAAATAAGGTTACAGGCGGATCTAATAAGCAGGAAATCGTGCTAGCTCAATGCAGGCGAAGGCAGTTTAACTTAAAGGCACACTATGCAGGTTTTTTAGCTTAATATGCAAGTTTTTTAGCTTCATTTACCTTCATTTACCAGCTTCAGAGTCATTGGAATGGTTATATGACTTTTTTTGGGTTGAATGGTGGCCGTCTCGCTTCCCCCTAGCGCCTGTGAGCGGAAAAACCACCCTTGCAACTGTGGGCCGGCGGCCTCAGTGTCAGGAAGTATAACGAGTGTAACGAATTGCTTTACTGCATTCAAATACACATACACGCCAGGCACCGGCTAGAAAAAGGTAGTGATGGAGTTTCTCAGACATTCGTCATGACAGAGCAAGCGAAAAATAAGTAAAAACCGAAAAAAAACAGTAAGGAAATTGCCAATACTGCATAGTTTACCTTTAACTTAAACTGGCAAAAGGCCTTGCCTTCCTCTTAATAAAAGTGTATATTAAAGAAAAAAAAAAAACTCTCTTACAGAAAGAAACACAAAGATATGAGATTGATTCACGTTGTATTTCAATGAACGAACTTGCGGCCGCCCGGCACGCAACTGAAGGCCCGACACACAATTAACAACAAAGCTTCACAATGCACAAACAAATACCCACCCAAAGTTCAGTGCCCAATAGTCCCGACATTAAACAGATGAATCAAACAGTCCAAAACACAAACGGAATAGGAAAGAGATGTTGCGCTTACAGTCAGTTGAGAAGTCGCAATCTCACCAAAACACGCACGTTAGGAAAAAAAGATCCTTTACTTGCTGTAATCCAATTACTTCGAAAAAAATGATAATCCACAGCGATCGCAGATACCGAGAAAGAGTCACGGTATGTTCAGCATGCAAGGCCTCTAACGCGCATTACTCCAGCCAGCTTCACACAGGTAACTCTCGGGGGCGAGCGCTCTCCCCGCACCTCCATTTAAACTAAGTGCAATAAGTCACTCCTACCCAAAACGCGCGTTCAACAGTCAGCTGACAAATTTACATACATGGCATATTAAATAGAAAAAATAGTAACACATTTTCATTCAAGCAACCATGTAAAAAGGTGATTTTGGCAACCTTTACAAAATTTTAAATATTTTTTGTTGTTGCATAGGCCTAATAAAAAACCCTTGTTATGTGACTCACGGGGATTGAACCCACGTCGCCGGATTTATCGTTCTCAGCGTTACCTCTACTCTGCCGTAGGCCTATCGAAAAACAGGGTGTTCATGAACTATTTTTTTCTAACGGCCTGTTAAGTCCTAAAACAGACTACCTAAATAATGCCTCTTGGTTATGGGTAGGCTATGGCAGTTTATTGGATAAGGCCTAAACTTTATTTATTTATTTAACGGAAATTGATATTACCACATAGCAGTAAAAGTCTGCATCTCTTGCTGCAGTTTGTTCAAACCAACTGAACACATGTAAATTTAAACGCTGAACACACTAGGCTATATTCAAACATTATACCCTAGTTCTAACTAATTTATTTAATTTTCAGTCATCTCATGCCATATGCATGTGTCCGTTATGCCTCTCTTATGTTCATGTTGTAAGCTTCGTTCGGCTGTGTCGAATTCATAGCCGCTGTCATTTCTGCTGACCACCAGATGTCACTGTGTTGTCTTCGATGCTTTTGCGATACAATCAGGAAGAAGCTTCAGAAGCTTCACAAGGTTTTGTTCGCCCATCACTAGATGAAAGCAGGCTCTGCGGGAGACTGGACACACACACACACACACACACACACACACAGCCCATCACCATCATGATCATGTTCTTTTGATACTCTCCGCTCGCTTTCATCTTCTTCGTTTCCTCCATCTCTACATTCCGCTGCCTCCCTTCTTACTCCGTCAATCTCTCTCTCTCTCCCTCTCTCTCTCTCCCTCTCTCTCACTTTCATGCCTTCAGTCTCTCTCACACACTCTGACTATAACACACACACGCACACACACACACATCTCTGGTAGTTCTAGTGTTGTGAGGACACTAAAGAGCGCATTGTCAGAAGTGAGAGGTAAGCTACAGTCTCTGACCAAGAGAGGGAGCTGTGGGAGTATATAGGACTGGACATTACTAGCCAATGCAGCTAACTCGTGCCTGAGCCATGCAAAGCCTGTGCTTTGGGCCGAAAATACCCAAGAGATCTGTTCCAGAGAAATGACACATTCAGCAGATATAAGTTAGGTTTGAGATCACGCTATTAGGGGAAATCCCTGATCCGGCCTGATTTCAACTGAAGCACATCACCAGATTCCAGCCTTCCCCCGACACTTCCTCTGTAAATCTCTGGGTCCCCTCCAGAACCCCCAGCTAATAACACTGTCTGCTCGCTCGAGGCCCCCCGCTTCACCGTACCCTCAGGCTGGCATGACTTACCATGTGGGCTGGCAAAGTTGGAGGTCTGGCCAATGGTAATGCCCAGAGAGGAGGGCGACGGGGTGGGCCCGAACGGGGAAGGGGCCCGCAAGGGGAGGCCGCCACTAGGGGAGTTGGCCGCGTGGATGGTCCCTGCACACACATCAACCAATCAGTGTGCTTTGTCGGGTCGACCACGTCAGGAATCTTGTGCTCGCTCGCTCGCTCTCAAACCACCAGTATGGTTCAACGTAAATGCTTGTTTGCTTTCAAACATCTAAATGATGACTGGAGGGTTCGACTATTAACTCGTAGAAGATTTCAACTCTCAACATCCGAACTTCACGTCAGAGGAGGTCACGAAAAATGGGGGAAAAAACAACAATGGCGATTTACATTGAGCCATACTGTCACAGACGACACAGGAGTGTACACGCGTCCAGCTACAAGATGGATCTTGGTGGTGATGAGGCCATTCCACTGGGTGAGATGGGGGTTAGGGTGGTTCACAATATAATGGTATAAGTAAAAGTTTTCCAAATTTTGCCAGATCGCATTTTGCCTTGTTCCTATTGACATTTCGAACATCTGTACCAAAAATTGAGCCAATAGGACGCCAGTAAAGGGTGGCACACTTTTTCACAATTGCTCAACCTAAGAATGCATAACTTTCGCAGGAACCAGAAACTTCAACAAAATAAAAGATAAGTATGGTCATTAATAATCTCTCCCTGTACTTATACTAAATGAGTAAGAACATTAGAACAGTTCAAACACTATTCGCTGTATGATGACTTAGTTCTTTTTGATACTTTTCTCTGTGTCCTTGCACAACACGGAGCAAAAATTGCTTTTGGTCTTCGTTTCGCACAGATTGTTGACAGCATTTAATAAGGGCAATGCCTCTCTCTGCGCTGTCGTTGATGACCTTCAAGGAATTAACTTTTTGACGCAGTTTCTCATCTGTGAGAATGGACCTCACATCATCAGGGTTACTTTTGCCATCCATTTGGCCTTCAGTAAGAACCTCAAAGAAGTGGATTGAGCAGCGAGTGACGAGGCTAGAGATGGTAGTACTGCTCTTGTGGAAGAAAGACTTGGCATCAAGTCTTTGAGCATCTTCCCAGGGCGTCTTTCACGATTTCTCAGCATTGTCTCTTTTTCTTCAGCATCAACACAACAACAACAACAACAACAACACGTTACATTTATTTAGCGCTTTTCTCAACACTCAAAGCGCTTCACAGGGAAGGGGGGACCTCACTAATGGTACTGAGCTGAGCATCAAAAAATGCCAGGGCGAAGTTCTTCTGACGGGTACCACAAATGTCGTCCAATGCTCTTCAATGCAGCATCCGCAATGGTTTTATCCGTGTGCCACCCCTAAATGTGCAGCAATTGACTCTATTTTTGGTACAGATGCTTACAATGCCAATTGGAACAAGACAAAACGCGATCTGGCAAAATTTGGTGAAAATTAATTTTGTGAACCACCCTAATGGGGGTGGATGAGTCCATTCTGCTGGGTGAGATGGGGGTGGATGAGGCCATTCCACTGGGTGAGATGGGGGTGGATGAAAGCACTAAGGCCATGCTATACTCCTCTCTCAGGGTGGATGCTTGTGTGGATGACTACCAATGTGCGTTTAAGGCGTGCATGTGTGTGTGTCAGTGTGTGTGAGTGAGCAAGCAAGATCAAAACTAGGGAGGCATCCTGCCTCGACTGAACACAGCAACAAACATGCAAGCAGGTAACTGACAGCGCATGAGATTCCTCAAGTACAGATGGAGATGGGGAACAAAAACAAATTAGGAGAATGTTTTGTTCAAACATATTTGAACATATCTTTGCTATTTGGAAGAATGCCAAGCGCATTTGGCAAACATAAATGTAGAAGCCCCTTAAAAACACACACAAGTTCAGTTTACACATATACACACACACTTTCGCACGCGCTCTCACACACACACACACACACACACACTCCTCACCAGGTGACTGAGTAGGTATCATGGAGGGAGAGGGTGTCACGTTGCTATGGTACACGTTGGGAGGAGACATAAGAGGCGGGTAGACTCCGCCCCCCTGGCCTTTGATTGGCTGTTGCGGCTGGATGTGGCCCATGAAGGAGTCCATGTCCACACCCGGCGACGGCGGGTTGTCGTCCTCGTTGACCGAGCGACGGCGAGCATCCTGGTTGCTGTCCACAAACATGTTTAGGAATGTCTACAGAACAGGAACAAAAACATCAACAAATTAGATATTGATTACATTAGATATTAGATTTTATACAGTCATGTATCACCAAAACATGTGTGCAAAAGGTGTGACAACTGCCAACCCACCCATGTAAGCATTCAAGTCCACCATCACCACTTGCAACAAGTCATTTTTATCCACACACCTCATCACATTACACCAAAAACCTCACCCTTATCACCAAAACATCAGACAGAGACAGAAGACAAGCAAGTGACGGACAACAACAATCCCAAGCAACAGCTCCACTGCACGTTACCTAACCAATACTTCCTACACTAAACCATACCTTAGTGAATAAACAGGTGAAACAGCCTCCCATTGCAACCTCATTCACAAACACATAAAAGGAATAACATTTCATTGGCACTCTCAAGTACCTTCAGCCCTGGTGCCGGGTAAAAGCCCTCGACGATCTTGGTGTTGTCGAAGAGGCTGTAGGCTCCGTCGCGGATGGCCACCACTCCGCGGCTGCGGCAGTAGATGTCGATGCAGTACATGTTGCGGAAGGCCAGGCGGATGTGGGTGGGCGACTGGGGCAGGATGGAGAAGCACTGGTAGGCCGTGTTGGTGCGCTGCGTCAGGCCCAGCATGGGCACCGTGGGCAGCTTGTTAATGGCGTTCAGTGGACCCTGCGTGTCAAACAGCACCTGGGAGGAGGGAACACAAACACACACACAAACAAGCACACAAACAAACAAACAAACAAACAAACAAACAAACAAACAAACAAAGACAAAAATACAGGATCAGACTACGGAGCGAAGAAAGCTTTAGGCACTCAATTGAAGACCAAACTCTTTAGGATCTTTGAGACTAAAGCTGCTTCACATGAAAATCATCTGTCTGAAATGAAGCTGCAGTAAACACCAAAACAATTTTGAGAAAGAAATATACTTTTCATGAAGTTCATGTCATGAATTTATCATCACCAATGATTCTTTTTCCCAATGACAGTTAAGGGTTTAGAGGGGCCCTTCGCCTACTCTTCTAAGAACACAGAGAGAAATAACATTCTTTGTTCTCCCGGTCTTGGTGGGAAAGGTTGATGTAACGTTGTGAAATACGGCACTATTAAACAAAAGCAGTATGAATCGTCAACAACGCCACGGGGGGAGAAACCATAAAGCACACGGTGGGGTGGGGTGGGGTGGTGTGCAGGTGGTGTGGAGGTGGTGCGGAGGTGAGGTGGGGGTACCTGCATGAGCTGCACCACGTTGGGCGTCTTGTTGAACATCTCCTGCAGCTGGTGCAGGATGATGTTGTGGCAGTTGCTGCAGCCCGAGTTGGGCCCTACGGTGCCCAGGGACAGGTGGAACCGCTGGGTCCCCGAGTTCCACTGGATGGTCACCTGATTGGAGCGGAGACACGGAGGGATGAAGAACCACACAGTGCAGGAAGGAGGAAGGGATAGAGGAAGAGGAAGAGACAAAGAGAAGGACAGCGGGAGAGAAAGAAAGACAAGAGAGATAAAAAGGCCAAATAACTGCAGCCCACAGGGAGATGCATCATGAAGGCAGTTAAATTGCTTCACCAACTGCCTAGACATGATTTAAAAAAATCAATATCATCTCCTCATGTCTTGTTCAGTGTCCACTTATCTTTGTAGCGGTAATATTTACAGGGCTATAAAAAGGCCCAAATGAAAAGCATTAGTTCTGATTGGGCAGGCTGCTGCTGTATGGGTGTGTATGTGTGTGTGGTGTGTGTGTGTGTGTGTGTGTATGTGTGGGTGTGTGTGGTGTGTATGTGTGTGTATGTGTGTGTGTGTGTATGTGTGTGTGTATGTGTGTGTGTGTGTGTGTGTGTGTGTATATATGTGTGTGTGTGGGTATGTGTGTATGTGTATGTGTGTGTGTGGTGTGTATGTGTGTGTGTGTGTGGTGTGTATGTGTGTGTATGTGTATGTGTGTGTGTGTGTGTGTGGGGGGGGGGGGGGGGGGTGTGTGGGTGTGTGGGTGGGGGGGGGTATGTGTGTGTGTGTGTGTGGGTGGGGGTGTGGGTGGGGGTGTGTGTGTGTGTGGGGTGGGGGGGGGGGGGGCTATGTGTGTGTGTGTGTGTGTGTGTGTGTGTGTGTGTGTGTGTGTGTGGGTGGTGGGGGTATGTGTATGTGCACAGAGGTGTCAGTAGGCACACTGAGGAGGGACGAGCACAGAGGTGGCTTTGTGGAGCATCTCTTTCATGTCTGCCTCGCCATAAAGACGCCTCTGTGCTTACTTCTGGAACCTTCCTCTGACTGGGAGCATGTGGTCTGACTCTAGTGCCACAGCTCAGCTGCTCTCTCTGTGTGTGTGTGTGTGTGTGTGTGTGTGTGTGTGTGTGTGTGTGTGTGTGTGTGTATATGTATGTACGGTCAACACCCAGTTGCTTGTGTGGGTAAAGTAGCTGTTCGCAAAAGAAAATCACGATACGTGTTCAAATAGAGACTGTGTGAACTGCATTTTGCACCTCTTGGGGTTTGAAGATAAGCATGTGTGTGTGTGTGTGTGTGTGTGTGTGTCTCAGGGCTTTATTCCTGAATTCAACTCACCGAGCTTCCCTTGGTGTTCCCGTAGCATAGGACCAGCTTACGGTAGTTGTACAGCCGGATCTCTGAGAACAGACTTAGGTAGGAGGGCATTTCTGCAGGGACAACGGCATAGGTCAGTACAGAGACCTGACTGATCCTAACTCTCACACACACACACAATCATATCCAGCACAGTACTCAATATATTCATGTTTTATACTAAAACGTCATAATAAAATTAATTAAATGCGGTGTAATTAAACCCCTATGCCTATATAATAAATCTCTACAACAAAAATGACACACCAAGGATTTGTATGTAGTGCTGTATCAAACATCATGATGATTAATATGCCTTTGTACTTTGGAGGGGGACTTTGCGTAATGCTACTTAAATCCCATTAGCGTGCCTCTCTCGTTAGCAATGTTTGTCTTGTTGCTGCAGCGCTAAACTAAATGAACCATAGAAAATGAAACTCTTGAAAATGAAACATTAGAGTGCTGCCGCTGTGCCAGGGTGTAAATCTGATTTTTATGCTTTCAGTGTTTATAGCGATCAACACACACAAGAGGACGCAAACCCACAGCACCACACTAAACCAGTGCAGGCACACGAGAGAGAGAGAGAGAGAGAGAGAGAGAGAGAGACTAACACATTCTAACACAAGCAAACACAAACACACATAAGCCCACACACTCACACCATCACATAGACAAATACTATGTGACACATAGCGTGGGAACTTCAACTCACCAGGTGAGCAAACGCACACAAAAGTATGAGGCCTGGGGACAAGGGTTCACACACACATTCTCTCTCTCTCTCTCTCTCTCACACACACACTCACATACCTGACAGGCAGCGGGAAAACTCCAGCACACACTCATAGAGCTGGCTGATGCTGTTCCAGTCATTCAGGAACATCTCCACGACCTTGCGCCCCCCCACTGGCTCCGACAGTGGGTTCTCATAGGTCAGGTAGACATGTCGTGTTGACGCTATGGACATGGACACGGACACACACACACACACACACACATACACACAAATATATGAACACCTGTGTTAAAATCATACTACTGCTAGTTCAGTATGCCCCCAGAGCATAGAGTCCTCATTCAAATTAACCACAGAATGTGGATGGATGAGAAGCACTAGGTGAGTCAGTTGTGTAAACGAGTCACAACTGGTCGAAGACACTAAACCCTCCGTCTTTAAGTGTGTCTGACTCACGCGTTCAAGAAATCTTCTGCCAAACCACAGGAAGAACACCTGTTTTAAAGGACTGTTTGAGCAGAGGTTCAGTAGTAAGCCCATGGGTTTTTAGGTTTTATAGGACTACCTAAGACAGTCAGAGTAGACAAGGAAAGAAAGGTTGTGTTGGAGATCTGAATGGCTATATTTGGAGATTTCCCAGGAAAATGTCCAGTAGAGCTAAAACAAGTACAAGGCTAGAGGCACAGGAGAGCTGGGGCAATCAAAAAAAAGTTACACTCGTCCGATCAGTGTGATGTCATATCCTGCCGTGGCTTGATAACTTGGATATCGATATCCACATTTTGGATATCGGATGCGCTTTAATAGTGTTGTGCGTGCAAATATCCTACTATGGACGTGCATACCATACAACAACTGATGCCAATCGATTTATTTCATGTTATAGGTTAGACACTAAAAATGACCACAGTGTAGATTACGCTATCGCTCGCAAATGCGGAAGTAATTGTTTTTAAATATAGGCGGTCTTGTGCTTCTCCACGTTTCACGATTGGCCAACATTTTCCCAAAGCCTAGTTTGACAAATAGATCACATAACTGCTATCGTAGTGTCACTTAACGTATACCCCTGAGTCAAGGCTTTGTGAAGCCTCGATATGTCTACATAGCCTAGATATGTCTAACGTGCTTCGTAGTATACCCCACTGTTGCACATTTTGCTTATTTGTAAATCATGTAGGGCAGCTAATTAAACATGAGACCTGGAATGCGTCAATAGAATGTGTTACATTTTTATCTGGTGGATGGTGGGGGTACGCGAGCCGATGTAGATGGTGGTACGTCGGAAAAAAAAATTTGGGATCCGCTGGCCTAGAGTGAAAAGAGTTAAAGTAGAGGTAGCATGTTGGGAAAGTGTGGGTTGATGCGTACTCTGCTCTTTGATGGAGGTGCTGGTCAGGGGGCAGTTGGAGAAGACGAGCTCGGCCACCCAGGTGCGGTTGTTGCGGCCCTGCAGCCTGAAGGTGCAGTCCAGCAGAGAACGATCTAGAGCCTTCCGGGTCTCCTCACACACTCCTTTGCTGGGAGGAACCCTAAAGAATGAAACATTGTTTGTTTTTGTAAAATTCCAACAAATGTTAAACATTCTTTGAATTTTCAAAATAATTCTGTATTGGTACCTGAGGGTGAGATATTTGTTGTATATTGTATGAGATTTAATGTTTATTTCCATCACTTGTTGATAAGAAATAATGAAGAAATTTCCCATTTCTCCCCCCTTAAAACTTCCACTTGGTTTTGATTGCCCTCAACATTAAAGTCCCCAGATATATAACGTTATTTGATGGGCAGATATCAT
This sequence comes from Alosa pseudoharengus, assembly GCF_046254945.1. NCBI lineage: Eukaryota > Metazoa > Chordata > Actinopteri > Clupeiformes > Clupeidae > Alosa > Alosa pseudoharengus. The sequence goes on along the minus strand of NW_027468718.1, from coordinate 15,944,522 downwards.
GAACATAATCAGATAGCTTCGTGAGATATTTTCTAACATTAGTGTTCAAAACTCAACAGTCCATTGGATGTGCATCAAACTAACATATTCCAACATATTTCGAATTTTAATATGCTTATTTGCGAAAATATATAAAAAATTTGGCTGGCTCACTGAGCTCGCACGGTATCCTGGTATTTTCATCTCCCACTTCGTTTTAAGCTTGCATCGGTCCTGGCTATATTTTGAGGGTTGATTTTAAGGGGAAAATAGCACTTCCCCTTGCTCCCTAAAGTAATGACACCCTACCCCTACACATGCACGCGCAAAAACGAGGGTTAGGGCAAAAATCTAGGGGTAGGGGAGGTATTGGGACGGGCCCTTACTTTCTCTAATCTACTGAATTTAGAGACAGTGTGTGACTAAAATGTTGCCAGGCCATCATGCGCCTCGGGGACTCACTTGAGGATGCGGATGGCATGACTGCAGCCGTCTCCTTCTACCTGAACGCCCTGATGAGGAACCTCCATGCTGGTCAGCTGAGAGAGAAGAACACAGGATACAGTCAGTACACACACAAGTATAGAGTGACCCGTGTTACACACACTAGCCCACAACCCTTACAACACAAGTATAGAGTGACCCGTGTTACACACACTAGCCCACAACCCTTACAACACAAGTATAGAGTGACCCGTGTTACACACACTAGCCCACAACCCTTACAACACAAGTATAGAGTGACCCGTGTTACACACACTAGCCCACAACCCTTACAACACAAGTATAGAGTGACCCGTGTTACACACACTAGCCCACAACCCTTACAACACAAGTATAGAGTGACCCGTGTTACACACACTAGCCCACAACCCTTACAACACAAGTATAGAGTGACCCGTGTTACACACACTAGCCCACAACCCTTACAACACAAGTATAGAGTGACCCGTGTTACACACACTAGCCCACAACCCTTACAACACAAGTATAGAGTGACCCGTGTTACACACACTAGCCCACAACCCTTAAGTCACAAGTATAGAGTGACCCGTGTTACACACACTAGCCCACAACCCTTACAACACAAGTATAGAGTGACCCGTGTTACACACACTAGCCCACAACCCTTACAACACAAGTATAGAGTGACCCGTGTTACACACACTAGCCCACAACCCTTACAACACAAGTATAGAGTGACCCGTGTTACACACACTAGCCCACAACCCTTAAGTCACAAGTATAGAGTGACCCGTGTTACACACACTAGCCCACAACCCTTAAGTCACAAGTATAGAGTGACCCGTGTTACACACACTAGCCCACAACCCTTACAACACAAGGATAGAGTGACCCGTGTTACACACACTAGCCCACAACCCTTACAACACAAGTATAGAGTGACCCGTGTTACACACACTAGCCCACAACCCTTACAACACAAGGATAGAGTGACTTGTACCAATGACTAATTTGCTTCATTTGGATTTTAGAAGATTTGTCATGATTACAACATCTAAACAGGACATGACCTATACAGCTGAGAGCAGGAAGCAGAAAGGAGAGCCAATACACACATAAATTCTGTGACCAGAAAGTGTGCAGTGAAACGTACCCATGTCTCATCATGACATTTGCTTCATTTTGATGTTATATGATTTATTGACATAATTAGAACATCTAAATATCTGAATATGGGCTACATCCTTGATCAGTGTTAAATGACATAATCTACTGTAGGAGCCAAATTGAATAGACGCCTTACCTCGCAGCGCAGGCCGATAAGCGGCATGTTGGTGTCACACATGGCCACCAGATGGGCCAGCTCCTTGTTGAAGGCGCACATCTCCCCCGAGCGCTTGGGCTTCTTGGGCTCGATAGCTCCCTGCTCCCCCGACAACTGCCACACACACATAGACATACACACAGACACACACACATACACAGAGAAACACACACACACAGAAACACAGACACAGACACACACACACACACACAAACACACACCTTCATCAACACCTTCACAAGAGTTTGGTTTTCTGTTAGCCTTGTTTCAAATGAGTTTTACAGCAGGTTTGGATAAGTGTGTGCGGGCACCGGCCCGCATCAATATCTGTGTAAAATACTGACGAGATGCTGGTGATGGTGGCCCAGTGGTGGCCTCACTAAAGTTTAACGTCTTCAAGGAACAGTCTGTCTGCTATTACATATTCTCAAATAAACGTCACAGCAAGCCACAGAAAATGTCCTCTTGGTGCCAGACACTGATAAGATACTAAATTCTATATGGTGTGTGTGTGTGTGTGTGTGTGTGTGTGTGTGTGCGTATATTTCATGGTGTGTGTGTGTGTGCATGTGTGTGGACGGCCCTACGTGTAAAGCCTCCGGTCCACCTACTTTCCGCTTGGTGCCTGGCCGCAGTGCTCTGCTGGACGAGAGGTCCCGAGCCAGCTCCTCCAGGTTGGGCTTGAACTGCTGCAGCAGCTGGGCACAGGGCAGCCCATCCTCACCGCTGTCCTCCTGGCCCACGGACAGGAAGTAATACTTATACTCTAACTCTGTGGGGCAGCCGGGCACGTCGAACATCTCCACCACCTGAAGGGGGCAGCAGAGAGACGGGTCATGGAGTGCTCATAATCAGGCTGAGCACAGAAAACAAGCATTGCATCAATCATACTAATCAATAGGGACAATTAGACTGGTTACAGCTAAACTACTACTAGACATGTCTACCATCTGACAACCCTTTATACTGCTGTTGAAATTGTTGATACTGCAACACATATAGAGACAGATCAGCTCAAAACAAAACAAGTATCCAAATCATTCCGTGTACTTAACATACTGTATAACAACTCAACATTGAATTGAGTTGAATTTCCCCTGGGGATCAATAAAGTATCTATCGATCCATCATTGATTAATTGCATACAGTTTGTTTTATCTATAAGCTGCTGGGGGAGGTGTTATTCTTACTATGTAATACTGAGGAAGGCGGGTCATCTTGATAAAGAGCTTGTGTTTCGTTAGGCTGCCTGCTGGATGATTGGCGGCGTTTGACAAGTGGAGTGTGTCTGAGCACAGGGTGGGGAGGTGCTTCACAGACTGCTTACACCGCTGCTCCCCCAACCAGAACCTGAACACACACACACACACACAAAGATGCATGTTCATACATATACAAGGTATCAGTATTGATTACAAGCAAATCTAATCAACACTTAAGCATCCAAGCATAAAGACTGCGACTGCAGATATTCTCCATCATAAATACAGCTGCTGAAATGCACACACGCACGCACGAACGCACGCACGCACGCACGCACGCACGCACGCACGCACGCACGCACGCACGCACGCACGCACGCGTGCGAGGGCAGCCTAATGGTAGTGAAGAAAGGTCCCTCGCTATAACGTCCAGCAGTGAAAAAGCGCTCGTTCTGTTTAGGACGGGCTTGTGCAGGTGCTAGACTTTAATCAAAAATTACCACCTGTCAGGACTACTGGTGTCATACTGGCTGAATCAATCTATTCTGGGGCTGGAGGCACTTTGGAAATGTCAGCGCCCCGGAACAATTTTACACACTGACTAACTTTCAAACGAGCAAGAAATAAAGAGGTGATAAATGGGGCCTTCAGAATAAAATGTCTGCAACACATTAAGGCTGCGAATTCAATAATAACACCTTGTGGATGAACGGACAGGGGACATTCAGAGAACAAGCGTTGGCCACAGGCCTGAATTTAGCCTTCTCCTTTGGGAATGACTGCACACCTTTTTTGCTCAATTAGAAATAAAAGCACTGGACAGTGAAATGATGCCTGTGTGTGTGTGTGTGTGTGTGTGTGTGTGTGTGTGTGTGTGTGTGTGTGTGTGTGTGTGTGTGTGTGTGTGTTTACTTGAGCTGCTGAAGCCAAGTGAGGATGCGCTTCATGTCATCATTGATGGTCTTCTCGATATCATCCAGCATGGACTGATCTGGAGTAGAGAAGATCAGTAAAAGAGCTGGTCAGTTAATGACAAAAAGAAACAACCATCTCGAGTTGAAGGACCTTTCAAAACTGCAATCATGAATAGAGCTGCATTTTGTAAAATTTGCTAGCAATTAACAGAGTGATCCTTAAAGGTCGCAAAAAAAGTTTACTTGGCTAATTTGCGTCAACTTACCAAGTCCGTAGAGCATTGGCTGGAACATTCCGGAGTGCAAATCAACAAATATGTGGAGACACTCTGATCGCCCGCAGGGCTCCAGAATGGGGATGACGAGCGTGGGCAGGGCCGTCTCGATGAACGCTGGGGGACACACAGATCAACCAAAACACACTCATCACACAGGTCAACCAAAACACTCACCATACAGTTATACACACACATCAACCAAAACACACTCATCACACAGATCAACCAAAACACACTCATCACACAGGTCAACCGAAACACACCAGTGTTTCCTCTATGTTGATTTGGTAGTGGCGGCCCCACAGGGTTTAGTTTTCTTCCCCCACAGTATCAGAAATGGGGCAGACGTACAATAGACGCAGTTGCCTTTCAAAATTCATTGTGCAGACCTGTTGTAGATTCTCCAAATATACAGCTCAATCACAACTGAAAATAATGCCTCATTGTGTGTGAATATAGGGGTGAATACATATAATTGTTTGTGTTGCAGCGAAGTGTCAGTTGTCAGTTCCGTGGGACGGGCTTACACATCAACCAAAACACACTCATCACACAGGTCAACCGAAACACACTCACCATACAGTTATACAGACACATCAACCAAAACACACTCATCACACAGGTCAACCGAAACACACTCACCATACAGTTATACACACACATCAACCAAAAAACACTCATCACACAGGTCAACCGAAACACACTCACCATACAGTTATACACACACATCAACCAAAACACACTCATTACACAGGTCAACCGAAACACACTCACCATACAGTTATACACACACATCAACCAAAACACACTCATCACACAGGTCAACCGAAACACACTCACCATACAGTTATACACACACATCAACCAAAACACACTCATTACACAGGTCAACCGAAACACACTCACCATACAGTTATACACACACATCAACCAAAACACACTCATCACACAGGTCAACCGAAACACACTCACCATACAGTTATACACACACATCAACCAAAACACACTCATCACACAGGTCAACCGAAACACACTCACCATACAGTCATACACACACATCAACCAAAACACACTCATTACACAGGTCAACCAAAACACACTCACCATACAGTTATACACACACATCAACCAAAACACACTCATCACACAGTTATTCGTGTCGTTTCTTCAAATGTTTTAAAACGTGTGTGAGATTATGTATGTGTGTATCTGTGAATATGTGTGTGGAAACACAAATGGTTATGCAATAAGTAGAGATGCCCCATTATTTTCAAACTGAGTATTTACATTTGTGTTATTGCCAATAATACTGGGTACCAATACTAATAATACTAAAACTAACTATGAGGTTAGCATAAAAATACAATGAATGGGAAGGCAGGTTTTATTTTCTTATTTCTTGGGACTATTTTTGCAAGATGACATTGAATCTGATTTCATGAGAAGAAATTATCGTCCTCTTGAGAGATACTAAAAGGTAGTGGCTATGCTACTATGCTTTAGGCGAAATGGTCAAATGAAGGGTTATTGGTGCGTGGTATCGGAGAACGCGAGATAAGAATATGAGCATAGTATCGGCCCAACACCTGATGCAGGTATGGGTATCGGCCCAACACCTGATGCAGGTATGGTATCGGCCCAACACCTGATGCAGGTATGGGTATCGGCCCATCACCTGATGCAGGTTTGGGTATCGGCCCAACACCTGATGCAGGTATGGGTATCGGTACATCCCTAGCAATAGATGTCCAACAGTAAGCATAAATCAATAACAGATGTAATCATGTACGGAGATTCAGATATTGAGTGATATGAATATGGTGATATGAGTGGGTGTATATGTCTATTTGTGAGATATGTGTTGTTTGTGTGTGTGTGTGTGTGTGTGTGTGTGTGTGTGTGTGTGTGTGTGTGTGTGTGTGTGTGTATGTGCACGCATCTATAGATTGAAGAACTCACTGTTGTCACTAGGGTTATTTCCCTTCCATTTAAAGTTTATTAAAAACATCTATCTGAATGTGCATCTCTGTCTATGTGTGAGGGTGGTGTTGTTTGTGTGTGTGTGTGTGTGTGTGTGGATCGCACCAGACTTACAGTTGTCACTGGGGTTATTTCCCTTCAGTATGGCTTTCAGCTCCTGGAGCTTCTGATGAGAGCGCGCGTGAACACTGTCAATCAAAAGCTTCTCCACTGAGAGGTGATCAATCTGCAGGAACAGGTGGGGCCAAATAAAAAGTCCACATCACTTTAAAAACAGCTGGCAATAAGTCATACGGAATACAACAATAACAACAGCTGCCACATAGAAAATATTCAGATTTGAGAAACTCCACATTCAGCACAATAGTTGTCCAAGTCCAGATTCCAGACTCAATACAAATCAAATCTAAATGTAAACCAGTTGACTCACTGCCTACAAACACAATACCTCTCCGTGCCTCCACTTTCTGATTGATGAACTTGATGATACACCTAAGGTGACTTTCACAAGCATCAGAACGGTCGGTACTCCTGTCATCTCAATCTGAGTATACACAAAACTCTAACAGCAGTCCACTTCAGTCTCTGGACTCTGCCATATTTTGTCGGAGCTGGCTGAAGGTCTTGACCCATATTGAGTCATTGTGATCATTTGTGCGCTCACCTTCATGGCTCTCTCCATTAATTTGGAGTCGCAGGCGGGCAGAGGGGGCTCATGGGATATCTGTAATGGCTTGGATCCGTCACTCTCGTCGATCTTAATGTGGACCTTGTGCACCGAAGCAGTGCCCGTCTTTCGGCCCAGAATCTGTTGGCTGAGGACAGAGGTGAGGGGAAAAAAGAAATGAGCTTTGTGACAAATGTCGACATTGTCTTCGAACACTTACACAAACTAGCTTTCAATAAGAGTTAAAAAAGATAAGTCTGATCTTTGATGGTTCTTGAGCTATACAAATAAATGTCATCAATATATAAAAAATATCATTAATATTCCATGCTAGTCTGTTAGCCAGCGTGAGTTATAACTTTTCTTTTTTTTATTAAATATTTTTATTGATCAAACCTCAGACTATATTAGAAACAGGATGACAATTGAACAGCAAGAGTTTTTTTTTTGTGTGATTATTAAGTCAGTGTGGTGGTGTTGGTGATGTTCCTTACTTCCAGACGGAGAGGATGAGGTACTTGGCGGGCATGTAGCGTTCCACCTGCACCAGGTCTCCCCAGCGCTCTCGCACCAGCATGAGTGTCTGCGAGTGGAGTACCTCCAGCTGCAGCGACAAGCAGAACGAGTCTGAGTGACCAGGGTCAAGGATGGTACTGGTGACGGCCAGACTGATAGACCTACAGTACCTCTTAACGTCTCAATAAGAAGTCAAGACAATGGAGACAAAGCTGGATCTCAGACAGTGGAGAACCTAACAAACTTGTAAAGGGACTTCCTTCGGAAATACACCACCACTAACGATGTATTGTTGAGTGTTGAACCTCAAATACCCTTAAAAAGTCACATTCATTCATTAAACATTGTCAGTAGAACCACCTAGAGACCACTTAAATACACTGGAGCATGCTCTTCCCTGTTCCAGAGTACTGCTTGGATTGGGCCTTTCAACACTTCACTGAGCAAAAAACCATTGTGCATTGAGAGCACAGGACTAAAGGGAGGAAGTAGTGATGGTGGTGGGAGTCTTCTCCTTTCCGCTGCTAAAGTCGTTTAAGCGTCTCCACACCCTGCAGGCACAATGCGGTGCAGAGAAGCGAAAACAGCAGCAGCAGCTCATCAGAATTCACAGGCCAGCACCAAAGAGGCACATCAGAGCTTTTAATTAGACCACCATGAGAAGGGGAACGAGGAGTAGAGGGGGGAGTGTGTGTACACCCTTATCAACACAGCCACTACAAACTCCTGCCCAACCCAAAGCCTCAATTCTCATCCACACACTTTGGCGGTAACTAACTGCAGCTTAATTTGTAAAGAAACATCAACAAACATTTCAGCACTCCTCGGAGGCCCTTCAAACCTGCCTAACGGCTCAATACTGAGCTAGTAGATGCTGCCTGCAAGACAGGTGAAACTCATCTGCGACATGGTCATGCTAACTGCAACCTATCTGGGGTGCATTTTCAAAAGAGTCATTGAACAGCTACTATTTCTAAATAATCATTTTGAACTCTCTCTCTCTGTACGACTACAGTGGTTGTTCCATGACCCTCTCAGGCCGCACAGTCCAGAGTTGTAAGACAGATCTCCTTTGACTCCCTACGAATGCTAATATGCTTAGGGGGTGGGGGGGGGGGGGGGGGGGGGAGTGTAAAGCCAACAGACTTATAGGGATGTTGTGGAATGCAGTGACTGCAGGTGAATTCCAGTGGAGCTGTAGGGCGACTGATCTTACTGCAGCCCCTGCTGGACCACAGCCCATCCAGTCACTCTGGCACTCAGTCTCTTTTCACAGCCGGCCTCTCTCTAGCTGTGGACACCTGCGCAGATGTCGCTGTAATAGCTTGACTCACCCCCCCCCCCCTCTCTCTTTCTTTCTTTCATTCATTCTCTCTCTAGTCTGCTTCTCAATCATGCAAACTCTTTCCCTTACTCTCACTGACTTTTATACACACACACACACACACACACACACACACACACACACACACACACACACACACACACACACACACACACGTCGCGATATTCAATAAATCAATTAATCGCATGATAATTAAAATTAGCTCGATAATTTTTCTGGCCGCGATAAATGCCATTTGCTTGTTTGTTTTCCTCGTCTCTCTCTCTCCCTCTCTCGGGTCCTTAGAGTAACGATGAGTGAACCCTCATGTCAGTCACTTGTCAGTCGCATGGTGTGTGGGGAGGCGGGACTACTGGCGTATCCTACCACAGAGTGCAGCTAAAAAGCCGCGTGAGAAGTATACCGCTAGGCACTAGGCAGAGAGAAAGCTAGTTGCGAGTTCCAGTAGGCTACACCTAATAAAGACAAAAAAGATGGAATTGTTCTAAGCCAAACGCGACAGCTGCAGTGTGGGAGCATTTCGGATTTAAACCGAATGCCCGTGGTGAACCACTGAACGTGTGCGAGTCGGTGTGTCGCATTTGTTGGAAAACAGTCGCAATTAAAAGCGGCAACACAACAAACATGCATATGCATCTAAAACACAATCATCCGCTGCAGTTTTCCCAGTTGGGGAAAAAAAAAACACAACAAGTGGGCCGTCTTCCTCTTCCCGAGGAAAATTCTCAGAACGACAATATTATCGCTTATCGCAATAATTTCTGAGACAATTTATCGTCCAGCAAAATTTGTTATCGTGACAGGCCTACACACACACACACACACACACACACACACACACACACACACACACACACACACACACACACACACACACACACACACACACACACACACACACACACACACACACACACACACACACACACACACACACACACACACACACACACACACAGTAAAGTGGGGTTCTGAAAAGGATACGTAAGCAGTTGTACATGTCCTGTAGAGGCTTGTCATCGGCGAACAGACGTGACTGCACCAGCTCATGGATGTAGTTCACCTGCAAGCTGTGCACAAGGTTCTTGCCATCTGAGAGTGAGAACCAGAGAGTGCAAAAGCATGAGAGAGAGAGAGTGAGAGAAAGAAAGAGAGAGAGAGAGAGAGAGAGTGAGAGAAAGAGAGAGAGAGAGAGAGAGAGAGAAAGAGGGTCAAAAAAGAAAACACAAGAGGACACACAGACACTAATTACAAATGTTAAGTCCACAGATGATTAAGTGGTCACTACAACATAACAGTGGCATCACTTCAATGAGGCAACAACTAAGTGTAAACAGATAACATTCAGAGGCCCTTAACTCACTTCTCTGCCTTTGTGTGCTTGTGTGTGTGGAGTGTGTGTGTGTGTGACGACCAACTGATATTCTGATGATGAAAAGGGCCTGGCGGGTAGTCTCTGGGTTCTGGAGGAGTGCCATGCTGGCCAGCAGGAGACGGCTACTGCCTGCCTCATTAATCACACATTAATATTACAGCAGTAGACTCCCAAAAAGCCCTGTGACGACCAGCAGCTTTGCTCTACAGAGCTCCTGTGATCAGAGGCGCTCGTAATTACACACACACACACACACACACACACACACACACACGCACAAATCAATACTGAGCATCTATTATCATCTACTTTTTCTGCGGAATTCATCTGTCATTTCAAAAGCAGCAGCAGCAGGGATGGCATCAGTGTGCAGCTTCGTACTGCATCTGAGGAGTAATGCAAGCCAGGAGCTGGCAGGAGATGCAGGAGTGTGTTGGATAATTAACGGGTGGCTATGCACTCCTGATATTTTTCTCTGACGCAGCACATGTGAGAGAGAGACTGGGTTTTAGACTAGAGTCCCTGTATAGCATCTTCTCTAACTACACCACTGCTGTTGAAATGGATTAAAGCTATATCTTAAATATCTTAGATCTGTGATAGAGCCCTAATTTATAAACATAACATGTGGGGAACTGCTACAGAATTCAAAGGTTTTGCTGATTTCTGAATAGAACCATATTCCACACTACTGTTGTGTCACCTCCACCAGGGCTGTACAACAGCTAGTATTTCAAAATAGCTACTCAAGGTAGGAAAACACAGCATAAGCCAAGAACAAACTGTCTGCAACCAAAATGTCCTCTTTTGCTCTATTAAAATGCAAAAAGCATGGCAGCAGCAAACATACTGATATAAAACTACAGCCAAAATACTCCTACTGATCCTTGTTGGTGTCGCTGGGTTGGAAGAAAAATTAAATGCCAAGAGGTTCTTGTTTGTCCTGTGTGTTACTTCATTTCCACAGCATGGTGTGTGGGTGTGTGTGTGTGTGTGTGTGTGTGTGTGTGTGTCAGGGTTGTGCACAATTCGAATTGCAATTCTACTTCCTGTTTGCTACCTCAATTGAAATGCAAGTGAAATTCAAGAATTGAATTGGAATTTAAGAGCCAGTTTCAATTCAATTCTGGAATTTTGCACAAGCCTGGTGTGTGTGTGTGTGTGTGTATCCACACTCACCTCCAGTCTCCTTGTCCTCCACCAGGATCTCCAGCTTGAGGAGCCTCCAGGGAATGTCAGGGTCGTCTCCCATCACCGTCAGCGTGGCCTCAAACTCCCCCTCCACACGGAACTTCACACGCCCATTGGCTACACACACAGATACATATTCAGAAATGTGCACTAGGACACAGCAGACCACCTGCATCCGGATTTTCAAACAACATTAAAGAGTAATTTGTAAATAAGAAGCATTTGTTTGGAAGTGGAAGTGGTTGGTTTGTTTGGAACCAGAATTGCTCTAAACCTAGACCCGCTGCACAATTTTCATAAAAGGTGCATGATGGGCCAAGGAAAAACCCAACCAATTTTGGGGCAGATCCAACTCATGGTGGACCAACACAAATGTAGTTTCCCCTTCACTAACGTTACAAGATACAGCACTAAAGGGGACCTATTTACAACTCTAAGAGCACCATCATTGAAATCATTTTGCTCATCCTAAATGTTACAGCAAGTTTAAAAAAGGAAAGACAGAAAAATATTTATTTATAAATTTAAAATGAGATGAGGGGTGTGGGAGTGATGAAGACAAGGTCCTTACCAACGGTGAGGTTGGCTAGCTGAGGGGGCAGGTCAGTGGTGACCAGCCGATGCCGCAGTATCTGGTTGAGCTGGTTCAGGGTGGTCTGCTTCTCCACCTTAGTGATGGGGTCTGGTGGAATGATCTTGTCCTGAGGATAAGGGGACCAACAGACAGGCATAAAGACAGACACACAGACAGACAGACAGACACATTGCATTTAAAGTCTATTCAGCAGTCAGCTTGATTATGAACAGACAGTCAGAGAATAACATAAATATTAATATTAATAATAATAATAACAATAACAATAATAATAATAATAATAATAATAATAATAACAATAATAATAATAATACAAAGAGGGGAGAATATAAAAGACAATATAAAAATGCTTCACTGTGGTGTGGGAGGAACAGACAAGAGAGAGAGAGGGAGAGAGCGAAAGAGAGAGAGAAGGAGAGAGCAAGCATGGTGGGTAAGTGGGGCAGAAACAGAGACACGGGAGAGAAAGAAAGATGCAGAGAGAGACAGAGAGACAGAGAGAAAGAAAGATGCAGAGAGAGACAGAGAGACAGAGAGAAAGAAAGATACAGAGACAGAAAGATGCAGACAGAGACAGAGAGACTGTGAGTCACACAGAGACAGAGAGAAGGCTATATAGGGAGAGAGAGCGAGTCATCAAAGAGTCACAACAACACTTTTTAATTAATTTGCTTAATTAATATGAATTAAAGCGAACTCCACCTGCTGCCTCCCACTCAGGCAGATTTAGTGAAGCGTCCCTAAACAAAGCCTCCTGTCTGCCAGCCTGAGACTCTTTGCAAATCCACTCACACCACACACTGACCAACCTAAAATTACCCAGACTTTTATTTAATGAACTTATAGTACTTAAAGTACTTGCATTACACCAGCTAGCTAACTGTATTATTAACAGGGTGGCTTCATCTTTATCAGACAGTACTGGTAGTAGAGTAGACCAGAGACTGGTCAGTGTGTGCATGTGTGTGTGTGTGTGTTTTTGATATATTACCGACTCCTGCAACTCACCCTGATGCATGTGGGCAGACGTGGGTAGGAGCCAGTGGTCAGCACATCAATGGCGAAGGGTATGGCAAAACTTGGTAAGCGGGCGTGCACCAGGGCATCCCGTGCCAACGATGCCAGGCGATCTGCCGTGTCTACGAACAGAAAGGCCTGCTGATCCAGGAAGCTGGAGATCATCTGTTGACATGTAAAAGGGTCTTATCATTCGACTCATTCCCCTGACGAGACCGCAAAGCACGCCATGCAACTGTGCTGTCCAATAATCAGATTTCACAGATACTTGCATGAAATGACAATGAGGGTTTACGTACCGCACATTTCTCCACCTTCCCTGCATTGCTTGCCCATTTTACTAGAGCAAGAAGCCTGACGAACAGTTGTCGGGTGCGACTTGCAAATTGTACAATCTCAATTTTCCTGTGTGCAATAACAACAATGTGTTATAAATAAAATAAACAGTCTATACAAATAAATGGACATGATCACATAAATGCCAGTGAGGGTCACAGCTCACCTCTCCATGTCTGTTTTTCTGGGCAAACTGTATGAAATAAAACACAATAGAAATACACATGTGAAAAACGCAGTCATAACATGGCAATAATATACCCAAGCCAAAATTCAGCTCTGAACCAAATTCACATAAGACCACACAAACATTCTTCAATGGTGAAAAAGATGCTTAGGCTATAGTCCTATAGCATTATTGGGGTTAAGACAGATGATTTTTCCATTTGTTTAAAATAACTTTACATAGGCCTGAATTCCAGTTCAGCTGAAGGTCTCTGTAAACAACACTCCCACTCACAATTCAATCACAGCCCCCATAATGCAGACACACTGCGGAAAAGCAATTATCCCTGGGTAGGCCACATCACTGCACTGATAATGCACTTTGTTAACTTAAGTGTTAACACAGAACAACTCAGAGAACAGGGGTTACTTCTAGCCTAGCCACAGGCCACAACAGACCATGGAGAAAGGTATTCAAAAACATCATGATGAATGATTGTCAATTACTGTATGCCTTCTTGACCACAACATACCACACCTTAAATTACACATCATTCATCTGTCATCTACTGATTTATACCATCATATCAAATGTATGTGCACGATCCACAATAAAGACCAATTTATAATGAGCACCTCAACATCACACTATTATAGTAGATCAGATATTAGACAGATCTGTAAAGAAGTAAATCAATTACTATAAACGTTATAAAAGTCGTATAATACATTGCACAGGAAAAACTGTGTTCACCAATGAGCAACATTCTTACCATATTGTTGCATATGAGATCATTGCATGCCATTATCATTCAATCAATGAACATGAGTGGCTAGCACAACACTTAAATCAAAAACGTCACGCGATAACTTTCGCGAACAATATTACAACTGTTTGTTTTACATCAGTCATTGATTCGTATCGTTTTTAGGACTACACGTTAGTTTCAACTATTCTGAGTAAGTTAGCTCACTAGCTAGCTGAGTCGGCAACCAAGCAAGCTAACGTTAACTCACAGCTAGCTAACAATCAATGAATGTGAGCACGGCCGTGCGTGTTCCCTCAAGTGAACCAACTTCACTGCAGGAACCGCAAACGTTACTTACAGCTCAGCCAATAGGTTGATTTCATGGTAGGTCCTCTGCAAAAGGAATTCGATGAGAAGGCTAAGTCGAACACCTTGAGTCGCCGGTGCACCCGGGGGAGGTGGTTGTGGTGCTGTAGTCGGACCCCCGGCTGGGACCAGTTGGCCATCAGCGCCAATCTGCACCGGAGCCATTTTAAAATAACAAGCCGAGATAAAGCGTCTGAAAGCGAAAACACGAGTCAGGAGGCTCTGGTACTATAGACTTGAACGAATATCAATAAATTAAATGTGTCCCGCTTTCACTGGAAGGCAAGATTTCTTCGCCTCCATGAAAAAGCCGGTAAATAGCCTCTATTTATCGACTTGCTATCAAAAGAAGCCGTAAGCTTGTGACCGCCATCATTGCTCTCTGCTACAGGAAGTGATTGTAGCCGCCACTAGTCGGTGGAGGAAAGAGAGGAGGGGCAGGGCAAAACTCTATGGGAGAAAAGCAAAGCCATGAGAAAAACGGAAAATTTGGAAACGGATGTTTTACTCAGAGTATGGTGAATCATAGACTGAAAAAGAAAACCAGCCGTCATACTTTTTTTTTTAATATGGTATCAAATCAAGACCATTGATATTTTGAGCTTGTGAATCATGTTTGTTCACGGGTAATTCTACAGATTCGGTGCCATTTAAACAGTGTCCTAAGCTGCTCTAGGCCTATGTTTTACATTTTCAGAACATTGATTCAGAGAAAATAATTAAAACAGATTTATTTGCCTTTTATTTGAGATTTATTTCAACATTATATGTTTGCTTTAAAAAAAAACGTTACATTTTAATGTTCATTTTTTAATCCTTTTCAATCACAAATGACACGGAATCTGTAGAATGACCCTCACATGTGTTATTATGATGTTTTACAGTAAAATAGTAGTGTGCATGTGCAAAAATAATTAATAATCTGTAGAACTATTTTGTGCATGTCTGAAAAGCAGTTGTGCACAGACTGTGTAAATTACGGAGCCCCTGAAGGATCATAGTGGGAAATCTTTAATATGAGGTGGGAATTTATTTTTTGCGCAACATTTGCTTTTGCTTTCCCTCACAATAAGTTTTGCTCTCCCTTTTGATTTTGCGAGGGAGCGCAAAAACATTGCAAGGGAACTCAATTTATCAAAAAATACATTCTCACCTCAATAAGAATATATTTCCACCATGTCCCTTTGGGAGCGTCACAGTAAATATGTTTTATAGTTGTAGAAATATTTTGTGCATGTGTTAGCCAGCTGATACGTTCCTCCCTCCCGATGCCTTAAGAGACATGCTAGTGAGAGAGCTAGCACCGTGGGTTGTCCGAGGTGTTGCAAGTTGCAGGTTCGAATGCAGGGTTGACAACACTGGCGTTACGAATATGAGTATGAATTTTAGCTCTTTTTTACAGCCTTTCAGGAGAGCCAACCAGCACATTGTTTAAGACTACCCAGGCAGACAATTAGCCCAATACTTAGAGCCTAGTGTGATTAGCATTAGCACTTGTCAGTGGATTGGAAACACAGTATTACATGCAGGATGCCATGTGACCTTGACCTTTGACCCCATGACCCTGAGTACCAAACCAGTCCATCCACTCTTTGAAGTGACAGAACAGTGCCAGTTTGGAAGATACTGTGCCAACACTGTTTGACATCTAGGACCCCATGTGACCATGACTAATCTAATCCCTCTATCTACCTTTGTAGTGAGTAACTGCCAAATTTGACGAAGACTGGATACAGTACCCATGCCACATTTGGATCCATGTGCCTATGGGGACCCGTTTTCGAGTCCAACCCGGGTCCTTTCCAGATCCCACCCTATCTCTTTCTCCCACTTGCACACTTCCAATGTCACTAGGATTAAAGGCATAAAAGCCTAAAAATAAGTCTGACGAAGATCCTTCAACCCCTTTGGGAGATATTGGGCAAACACTGTGCCATAATGCACAACAGATGCACAAATGGGTGTATATACAGGCAGATGACTGGAAAACAGTAGGCCCACCAGAACAATCACACATGTTGCTTATGATAAGCAACCAGGGCAAAGTAGCTGGAAGGTAATGCACAGATGCATAGAAAGGTGGCATGACAGTGCAGAATTAGCCTGGTTAAAACCAAACTCATTCACTTTGTGAAGAGTCTGGGGATTCACAATTGGGATACGTTTCCAACATTAACATGGTGACGGGCAAAGACTTTGCGTTAACTTTGAAATCGTTGGTCCAGTCTAACCAATCACATTGATCATGGATTTCTAACATTAGTTTCTACTTTTTTTTACCTAACCTTTACAAACTGATAAAAAACCACATCGGCAGTCAGGAAACAATGTACTTAGGCCCACCTTTGCTGTACATAAATTTACATATTCTTCTGAATGCAATTTTTTGATGTTTGCAGGTGTTGCTACTTTCATTTACCACAGCCACTTTCGATTTTGAAACTAGCGTCATCCCCTCTCTTCGCTGATTGGCCAGCCACCCTGGTGGCTGAGGGAAACTGTTGCAACCTCAACTTCAAATGAAGGAATAATCAATCTCCAAAGATGCTTCAAAACCGGACATGGGTGCTTTATTGAACATGGTAGCCTAATACACATGAAAATGAATGGAGATACTGCCTGGAAGATTCAAAGTCTGAGGTTATCCACACAGAGTGTTGCCAAGACTTCTCTGGCCATTGCTTATGTATGAGGTGCCCGTAACGACAGCCAAGGCCTTGGAGAAGAAGATCAGCACCTTTTAGCGAAGATGGCTGTCAGTCCCCAAAAGCCTTTCTTCAGTCTGCCTGTACAGCTCTGAAAGCATGTTGTAGCTCCCAATAACATCAGTGGTTGATGAGTACAAGGTAGCCAAAGTCCGGAAGCTCCAGTGGGACATCAGCTGGCACAGGAATTCTGGCAACAGCCGCAGTTTCCAGAGGAGATTACCACCTCAACCCTCAGACCAGACATGGTGCTGTGGACCAGAGCAACAAAAAAGTAGTGCTCCTGGAGCTGACTGTGCCATAGGAGGAGAGGATGGAGGAGGCCCATGAGAGGAAGCTCACCAGGCTCTCATCCATGAATGGCAACAGGTGGGTTGAACTTCTCAGTGGAAGTAGGCTGTCAAGGACTCCCTGGGCAGTCACTTTGGAGGAGAGGTTCCATCAGGAGAAAGCTTGTTGCTAATCAAGCAAGCAGAGGCAGCATCCAGGAGTCTGTGGCTAAAATGCAACAACTCACCAGCGCTGGAATAACCCACTCAGCAGAAAGGAGACATAATAGAGCAGTGGTTGTGGAGCTTGAGGGGCTGAGGGTGCCCCCCGGGTGCCCACCTGATGACGTTTAGAAAGCACCAAAGGCCCACACTACAAAGTTCAATCAAGGGGACTTGTGAAGACGCGATTGCTAGCCATCATTCTCATGTAGGAGGTAGGGACACTCCCTGCTCGAGATGATAGTGAAGATTAACTCATAGTATTACAGACTGCTGTCGCTAGAGAAGCTATAAATATTTAGATTTTGCCATCACATCTGTTGTATATACTGACAGCACAATAACTTAAACAAAAGAAAGAAAAAAACAGAAAACAGCGATTGAGGCATTTCTTGAGAAGAAGGGTGTTTTGGCTGTTCTTACAGGATTTGCATATTTCGTTGCTCTGATTTGTTAGGTCTATCCAATTGGGTGCAGACATTTTTCCCCTGTATCAGTTGAAACACGCCCCATAATCATGTTCCATTGGTGCAGTACCAGACTCAAATTCTGAATAGAACAGAGTCTGGCTACGTCAGGCTAGTGAACATGGGCTCTGCATTGACGTAAAGTTACCAAAGATTCATTACTGTATTCATATAGGGATGTTGGAGTATAGATCAGGTTTTCGCTATCAGTATGGTCAAAGTCCTTTTAGGCAAGTCCCTCCACTCGGCGGCCATATACCAACGTTTTATGGGCACTCATCGGGCACAGTCTAAGTAGTCGAACTGCGCGTGCGCAAGGCTTCACGACACCAATCTTGCTCCAGCGGCAAGATCACAACACATGATTGGCACGATGTCTTCACAACACACCTACACAGGAGCCTAGGCTGCCTACAGAGATGCTTTTTTTGACGGCCTGCTTATGGGGCAGACAGCTAGCGGATCGTTAGGAAAGATTAGAAGAATGTAATCATGTTTGGGCCTTTTTTGGGCCTGAAATCGCTGATACAACCTTTAGTTGTAAAGGTTCACATTTTATTTGGACATTATAGGTTTTTACTTAGTTTGATGTATATCTGAAGTATTTCCTCTGCTAAATAAATTCAACCAGGCCAGCTATATTTCTGAGCTTATGTTTACAGAAAATTGGCCTGTATTACATACAGCATTTCTGTTAATGTTTAAGTGGTGAAACATCAATGAAACTGACTGAAAGTTGTGTTTTGTACCAATAAATGTTATCTGCACTTCCTCCAATTGTCTGCTATAGTGTAGTCAATAATATAGCATAATCATCCAACTTAATCACACATTTTGAGGAACAGAGTATGCAAATATGTCAAGCACTAACACTGAGCATTAAACTTATGAAGGACCAAAAATGACTTTACTGAAAATAAATAATTGCACAAATAAATTATAGAATGTATAAATATGGCCCCACTTAACCTGGCTTCGTCCGTCCGCGTACTTCCGCTCAATTTCATTTCGCTTCAGACACAGATGTGCTTTCAACAGATTTCTCGTGTAGAAAACCAACAGAGAGCCACCAACCAACCATGCAGCGAACAGAAAGCGATTACATTTAAGTTGCAATATCGTTATCGTTGTCAGGGCCGTTTCAAGGAATTTGGGGGCCAAGCAAAATGGACATGGAGGGCCCCCCCCATATCCCCCCCCACCGCACGCAAAGCCTACAGGAATCACCGCATAGCCATACAGTTTAAGTTCACAGTTTATATAAATACAAAATTTTGACAGTGCAAATACTGCAGTTGCATATATATACTGTGCATTAGTTTTGAACATTTTGAACATTTGAACATTTGTAAAAACACCACCGTACCATAAAATCCAATATAAATGTAAAGAAGTGCACAATAACTAAAGCCAACATACTTAAACACACACACACACACTCACATTAACATTTTTCAACACTGCCATCTTATGCAGAAAAAGGATGCATTGTTCAAACTATAAAGAGTGCAGGTTGTATAGCAATTTAAAAATCCAACATAAATACAAGTATACACACACACACACACACACACACACACACACACACAGGATTAACCTTTCAGGCCATCTTCATCAGTGGAGGTATCCTTAGGAAGAGCCTGAGGGCTGAGAAATTTAAGCAAAGCACCTTGAGGGAGAAAGAAAAGATATGTTAGCATTTCCATATGTTGATATTTAGAAGGGATGCAGCTGCTTTCACAACTACCAATGCTTACTGTAAAAACATCCCAAGCTAATGGCTAATGTTATACATTGACCTAGGCCTACTTGTAGCTTAACATAGCATTTAAGCATTCTGCTGTTTGAGAATTAGACAGACGCACCTGGTGCTTTAAAGACAGTAAACAGCTGGCGTGCATGAATACTACTAGACATGAAAGTTCCAGTCTGCTTTGATGCACGGAATTTATCGTGTGGTTTTCCTAACCCCCATTTGGTAAATAGATTATCATGGTCGAATAGTTAGTATAGCAGAGAAGCTATGCCACTTTCATCAAAACCTATTACAAAGCTATAGCAATGTTAAGTCATTAAATACGATAAACAGTGATTCTGGAACAGATCTGCATCTTCCTTATCCCATTAATAAACATATTACAGTATGTAACCATATTCCGTCCGTTCGGAAAAAAAAGTTGCTCTACATGTTCTAGTTTGTTACAAGCAGCATGGGCCATCAGGCAGGTAGTTAACATAAACATTTTTTGCTAGGCTAGCCTTCCTGCTGCGACATTACACCATTTGTACAAGACAAGTAGAGCTATTTTATCCAGTGTAATTTATCACTTACCACTATCTTGTTTTTTCTTGTCATCCTCTTCCTTTCTCTTCTGGCTTCCAGACCCATAACTCCGCTTCATTATGACTGCCAAGGTTTTATATTTTCGCGGCAGCAGCAGAGACCACAAACCTGGCTGTTCTGGCTGGCTGGTGTCAGCGACTACTGAGAGGGGCCCCCTTGAGGGGGATCCCGGTATTGCCGGTAACAGTGTCGTTGCACTTTACTGCATTGACTATCAAAGGGGCGCTCAGAGTTTGTCGTTGCATTTTATTCTTAACCAGTTGTTGTCTTGGGGCCCCTGGCCAGCTCGGGGCCCCAAACAATTGCTTGGTTTGCTTGCCTTCTAGCGACGGGCCTGATCGTTGTGTCCCCCCTGGTTAACATTCGTCATTACCAAACATGATTGGTTTAAAGGAAATCCAATGATTTTAAACTTCAAATAAGTGTCCACCCACCAGGAATCAGACATTTGCCAATGACGCCTGCCAGACTAGAGGTCTGCGCCCACTCCAGCAATATTCTGTCCCGCTCCCGCATTAATGTGTCATTTTTAGTCCCACTCCCTCCCGCATCAGTAACATGATGTCCTGCTCCCGCCCGCTAAAGCCTGCATGCAGGAGGGATAGCCTATTCCGTTTTTCTTTCTGTCTCACGAAAGGAGCACACACACCTGAGAAAGACTCCAGATTTCTTGGTTCTGAATGTAGGCCAACAACTGAAGTAGCCTAGGCCTAGTCTGGTGCCCTCTTCCTCTGTCATGCTTTCGATTTCGAGTTTTGACAATGAGCAGCAGGAACAAATTGAACCCACGTAAACGACAACAGTTATGCTTAAACCCCGTTTTTTAATGCTCACCACAGGTTGTTTTGTTCGTGATTTGTATTTTTAACAGTAAATAGACTTGGTTGTTGATTGGGTGTGAAATCCTTTAACACTAGGAATTTAACCTTTCTCCTGTGTATTGAAGTAGCCTGCTATCTATTAATGTATTTATATTACCCCAAATCCAAAAAAGTTGGGACGCTGGAAATTTCATCTCTGCATTTATCCCAATCCGTGAATTAGTGAAACACACTCAGCACACAGTGAACACACAGTGAGGTGAAGCACACACTAATCCCGGCGCAGTGAGCATCCTGCAACAACAGCGGCGCTCGGGGAGCAGTGAGGGGTTAGGTGCCTATAGCTCAAGGGCACTTCAGCCATGACTACTGGTCGGGGTTTGAACCGGCAACCTTCCGTGTACAAGTCCGAAGCGCTAACCAGTAGGCCACGGCTGTCCCCATAAACCCTCTTTTAAATGTTAACCCTATTTAATTGATTTAGATTTTTTTGGAAAAAATATGTTAATTTTGAATTTGAGGTGGGACAGGGGCATGTTTACCACTGTGTTGCTTCACCTCCTCATTTAACAACATTCTGTAAACAGATTGGCACAGAAGGCAGACAAAGTTTGCATGGATACAACCCATCCACTTTCAGTGGAGTTCAAGCCACTCCCTTCTGGTCGTAGATATAGATACCCTAACGTCAGAACCAACCATGCAAAAAACTCATTCATTCCCATGGCAATAACTCAATTAAATAATATTTGGGGAGGGGTATGACAGGAGGAATATATGTGAAGTAGGCTACTGTGCAGTAGTTTTAGTTTTATTCATTTATGACATTAGGCCTTTTTAGGGAAGTGCAGTATACTTTTTCTTTTTACTGTATTCTATTTTTTGATGTGTGTATGTTATGTGTTAGATAAATAGTGTTGTAGATGTCTGGTTCAATGTTCGTGTTGTGGATTATGTGTCAACATGCCTGTACTGTAAAACAAATAGCCTCTCGGGGACATTAAAGTTTTCTAAGTCTAAGAGTTTTGAGAATGAAATGTCCCATTCTTGTCCGATTTTAGCTGCTCAACAGTTTTTCATTCCATGATGCACCCAATTTGACAGGTTTGGACTGCAGACGGACCATTTTAGCACCTGCACTCTTCTGAGCCACATGGTAATGTGTGCCGAATTCATTTTGGCATTGTTTTCCATGAAATATTCAAAGTGTTCCCTGAAAAACACATTGTCTGGACGGCAGCATGTTGCTCAAAATCTGTGTAAATCTTTCAGAATTAATTGTGCCTTGCCAGATGCTATGCACAAATGCACCCTCATACCAGATGCTGGGTTTTGAACTGATCACTATAGGCTAACAAGTTGGAAAGTCCCTCTCCTCTTTAGCCCAGAAGATACAGAGTCCATGATTTCCAAAAAGAATTCCAAATCTTGATTGGTCTTAGAGGACAGTTTTCCACGTTACCTCAGTCCATCTTAAATGAGCTCGAGCTCAGATAAGACAGTCACATTTCTGTATCATGTCTAAATACAATTTCTTCTTTGCAGTTTACACTAGTCTTTGTGAATGGAGCACCAAACTGTGCTCATAGACATGGAAGTTTACCTAATGCCCATACAATGCATTAAAACAGGCCTGTTTTAATGAGGTGGCATCTGAGGTCCAAAAGACCACGGCCACAGTGCTGTTCTTCAGCCCCGTCCCTTGTGTAGGAACTGTTTTAGAAAAGCAACAAGCCACTCAAGACTGAAGGTTCCAATCTGCTTTGTCTCATGCCAAACAACACAGCTGTTAGAATCACTGGAATCTATGGCCTCTACTACCTCTACTAATTTCTGTTGGAATATGGAATAGGCCTATTTAATAAGTTCAGCTCTGACCAACTTATTCCTAACCAACTAAATTATTTTGTGTCAACTGGTTGTGTTTATTCTGTTTTTTGTGTTATTAAGAAAGCCGTCTAATCTAGTGCACATACAGTATGCAAGCACCTTTGTCTAGACTCAACACGCAGGCTCAGACCACATAGAATGACCCATTAAACCCTTCCTGCTTGACTCTGACATTTTCCTTATTCACTGTTATTGTGTGCTACATCTCAGTGAGAGGTCAAAATTACATTCCCAAATGTATGTATTTATGAAAATTACTACCCGCATTTCAGAAAAGTGTCCAGAAGCCATTTTTTACATTGCAGACCTTCCCTGATTGCCTCTAATTCATCATTCCCTTGCTTAGTGTTAATACTTAAAAAAAACAAAAATAATAATATTGTCTGTGGACTTAGATGACCAGGGAGAACAAGTGCAATTGTGTTCCCCCCCCTCATTTGCCATTGATTAAACAGTGCAACAACACATTTATAAAGCGGTTTTCATGTTTTCTTTAGCAAGGAATAGCACTGGTGACGAATGGTCTTTAAGGCCAGCAATGTTACCCCCATTGTAGAAATAGAGCAGAGGTCAGTGGGTTCATGCCAAAGGTAATGTGAAGGGAAAATGCAGGAAAACGTGCTAGTGTCTGTAACAATATTGTGCTGAGCAGCCCACACTGTGACCTAGGAGGTGGCTTGTATAAAGGGGGGTTAATCCTGGTCAGGCCGCACAGGCTATACATGACTGTTGAATGAGTCAGCATTAGTTTTTCTGCAGAAGAGTGCTGTCCTTACATCACTGTTGCTTCATTTCAAATCCTCACGTTACATGTGCAAACCTGAGCTGACCAAAAAAAAAAATGTTTTCATCAACTTACGAAGTATATTTATTATGTTTCATATTAAATCATGTCATGGTCAAGATCTGCAACATCTGTACTGGATTAATTCAATAGGCAACTCATTTCCCTCTCTCACACCTCAGAAATGAGTTTATACCATAAACTGGCTTGGGATTATTGGTAACCTGACCCTTTTAACATATTAGTGTAGTGACAGTTAAGAGCCAACTGAGCTATAATAATTATTATAGGTCCTACAAAAACAAATACTATTGTAAATAAAGATGTAATGTGAATAATGTTCTTGTGCATTTCTACAAAGGAAATTAGTTACATTTTCGTGAAATTAGGCCCATCAAAAAATAAAAAGATGTCACTTGCAAGTTATATGGAGGTTTATTTATTACATTGATGCATTATAAAAGGAAAGCTTTAGGAACATTCATGGTAGGCAGACCAACACTCAAGATCATACAACTAGAAAGCTATGTTCATGGTCAAGATCCACCCCTAACAGCAGGTGGCGATACAAAAGGTTCAGCATTTTCCTATCTGCATAGTTAGCAAATCAGCCGGGGAACGTAAAACGTGAAATGGACTTTTTTGATAGAGCTGGAGTGAGCTACTAGTTAGCTTGCCACGTATTTAGGCATTGTTCCCTCTTAGCTCGTATGATTTTTACAAGTTCTTGGTCACAAGAGGATTCTTGAGTGATCGTTGAGGACCTCAGAAAGCATTCTGAGGTCGCATGAATTCTGATTCTCCGTGAAAGCTGATCAAATTTGAGCTAGCTGGCTAGCAACATTCTATCGAGGACTGCTGCTGCCGCCATATTGAGCGAGGCTCCGCTGTTTGCCATGCAGTGACTGACTTGCTCGGACTGAACTGACAACAGATCGGGGATAGAAGAGTTGGGGGGGCTGCCGTTGCTGGTGACGCAGGAAAAACACCCAAGAGCAGACAAAAAAAAATCCAAGGAACTGAGATCGCCTCAACATTCATTTTATGTAATGCGAAACAGCAGTTACACGAGACGTTTATAAGATACATGACAAATGAGTTATTGGAGACTGGAGTAGCTAGTGAATAGAGGAGAAGTCATTTCTTATTTCTGGTAAGTGGCTAGTATTGCTAATGTTTGGGCTAGCTCGCTAGCTAGCGATAGTTGAAAAAGCGGTGTTGCAGCTAGCTTATCATGACAAGCTAACGTTAGCGTTATTCCTTCTACTGCACAACTTATCTAACGTTAGCTAGCACTAGCTTCTTTTCATAATCAAAAGTTGTCTATACGGAATGTACACAATTTGAGTCGTTGGTCACGGATGATGCATTGTATTGACATCAGATAGTAGTGTGACAACATCAGTGTCTCGCTTACATGATCTTATGCTGAAAATATAACGTTATATTGAAGCCGGTTGATGCCTAAACTGAAGTGAAAATGGCTGACGGCCTCTTCCTTATGTAGCCAGCTAGCTGGACTAGCTAGCTAGTGTTACCACAACGCGCGTTAAAGAGAGGTTTTTGTTATGTCTCATTTGTAGACGCCTTGTCCAAGCAGTATCGAAACACTCGAATAAACCAAATATTTGCAATTACCCATCCTTTCAAGCTCAGTGAGTAAATGTTGTCAGACATGTTGCTAGCTAACCAGATACGTTCGAAACGACATCACTGCAAGCCTAGTTAATGCTAGCTCTTGGCTCCTCCATTACCGTAGTAGCAAGCTAGCGATGGAGCTGGCATTACCATATTCGTTGGAGTTATTGGAATGGTGTGCTACCGAACCTTAAAGCTAGCTATGTAGCTACCTAGCACTAGCTTATCAGGAAACGGGCCTGCACTGAACCCAGCGTTAGGCCTATTTACTAGTTAGCGCTCTGAGTTAACGGTGGGCAATGCGTAGAATTTGCATTTTACGACACGAAAGTGTTCGATCATATTATTTGGATCAGCAAAGTCAACTCTTGTAGAATATTTATTGACGTTTGACCCACCGGAAACGCCCATGATGAAGCCTGGCTTTTTCGCAGCACTCAAAAGGACATTAGCAAGCTTGCTAACTTACTTGGTAGCATTATGTAGCCTGTCGGAACTTGGGCACCTTGGGTTGGACAATTATTCAGCGAATTGACTTGGAAGGTTGGTTAGTGGGCATTTTGAAGGAAATGCAATAGACCTAGATTGAAATCAAGTTTTTGAATGTTGGGTATAATCATTAGTGACACACATTTGCACTCAATAATATCCTAATGTTTTTGACACCGATTTGAACAAGGCAAGAAATCAAGTGGCTATCGATAACTAACGTCAGCTAGCTAACGTACAACTAGCAATAATCGAGACAATCGAGCTTCTGTGTATGATTGATTTGTAGGCTATCGTTTTATTTGTGTTTTCGGTCTTTTTCCTGGCAATATGGAACAGTATTACATACTGTCATCTTCTTTGAATCGCTAACGTTTGCAGACAGCGCTAATAGTTGGGTAAGTTCAGCTAATTCTGTTAGCTAGACTGTTACCAACCCATTTTGAACGATCGCGTAAACAACGACTGAATGGATTGCTTAATTTGACAGTCTGTACCTATTGTATTTCTAAGGCATTATTGCGTACATATTGTTTTCTACCATACCGATGATATGTCTTAAGTTTTGAACATTAGTTGGTGCTAAAGCAGTGTCATGGTTAGGAAGTCATATCAGAACACGTTAGCTAACGCTACGCCGTGATAATGCTTTAATAAATACAGATCTGTCACTTGTATTGAGCTCTAGGTTCAATGGTCAATATAATTGGTATGCACCCAGAGTTGCCATCTTTGCTATGTGGCATGATTTAATGCACATTAAGATGTTTATGTTGGAATAGAGCATGTTCGGTACTGCTTGGTCATATGGGTGCTGGGCGGTTGTCGATTAGCTATAAATAAGTACTCGCATTTGGTTAGACCTCACATTTCAAGTTATTTTGGCTTTGATGCCAGCTGTTGGAGGAAAAACACACCAGTAACATTCCATGTTTCATTTCGTGGTGGATTATTCTTGTTACGTGATATTGATGTAATATCGAAATGGGATACGGTGGCCATGATTTTCGAATGTCAGAATCTTGAAGTTTATGTTGTTTGTGTTGTTGAAACCTGAACTCGGATACATAAAGCGAAGACGTCATGCAAAGATGCTTGAATGCGCAAGGCACCTGTAGCGACCAGGAAGCAACATGGTTTCGTTACCCAATATTCAGTTATTTCAGATTTGTATTATGAACTGAAGGAGCAAATGTATCAAGTACAAAACAAGGTCTTTTGAAATGGCATACCTAAGAATTGGCTGTTGCAGCCTTTTTTGTAGGTTTGTCTGACCTCATTCTTTGTCTAATGGGTTGATGCTTTGTATTTACTCCCACAAGTGAAAAATGTTTGTATGAGTTTAAGACATGCAGCACATTGTATTACAGGAGGGATACATCTTGGCTGTGTTTTATGCTCTGAAAAATCTATATCATTTTAAGCATTTGAAAAGTATTACCTAAAATCCTCTCATAACAACAATGTATGCCTTGAGCGCAAACCATACCTTCCACTCACTACAACTATCTGGTTAGACCAGATTGAGAAGGATTTGTCTGTGCAGGGAGGGAATGTGCACAGAGGGCATGAAACAGCTGTTGTGGGTTTACTGTGATGGTAGATAGTGGTCTAATGACCTGATTGATTTGAGTTTTGCAAACATCAGGTTAGGTTATTGACATCCTCCGTTTGCAACATGTTAAAATGGCCAGCTGAGAAAATTAAAGGATTTTGAAGGGTTTATTTTTTTAATCTCTACCACCTCAAAGATTGTAAAATATTACAACGGATGAATATGGGATGATTCAATCTCCCTCCTCACTCTTTTGGTTTCCCCGTTTGAAAAGGGTGACTGTTTTCACTTTCCCCCATTTCTACACAACCACTCAGCCTTTTTCATGTATTTGTAACATGGATCATAATGCATATCCTTCTGAATACCATCACCACCACTACTACTACAAAGTGGTTGATGAATGAGCCCATAAGGGACAAACATGGAGGGCCTTGCTTGCACAGACAGTTGACTAGTGAATAGGGATCTGAGAATCTGGAAGAAAGCGTGCAGCAGGGAGGGATGGATGGTGGAGGTTGGGCATGGATCCTACTGACTGAAACAGCATTTGAATGTGGTCCAGAGCGTCTGTGGTATCGAGCGCAGGCGATCAGTGGATGTAAAGAGAGAAGGGGAGAGAGAGAGAGAGAGAGAGAGTCAGTCCAGTCATGCTTCCTTGCCAGGAGATCCCATGGTTAGTGAGGGGAATCCCCTTATATCAGGGTTCTGAAATTTGGTGTGGTTCATCTGTGGTCTTCTGGCTGCACCTTTCCTTTCTTCGTGGGATCTGGTCGGAGACCTTGTTGTTTACTCTGGCCGTGTTGTGTTTTGGGTGAATTAGCTTACCTAATCATTATTTTGTTTTTCAAGCTTTTTGAAGGGCCGATCAAGTCCATTTCTCCACATTATGTTTGGTTGGCCTACATTATCCAGCATTGAGACTGTGTATTGATGGGAGCTTTGTGACCTCTCCGCTCACAAGCACGTCCTCTACAATAGTGTCCAAAAAACGAAAGCTCACGCTAGAACAGTTAGGCTACAGAGTCAGACTGGAATGTCCCAAGAGATGAGGATGGATATAAGTAAGTCTGGGTTTTCTAATGCATCCAGACCATATGGCATTAATTGAGTGATGACATGATGATATAAATGTACTTGCTCATCATCACCAATTGTTTTGTTTTGCTCTCCCATATTGTGTTTGGTCATGGGTCATACTCAACTTGGCATGTTGAGTTACTGTCATTTTTTGCATTTAGGGTGACAGTACAGTCATCAGCCACCAAGCACTCACCTCCCCCCCACAACCAAAATTAGCCCTCCTTTTGCCCTGTACTATAAAATCCTGATTGATGGTTCCAGAGTTCAGTCTGGTCTTATCTGTAGTGAGGATATACGCTGCACAGCACTGGCCTGGAATGCGCACCAGCGTACACATAACTTTAGGAAACTCGTTTACTAGACCTTGGCCTCACTCGTTTTTTTTCTCTCTCTCTCACATGCGCTCTCATTTCTTTTTATCTTTTTTTTTTGTAGTGTAAAGCCCATTTACATCTTTTAAAGTAGACTCTGGGTTATTAGTCATGCAAGTGCATTTGGAGTGTTCAGAAGGCCTTGTGATAAGCATCTAAAGAGGAACTACACAGATCCAACTACATACTTGGTCTGTGTTCCTCTTGTGTGTTGGCAAGTAAAGATAAATGGAGGTATCGTGTCTGGGCAGACAGAACCCGGCCCGCTTGGTCTTGCAGGCTAGCTGGCAGGTGCGGCTCAAGAGTGGCGATAGGCTGCAGGCCCCCCAGAGGCACTCTGGGTATGGCAGCCCAGCGAGCCCCACATCCTATCTGTTCGCGGTCCAGCCAGGCGGGCACAGCCCAGGATACAGCAGCATCTCTGTCTGTCTGTCTCTCTCTCTCTCTCTCTCTCTCTCTCTCTTTCTTTCTTTCTTTCTTTCTCTCTCTCTCTCTCACTCTCTCTCTCGTTCTGTCTATGCATACACATACGGCCTTCCCAGCTGAGGAAAACTGTGTGTGAGGGAGGGGTTAGCTTATGTCCACTGCATACAATTCTTTTTGCCAACTGAAATATGATGTATTAAGTGGATGAATGTCAGACACATTTGTTAACTACAAACTGGTCTTTGCCGGAATGTTCCTTTCAGCTGTCTCTGACTATTTAAAAAAAAAAAAAAAAAAAAAAAAGACAGGAAGAAACTTTGGCCAGGGAAATGCGAGCCATGATTTTGGGGGGTGGATTTGACTTGTGTAACAGTGGAGACAAGGGTATTCCATTCACGTCAGTCCTTGGCTGTTCTCTGAATACTTTCAAGGCAAAGTGGTGCTGCCAGTGGCATGTTGTTTTAAATGGACGCCCTTTAAAAAAAAAAAAAAAAAAACTCCACATGTTAAACGTCTGTAGCTTTCCTGGAAGGACTTCCTGGCCCTCTCACAGCTGCAGGGAGGAATTCTTTCCGTCTGCAACTTGTGCTCTCTATCTGTCTCTCTTTCTCTTTCTCTCTCTCTCTCTCTCTCTCTCTCCCTCCTCTGTTGGCTTTCACTAGGAGCGTTAGACACACTCTTTCTTTCACTTTTTCTGGCATATAAACTTTCTAATCTTCTCCTGCAGTCTTTTTAAAACTACCCCCCCAACCTCCCCCCCCCCGGTCATCTCTGGTGTCTTATCTCCAGTAGTGCCCTTTGAGCGCCGGCCAGCGCGGGCCGTGGCAGGAGTCAACTGGATGGATGTGGCCCAGTCCCCAAGCCCTCCTGCTGGACCTCGGGGTGTGGGTGGGCAGCAGGTGGGGGAGGGTACGCCCGGGGCTGACCGGCTGGTGCACGGCTGCCCTGAAAGTTAGGTTGCACGGCACTTGGCCGAACCTCTCAGGTTTTCTTGGCCGATCTGCCGTCAAGTGCCAAACGGGCTCCGAAAAGGATATGAGGAGGTCGCGTCAGGACAGACTGACAGCTGTTTGTTTTGTAAAATGTTGGTGCTGTGCAGGTCCTCATGTTTTGGAGGGGGGGGAATTAGATAGCTAGATAGCTAGCTTGCTGTTCAAATATGTAGGCCTATATTATCTCTGTCTGTATTGCTCAACAGGATATTGCTTATGTTATAGCATAGCTTTATGCTGGTCACAATAGCATGTTGGTCAACCAGGATGTCATGAGAACGAGAGAGCAGATACTAGCTGAATGGTTTTAGGGAGGTACACGAGTTTTTGCTCTGCAGATGTCCTCTCGGCAGGCATTGAGCCTAGCGGAATATTGACACAGTTATCACGTCATATCCTTTACCTAGACTGACCGTTCCCCTCTCTGTGTGTTTCTACTCCCTGCAGGTTATGCAATGGTCTCTGCAATCCCTCCAGTGCTTCAGGTGGTGCTTTCCCTCTCCCGCGCATGCCGCTTGTCCGTCAGTCTTGAGGAGGCTGTGATTTCTCCCCGTGCGCCAGCCACATAAGTGGACAAGATTGCAAAGATCTGCCCCGTGTCGAGTATGACGGCCACGACGCGTGGCTCTCCGGTGGGGGGCAACGAGAGTCAGGGCCAGGGCCAGGCCCCAGACGGCCAGTCTCAGCCCCCGCTGCCCCAGAACCAGGTCAGCCACACACACACACACAAACACACACATAAACACACACATAAACACACACACACACACACACACACACACACACACACACAGTTTCCAACACATGCCCCAGGAAAGCCACAGAGCGCATCTACACACACACATACACACACACACACACATAAACATAAACAAACATGCATAATACGGCCACACACACAATCATTCACTCACGCACTCACTCACACAAACAAACAAGCTACATACGCCTAAGCATGCAAACAAAGGTACATAGACTAATACTTGCATGTAATCATTATGCACACACTAGTTAAGAGAGGTTTAAATATGTCGACACATAGATCATATAAACAGACATGGTATTTATTTCACCAATAGTGGTTTATGTTTTATTATTTGGAGTTTGCATAGATTTGTCTGAATGTGTTGTGGATCTGATGACAAGTACATTACTTATTTTATGCTGTATTTGAATTACCTGAATCTGACCCTGAACATAATCATGGTTTTGACATGTATGCTTTGTACAGACAGGCACACAGACATACACAATAAGATGCACACCAGTGTGGTCACATGCATACATAACCAACCCCCTCTCACTCACACACACACACACACACACACACTTGCAGTGCACAAGGGTGCAGAGCCACGTGCAGACAACATCCTGCTCATTTGCGCGCCGCTTGTTCGATTGTATGGTTATTGCTGTTTCACCTGCAGCAAAAACTAGGGAGAGACCACACACACCTACTGAGATGGAAAACCCCCTGCAGACCCAGTTTCTGTTTTTCAGCGCTAACCGTTTCAAAAGGGGCCGCCACACGCAATATCACTGCAACAAATCCAGCTGTCCTCCACTTGACTCCATTATAGCTGCGGCTCAGACGCTTCCGATTTCCATTATATTCATTTTTCTGCTTTCGCTATTTCTTTCTCCACTTTTTTTTTCTTTTTTTTTTTTCTGCACGACAGTTTGGTTTTCCCTCGTGCCAAAGTCCACTTTCGTTTTCAAAGTGAGTCATTGAGTTTCGTGTTTAAGGCCCTAATGGCCTTGCCGTGTAGACAGCTGCTCATAGAGATAGGGCGACGCACGCCAGACAACATATCACCACGGCTGCACAAAAATCCCTTCCTCTCTCCCTTTAAATAGTAAAATGTGTCGCTGTCGTCGCCACCACCATGACCCCGGATCATCAGAACATCCAGCAGACCGTGGTCAAGTCAGCAGGGCTTCATTTGACTCAAAGGCAGTCTAGAATTGGCAAAGTGGCGTAGAGAATAACTCCACGTATTGTTTCGCTGAGGGTTCAGCGTTTTATAAGGCTCTGTCTATCTCTCTCTCTGACTCGTGTTCAGCCTGAGCAGTTTTGCTTGTTGCTTGTGTGTCCCCAGTATTTTACTGAATGAAACATTAAAAAGGGAGATAGTCAGAGAGATAGGGAGGGGGGGGGTGGGAGTGAGTCAGCGAGAAAGGGAGAGGGAGAGAGAGAGAGAGAGAGGGAGAGAGAGAGAGGGAGAGAGAGAGAAGGAAGGAAGGAAAGAAAGCGGGAGATGGATGCTGGGAGGGAGCGAGAGAGGAAGAGGCAGGGAGAGGTAGAAGGAGAGAGTTGTAATTGAATTATGTTGGAGAGGGGAGCTGCCCTGTGCTGCTGGGACGAACTGCAGCAGGCGGCCAGCGCGCCGCTCACACCTCACGCCCGCCCGCCTGCCGAGCCAGCGGTGTGGCGAAGGGGGGGGGGGGGATCGATGAACAGGGGAGGGAGGGAGAGAGGGAAAGAGAGAGTAAGAGATGCTCTCGCTTGTCAGGGATGAGTGGCGCACCGATGTGAGAAGCAAGCTGCCTATGTAGGTCAGCCAAGCAGAAGGAGCTGGAGCTACGCTCCCCTTCCCCTTCCCCTCCCCACCCCTTTCTCTTTCTTTTACTCCCACACCCACCACCCACCCTCTCCCCACCTCCTCCTCCTCCTCCTCCTCTCGCACTGTGCTCCAGCTCCGGCTCAACACCCCCACGATTCCCAATGCTACGACACTGCCAGCTCCCTCAGAGATGCAGTTTCCAACACGTGCCCCAGGAAAGCCACAGAGAGCATCTTCACACACACACACACACACACACACACACACACACACACACACACACACACACACACACACACACACCACACACATATATATATATATATATATATATATATATATATATATATATATATATATATATATATATATATATATATGTATATATACACACACACACACACATATTTATATATTCTAGTCTTATGTAGTATTAAGACACACACACACACACACACACCTAAATATAGAACCCATATCTCCATTTTCTATGCTCTATTTCCATGTGCGTAAATGCACATATGTTGTGATCGTGGCTCTTTCATAGACATCTGGAGACATACATTCAAA
This sequence comes from Alosa pseudoharengus, assembly GCF_046254945.1. NCBI lineage: Eukaryota > Metazoa > Chordata > Actinopteri > Clupeiformes > Clupeidae > Alosa > Alosa pseudoharengus. The sequence goes on along the minus strand of NW_027468718.1, from coordinate 15,910,868 downwards.
CACACTGATGCATCTCTGGTTCAGTCACAATCGTACTGTAATTAGCTTACCACACACACGCGCACACACACGCGCACACACACACACACACTCATACAGCAGCCCTCATCCCTCTGTGCCAGCTCCCACATTCCCATCCCTGGGTGTGAAGAAAGACACATTAAGCATGAAGAGGAAATGTGGCGCAGCCGCTTCCCCTGTCCATGCCGTCTGCACTCCACACAGTGGGACAGCTGATTGTCATCATGCCACATTCTTCTGTCTGACACCTCGGATTGGACACACACACAGTGTCCTATGCATTCAGTCACACATGTACACACACACACACACACACAGTGTCCTGTGCATGCCGTCACACACACACACACACACAGCGTCCTATGCATTCAGTCACACATATATACACACACACAGTGTCCTATGCATGCCGTCACACACACACACACACACACACACACACACACACACACACACACACACACACACAGTGTCCTATGCATTCAGACGCACACACACACACACACACACACAGTGTCCTATGCATTCAGTCACACATACACACACACACACAGAGTGTCCTATGCATGCCGTCACACACACACACACACACACACACACACACACACACAGTGTCCTATGCATGCCGTCTCACACACACACACACATACACACGTACAGTGTTCTATACACACACACCCACTCACACAGAGTGCTCAGACATGCACAGATAGATTTCACAGAAAGGTCTGAAAGTTTCCTCCTTGTCACTTCACTGATTGTTTCATGAATAATTCAGTGTGTGTGAGGAAATGCTAGTTAGGGGGTTTGTCTCAAGCTGTTGATTGCCCTTCTACAAATATGGGCCCTCTTTTCTGAAAATAAGTTCACAAAATGGCATTAGCAGTTTAAGCCATCTGTATGTTTTGCTTGGCTTGGAAAATACCCCCCCCCCCCCCAAATACTTGGGTCAACTAGAGTTATCCCTGTCACTGACAGACCCATCGCTTAAACAGATGTTCTTGCCATTATGCAATACTGTGTGAAAGGCACTGGTTTTCCCTTACTTCGTGTCCTCTCATGTTCAGATATTATCTCCCCCCCCCCCCCCTCCTAGATGTGATATGGGTCATGAACTCGTTTGAAAACACTGTTAAAACCAGGCAGGCCGTTTGGCATTAGTGACCAGTGGTATGTGCTCCGGCCGGGGCCCAGCAGGGGTGACGATGAGGCTGCTGAGAGGCACTCCGTCTCCGGGCAGGCAGGAGGGAGTGACGGGGGGGGGGCTCCACTTCTGGATGTCTTCCACTTCCTGTTAGCGTGTCACCTGAGTCTCCAGTGTGTTGACTGACTCTCTCTCTCTCTCTCTCTCTCTCTCTCTCTCTCTCTCTCTCTCTCTCTCTCTCTCTCTCTCTCTCTCTCTCTCTCTCTCTCTCTCTCTCTCTCTCTCTCTCTCTCTCTCTCTCTCTCTCTCTGCCTATGTGTGTGTGCGCCTCTCCAGCAGACGTCCTCTCCTAACTCCTCCAATGAGAACTCTCCGGTGAGCCCTCCTGATGAGCAGGGCCAGGGGGACTGCCCTCCTCAGCTGGAGGAGGAGGAGCCGGCCTTCCCCCACACCGACTTGGCCAAGCTGGATGACATGATCAACAGGTATACATGCTGCACTGCCTCAGCTCCACCATTCAGCACTTCGCTAGCTGTCTCCATGTGATTATTTTGACAGATGTAAAATTTGTCCACACACACACATATATGTGGTCGCTCAAAGATGCATAACATGATCAACAGGTACACAGTGGATCCTCCAACCCCTTCTCACTCAGTTCACTGTACCGCCTCGGCTCCTATCTGTCTGGCCACGTGATTATTTTGACAGACATAAAATTAGTCTACACACACACACACACACTGATGTGGTCGCTGTAAGCATGCCCAGATTGTTGTCTTTTGGGCCATGTACCTTAGGATTTATGGAGATTCCAACAAATGTTCCTTCTGTGTGCGTGTGTGTACACTTGTACTTGTGCAGGCGTATGTAAGTGTTTGTGTGTGTGTGTCTGTCTCATGAGATTTTCCTAAATTTGTATTTATTCTTACAGACCCCGCTGGGTTGTTCCAGTTCTGCCAAAGGGTGAATTAGAAGTTCTTCTGGAAGCTGCTATAGATCTTAGTAAAAAAGGTAATGGAGGTTCATCCCTCTTCAGCCTTCCCTCTTCAGTTTGTTTTGATGACTCATTTTGTGTTCTTAAAATGAGATCACCCCCCCCTGTTTTGCAGCTTTTCAACAACGGACAGCCATTTTCTGAGCTTTTTAGAGCTAGCAAGCTTTAAAAATGAGATCCAAATTAGCCATTAAAACAAAGGCTTAATGTGTTCAGCCTCTGCGAATTTCATAAGCCTTCATGAGCTGTGGTAATTTGGGAAGCCTGATAACAGCCAACCGCTGCTGCCGAGTCTCTCCAAGTTATCTCGGAGCTCCGTGTAAATGTTGATGTCCTAACAGGCTCCTCAGTTGTTTGTCTGACTGTTTGTTTTTTGTCAAACTCATTACCGTTTGTTGTTCTTGTTGTTTCCCCCTCCTCACCAGGACTCGATGTCAAGTGCGAAGCATGCCAGAGGTTTTTCCGAGACGGCTTGACTATCTCCTTCACCAAGATACTGACAGATGAGGCCGTCAGTGGATGGAAGTTTGAGATCCACGTGAGTATAGGAGAGACTGTATAAGCATGTGTGTTTACTGCACTGGAAAGTCATGGAAATGCCAAGCCATTAGAGGCTGTATAATACATCGCCTCTCCTCTAAAATCCATTCCAGTGTTGAGCGTTAGCGAATCCGTTTCCCCCACATAAATCGCAGCCTTTATTGGGCAGCTGAGTGTCTGAATCAATGCGCGGGCCTTGTTCCTTGGGGCAGCGTGGCACTGATCAAAGAGGGTTTGTGTGGGCCAGGCGGCCGGGATGGAGCGATGCGATGGGGTGACGGAACAATAACCCCGTGGCTGTCCGGTCATGCCCCTTCGGTGGCGACGGACGAGGGAGGAGGCTGGAGTTGTGGCAGCGGCCGTCTCAGCAGGGCTCAAGACTAACATTCTGCTCAACACTTTTTTTTATGTACCAGTGTAACAGAGGTCGTAATTCGTCCGCGCTCACGGCCCTCGAACCCGAACAGGCCCAGGCTTCCAACTCAGCGGTTAGAAGCGCTCTTAAGGTTAGGGCTGTGAGGATTTACACGGGCCACTAGCACGCTAGCTCAGTTCGTCTCCGTTACACTCACCTCCCTAAATCCTCACTCCCATGATCCGGGTCTACGGCACCACTGTAACAGAGGTTGTAATTCGTCCGCCGTTCACGGCCCTCGAACCCGCCACCTCGACACACACCGGCATGGGAGTCGAACGCTCTAACCACTGAGCTAAAAGCCCAGGCTTCCAACTCAGCGGTTAGAAGCGTTCTTAAGGTGTGAGGTGTGAGGATTTACACGGGCAACTAGCACGCTAGCTCAGTTCGCCTCCGTTACACCAGCACAAAATTTAGGTTCACCCAAATTTTTCATCGCGCCGCCTTTAACAGTGACCTTTAATTTCATGGTCACCTTTTTCTAGCTCTTCGTATAAACTCCGTGTCTGAGCTGTTGTCAGAGCATGGACTGGGAATGACAGTATTGATTTGATGTGGGGCACCCACCACCTCGAAGCCATCAGTAATATTGAATACTGTGTGATCATCCACATCAGTGGCGATCCTAGTCTCTGCTCGACCCTACGCGCACACATGAAAAATTATGGCTTGTCGTATGTTTCTGTTTCATATTTTGGAACTCATAAACTTTATATATTTTGTAGTAATAATTAATGTATTAATATTATAAATAAGTTATAGTGTTTTATGATCTGCATAATTATTAATAGCTAAAAATATTTAGTAATTTGAATACTTTATATTGATTGATATATATTGACTTTAAGAATGTGAAGGTAATTAGCTTTCATTCTCACGGTTTTAGGCGAGAGGAAAATAGACATGCATAGTCCAAGGATATATGATGCAATTCATTATGTTTTCTATGTCATTAGATAAAATAAATGTTAATGCAATGTTAATTTCTATGATTTTGGTAAGCACTACGTGAATGATAGACATGACGCATGAGCTAACGGGATAGTTACCTAGAAGGAACTCTCTCAAGATGTAAGATTCCAAAAGGTTGTGTAGCTTATTTTGGAAATGTCATTAAACCAAACAGTAGGCCTAAATGAACTAAATTCCATAGCCTAGGTAGGGTAGGTTAACAACGCAAACTTGAGAGGTGCAAGTCAGCAAATCAACTTAACATTAGCCTACTGTTATTTGTTGCTGTGCGACCACAGCATCACTAAAACTAACAGCCATGTCTCGCTACTTATCACATGACAGCTGCAGGTTAAAAGCTGGGTGTGCGAGTGAAGAGAAAAGACGGGACGCACGACTAAGTATATTGATACTAATAAAATTAGGTATTGTGACGTTTTTAATTTCGGGGTATTGCGATCATTTTCATTTTTCTTGCATTTTCTTGGCATTCTGCACATTTTTCTCCTCTTCCTGTTTGTTTGTGCGTGTGTCTGTAATTGTGTCATTTTTTTTCTGTTCTATTTTAGTTCTGTCTAGTACACTCTGTTTTGCTCTATTTTATCTCTAAATCTGTGTGTCTCTCTCTCTGTCTGTCGCTCTCTCGCTTTCTCCCCACAGAGGTGCATCATCAACAACACCCACCGTCTGGTGGAGCTGTGCGTGGCCAAGCTCTCCCAGGACTGGTTCCCCCTGCTTGAGCTGCTGGCTATGGCTACCAACCCGCACTGCAAGTTCCACATCTACAACGGCACACGGCCCTCCGAGACGGTGCCCGCTGGCGTGCAACTGGCCGAGGATGAGCTCTTCGCCCGTCCACCGGACCCACGCTCTCCCAAGGTGCGTTGTCTGTCCCCCGTGACGCAGTCATCACAGTGCAAAAGTGCCCAGCGCACTATTTGTAATCTCCACACAAAACTAAGATATTGTTTTCATACGGAATAAATTGCAAGTACAGGTGTTTCAAAAGTGCAAGACATGCAAATGTTTTATTTCCCATGGTGCCTCTGCGGTGAGGTGATACCGTCCTTTACCATAGATGTTCTCCTTTCATAAGAGTAGGGATCAGTGTCTGGAGTTTGACTTCAGCTTGCCCCCTTGTAGTCCTATTCTACCATGTTTCAGGAACTTTCAGAGGTCCAGAGCCAACACTAACAGGAAGTATTTAGTTCCTGAATGTTCGTATGCCATGTTCCCTTATGGGGAGGATATGTGTGTATTCAAAGTCGGTGACAGCATTGGAAAACCATAACTGCATGTGAGGTGTGAAGTATTTTCATAGGCTTGCTTGACCATTGCTGACTTTGCAGATACATCCAGATGTCTTTATTTTGAGTGGGAGTGATGATAGTCAAGATGTTTAGAGCCTTTGTGGGTGTCTCATTGTTAGAGGACAAAGATCTGATTTCAACCACACTGTTGGTATTTTGTGTACCTGCAGCAGAAACGCTCTCTTGGGCCTCAAACTGCAGTTCTGGACCTTTTTTTTTTTAAAAGTATATATTTTTGGCCTTTTATGCCTTTTAATGCGACAGAATAGTGGAGAGTGACAGGAAGTGAGTGGGAGAGAGAGTCGGGGTGGGATCCGGAAAGGACCACGGGGCGGGAATCGAACCCGGGTCCCCATCCAGTTGTGCCACAGCTGGGGCCAGGTCTGCACATTCAGGTCTTCCCAAGTTTGTTTTGGCATCTCCAAAGCAACGCGGCAACACAAAAAATACGATTTTGTTGCCATGAGATGCCATTAGTATTAATCAGCTAACGTATTATAAACAGTGGTGTAGTCTATGTGATACACAGGACTCCACAGTATTAAAATAGGCAAGGATACTTATTAACATTTGGGGTCGATCACAGTATACCCACTACAGCTAACTAGACTACACCACTGATTATAAACTAGCGTTTGAAAACGTGTCACCATGCGTTAAAATCCTCTGGACGAATCGTAAAGATGCTGCTCCAGGAACGCCGACCACTGGTTTGCATGAATGAAGCAAAGCTGTCATTTTTCTTAGCCTTGACACACACACACACACACACACACACACACACACACACACTCACAAACCTTCCTTCTGCCAAATGCAGTGTGGGAAGGGGGTCAACAGAGGCGGCGCAAGCGCTTCCCTCGCTCTAATGGAATGAACTTCTCATTTAGAAAGGCCAGCTCTTCCCACCTCTACTTTCCTCTGACTCAGACACATGTGGGAGTTTATCTCCTAGGAGAGAGTGAGAGAGAGAGAGAGAGACACCATGTCTTACCCAGCAGAAAGGGAGAGGGAGACGGGGATAGAATGAGAGAAAGGAGAGTGAGAATGTGTTTGTTTTTTTCCTGCCATGATGACCCTGAGTGTGTGTGTTTTTTTTCTTCTTCTTTTGTTTTCTCTCGTCTCCTTTACAGGGCTGGCTGGTGGATTTGATAAACAAATTTGGCACATTAAACGGGTTCCAGATTCTGCATGATCGCTTCATGAGCGGCCAAGCTCTGAATGTGCAGATCATCGCCGCGCTCATCAAGTAAGGCTTTTGTTACACAGACACACACACACGCGCACACACACACACACACACACACACACACACACACACACATACACACACACACACACACACACACACACACTCTCTGCCAGTCTCACGGGAGGCAAAGACAAAATTGTGTCTGGTCTATTTGTTGGTATTGTTTTCACTTTTGGCCATAAATTGCACAGACACACACATGTTGAACATGCACGCTGTAGATCGCCTAACAAGCGAAGTTAACAAGCTGTTGCCTAACTTGTTTGTTTGTGCGTCTGTGCTTTCTTTTCTTTTCTGCAGGCCTTTCGGGCAGTGCTATGAGTTCCTCACTTTGCACACGGTGAAGAAGTACTTCCTCCCCATCATAGAAATGGTCCCTCAGTTCCTGGAAAATCTCACTGACGAGGAGCTAAAGAAGGAGGCCAAGAACGAAGCCAAAAACGACGCCCTGTCCATGATCATCAAGTCGCTCAAGAACCTGGCGTCACGGCTACCGGGTCAGGAGGAGACCGTGAAGAACTTAGAAATTTTTAGGTTAAAAATGATTCTTAGGTAAGATGTGACAAAATAAAAACTAATTTCACAGTTATTTTCCTGATTATTTTAAAGAGGGACCGAATGATCAAACATTTGAAGTCTGACCAGATTGTGTGATTTTGTGATTTTGTATCCTCAGGTTATTGCAAATATCTTCTTTTAATGGCAAAATGAATGCACTAAATGAAGTCAACAAGGTGATCTCCAGTGTGTCCTACTACACTCATCGACATGGTAACCCAGAGGAGGAGGAGTGGCTGACTGCTGAACGCATGGCGGTAAGCATCACACAGATGGCCATGTTCAAACCTCCCCCCCCCCAACCCCCAGCAATTATGAACATATCCCTCGACATCCTGCCTGTCTGTCTACATCTGTCACTTGGTGACTTGGTCACTTTTTACCTGTCCTTCCTCTCGGTCTCTCACTCTCTCTCTCGTCTTGGTCACTTTCTTACCTGTCCTTTCTCTCTCCTCTTTATGCCTCTTTTCTTTTTTCCTCAATTGCTCGCTCACCCTTTTACACGCTTGCTCACTGAAATGCACGCCAACTCTGTGTGTGTGTGTGTGTGTGTGTGTGTGTGTGTGTGTGTGTGTGTGTGTGTGTGTGTGTGTGTGTGTGTGTGTGTGTGTGTGTGTGTGTGTGTGTGTGTGTGTGTGTGTGTGTGTGTGTGTGTGTGTGTGTGTGTGTGTGTGTGTGTGTGTGTGTGTGTGTGTGTGTGTGTGTGTGGTTGCAGGAGTGGATTCAGCAGAACAACATCCTGTCCATCGTGCTGCGAGACAGTCTGCATCAGCCCCAGTACGTGGAGAAGCTGGAGAAGATCCTGCGCTTCGTCATCAAAGAGAAGGCCCTCACCCTCCAGGATCTGGACAACATCTGGGCTGCCCAGGTAACCTCCTGAAGCCTCTCAAAACATGACGCAGCACAACACATTCTCCACAAGCTGTAGTCTTGGTTGTTCTCCGAGGAGGTATTTTAAGTGTGTGGTTTCTTGACAAACTTGTATGTCATAAGTGGTAAACATGTTTTGCAGGGCTCTTCAATTAAAAAGTGTACTACTTCCTCTGGGTTAACCCTGTGTGGTTCAAATGTGCATTTGTTATGTAATTGTGCTGAGTGGTGGCTTGTATGCTCATTCATTGGTGGTGTTTCTTTTGCCCACAGGCTGGAAAGCATGAAGCCATTGTAAAAAATGTCCATGACCTCCTAGCGAAGCTGGCCTGGGACTTCTCTCCGGAGCAGCTGGACCATCTCTTTGACTGTTTCAAGGTGAGCTTGCAAGTGCCTTTACAGAGCAGCTCCCTAACCTATGTGAAAGTGTTCTAATGTTCAAATCATTTCCGCCTCAAATGAATAATCTGATATTTAGCGGTTATTCCTCTAAATTGGGATATTTTAAATTATACAGTAAGGTAAAAAAAAACTGATATTCAAGAAGTTCTTTAGAATGAAAGCATGTCTGATTTTGCCCTGTGGTCAGAAGTAGGCTAATAGCTGGGTTTGTACTCCTCAGGCGAGCTGGACCAATGCAAGCAAAAAGCAGCGGGAGAAGCTTCTGGAACTCATCCGCAGGCTGGCGGAGGACGACAAGGACGGCGTGATGGCCCACAAGGTGCTGAACCTGCTGTGGAACCTGGCGCACAGCGACGACGTGCCTGTGGACATCATGGACCAGGCGCTGAGTGCCCACATCAAGATCCTGGACTACAGCTGCTCACAGGTACACTAATCCTAACCAGACCGAGTCAGAGAGACATATTAAATAGGCTTATTGCACTGTGGAAATGGCTCAGATCTGATACAATGCAGACCAGACAGGTAGCACAGCACTTAGCCATCATGTCTCGGTTAGCAAAACTGGCCCCGGAACAGATGCTCCTCTGAGCCACCTGGTCGCAAGAACAGGAATGTAGTGGAAGATGTTGTGTGTTTTTTTTAATTTTATTTCTGTTGCAATAGTTGATGCTATAATAAACTGACAACAAGAGTGCTAGAATAACATTCCAATGTTTTGAAGTCTGGAGCCTAGAGGCCCTTGGAGAAACGTCCAGTGTTCTAGCTGTAGTGATATGAATCCAAACACAGGCTGAGGTGGAAAGTGTTGCATACAGGTGAGGATGCCCCAATCTATGTTGTTGCAGGACCGCGACACTCAGAAGATCCAGTGGATCGACCGTTTCATTGAAGAGTTGCGCACCAACGACAAGTGGGTGATCCCCGCCCTGAAGCAGATCCGTGAGATCTGCAGCCTGTTTGGAGAGGCCCCTCAGAACCTGAGGTACCGTCAAACTTGTCCTTAGAATGCGCCTGCCCTCCCTAGAACGTACCTACCAGTATAGTCTATTCATTTTAAAAATGTAGCTGTATAGATGCAAATTCTAGAGCAAAATAACCCGATGTTGTGCCCATAAACACTCATGCCTGGTGGTGCGGAGCTCATCTCATCTCCTAGTTTTATACGATGGGCCAGGTTTCGCATCTGCAGTAGTTGGGTAGATGCATGCTTTCAGGCTGAATTATATGCTGATTCTTTAAATTCTTTTGCATCTTGGTGTGTAGCTTTAGCATGCTTATTTATTTATTTATTTATTTGTTTGTTTGTTTGTTTGTTTGTTTGTTTGTTTTTTATTTGGTTTTGATGCATGTTGGCATCCCTAATGAAATCATTTCCTAACAAAGGTTCCATTTACTCTTTGGTGGGACGGAACCGTTAAACTAATGGCTTAATGAGTTCCTGACTTGAAGTCTGTAACCGTAATGCCAGTTTTAACACAAAGCATGTATGTTTCAGCTATATCAACACTTACAAAGCCCAGACAAATACATAGCACACATGCCTGTTGTTTTTTCAGAAAGAAAATACCTATTAACATACAAAAGAGCTTAGAAGGGTAAGTGCAGAACTAATCCGGTGGCTTCGGCCACCATTCCGATCCTGAATCTAGCCGAATTACGCTTTCAGATTTCATCCCAGATCTGTCGCTTTTTTTTTATTTATTTTTTTATTTCTTTTGCCTTTTTTTCCTCCCTGGGAAAAACAAACTAAAGAAAAAAAGTACATATGCTTCAGCCAGCTTGCCTTTTTATGTTCCTGTCGCAGCAGCTCTTGTTGTCACGAATCACCGTAACGTGTCAGGCAACAATGTCTGGGCCTTTGGGGTTTGCTTGTACTCACGTTTTTTCCAAACTTTAACACCACAGTGATTTTTAATATTAATTGTTATTAAGAGACAAAACCAGATCTTTTCTCTGTTGCCCAAGAGCAGAGGCCCTACAGCAGGGCATCCCAGGTGACTCTGAGGGCAGAGGAGAGACCGCCGGGATGCTCTACTGTGGGGTTGAGGCGTTCATGCCAAGTTGCATTCTGTCCGTACTGTGCTGTTCAACCCCAAACACTTACACACACACGCACACACACACACACACACACACACACACACACACATGTGCAGAGCTACCATAAGGAGCACATACTGTCTAATGACACACTTGTGTCATTTTCAACCACTAATTAGAGCCCTTTTTCAAATAAGAAATTGCTCCCCCAACCCCCCCCCCCCCACCCTCATTCCCGCCAACTTGACAGTTCAAAAGGTGCAGAAACAGCATGAGGCCGAAATAATTTCACTCCAGAGGCTCCGACGCTGCCCACTCTCAGCCTTTCTTTGCCTGCACAAGCGCACACAGACGCACACTCACACACACACAGACGCACACACGCACACACACATAGACATATACACCCTTCTCTATACACAGTACGTTTCAATTATTCCTCCTTAATAAACACTCATAATGTCTTTCTCTTTGGCTGGTTTTCTTTCTCTTCCTCCCTCTCTCACTATCTTTCTCCCCCCCCCCCCCTTCCTCTCATCCTCTTCTTGCAGTCAAACTCAGAGGAGTCCTCACGTGTTCTATCGGCATGACCTGATCAACCAGCTGCAGCACAACCACGCGCTGGTCACCCTGGTGGCAGAGAACCTGTCGGCCTACATGGAGAGCATGAGGCAGTTCTCCAAAGGTGCGGCTGCTCACTCACTCGGACCTTCTCCAGCACTGCAACATGGGGAGAGGGTGTTTCTTAATTTAGCACGGCAGATTTTGTTTGTTCCTCTAGTCATAGTTTTTTAAGATTTGGTTTGTGTTTGTAGTCTGGCTTAGGTGTCCCTACAAGGACATCAGCATAAAAAAAAAAACACCAGTGAAGTTAAGGTGGTTATAGTGGGGTGACATTCAATTGCATTCAGATGAAACACTTTTAAATGTCCATGAACTGTACATTCTATGTGTGTGTAAGAACACATGGCATAAACATAGGGCACACTCTTGTTTGTGGTTATACAGTCCAAGCCCCCCAAAAATATCAGGTGAACTGGTTTGTTGTCTTCTTCTGTGTAGCACACAGGCTGTGTAACACTGTAATTTGCTGAACCATGTCAAGTACTTTGGCCTCAGTGGGTGTGCGCCGGTGAAACTGACCGTTTCTGTGACTGTGTTGTTTTTGCAGCCGAACACGCCGACTTTGACCCGCAGACGGTGAGGCCCGGTAGCCGGTACAGCCACGTGCAGGAGGTCCAGGAGAGGCTCAACTTCTTGAGGTATCTGCACCTTGACCCACATACACACACACACACACACACACACACACACACACACACACACACACACACACAGAGTGTGACTATCCCCCACCCTCTGTGCCTTTATGCAAAAGTGCTTCAACACCTCTTGTATGGATCTGCACGCTGACCAGAACACCGAGTTAGCCATAGTGCTTCAACCCAATGGGCCACTGTCTCTTAACCTTTTAGTTTAACTATGTTTACATATCAATGTTATCTCGCCGTCATTTGTGTATTTGTATGTATGTGTCAGTCCATCTGGTTGTCCTTGTGTCTGTCCGTAACCTTTATTCTCTCTCTCCCCCTCTCTCTCTCACTTCCTCGCTTCCCTCCTCGCGTCCGCTCTCAGGTTCCTGCTGAAGGACGGTCAGCTGTGGCTGTGCGCTCCGCAGGCCAAGCAGATCTGGAAGTGCCTGGCGGAGAACGCCGTGTTCCTGTGCGACCGCGAGGCCTGCTTCAAGTGGTACTCCAAGCTGATGGGCGACGAGCCCGACCTGGACCCGGACATCAACAAGGACTTCTTCGAGAACAACGTGCTGCAGCTGGACCCCTCGCTGCTCACTGAGAACGGCATGAAGTGCTTCGAGCGCTTCTTCAAGGCCGTCAACTGCCGCGAGGGCAAGCTGGTGGCCAAGCGCCGTGCCTACATGATGGATGACCTGGAGCTGATCGGTCTGGACTACCTCTGGAGGGTGAGTTAGGTGCCCCGTCTACCCACACTATGACCATCAGAACATCCTTTTGTATATACACACACGTGTACACGTACACACACACACACACACACACACGTATCCATCTTGCATATGATAACAAGATGTATCATATTACCACTGCTTTGTGCATTTTGTCATTAAACAGCGTCACAAACAAATGCTTTAAGAAAACCGTAAGTAACGTATGTATGGTGAGGCAAGAGAGTGAGGGCATTGCAGAATAAACCGTAGAGTTGGCTTGCACAGTGTGCTGCAGAACCCATTGGAGCTTGCAAGATTTTTTTTTTGCTCCACCACAGCCATCGTTAATTCAGTTAGGTCAAAGGTGTGGCATGTGGATGTTGTCCCAGTTGTGTTATCGTAAAAGTGCCGCTGAGGATGCCTGATATGACCATAATCAGACATAGACCTTGATGGCTGTATGATTTTCAAAGTGAAAGAAGCAGCATACGCCAGTTTAAATGATTAGATTGTCTCCACCTGTGTTTGCATTGCGTTAGTAGAATGGTCTTCCGTGTGACGTGTAATTCCTCATTTAGCAGTCAAGTAACCATGGTGACCGAGTGACCTCTCAGCCCATAAATACGGATACATTGGCAGTATGGCTGTAAAAGAGCACTGACCCACTTAAAGCATGGCTGCTTTTTTGGAGTGACCTACATTGTCTTAATCTTGCCGTATAAAATGTTTTTATTACATTAGAGGGGAACGAATGTGAGGTCTCTGTTGGCTTGAATGCGGACGAGGCGTGACTGTACACAATGCGCTAATTCTGCTCCTGTGTCTCGGATGCCCTGGGAAGATTAGCAGTCCAGCAATATGTTTTGGTGCCCTGCTGCAACGATGGCGACCGTTCAAGGGCTTGGGAACCAGCAGGACATATTAATGGGGATTATACAAGCCAGACAAGAAAGCTAAAGCAGAGTTAAATAAAAAGATAAATGTGTGCTTTTATTATCAACGTGAAGATAGATAGATAGATACTTCTTAGATAGATACTTTCTTTCTTTCTTTCTTTCTTTCTTTCTTTCTCCCCAAGGGGAAATTGAAGATAGTTGAGTGTGACCCTGTGGTGTACACAGAATCGAATGCTATACCACCATCTGCATCCTGTAGTGGTAGTATGTGACATGCCCGACACTATGTTATACTTCATCACAGCTATACATGTTTTAGAATGGATGAAAAGAATGAGGGCTCTACACATCAACAGCTGATGCCAGATTATATCGGCATTCAAAGGAAGCACTTTATGGCTTGTGCAGTGATGTAATGGTCTAAAAGGAGACCAGGTTGAAGTCATAGCCTACCTAGTGCTCTGCTGTCTTGAAGTACACATTCGTTCGATTCGTAGATGTTTCAGATTGACCATGCCTTTGCTCTCATTTGCCTTAAGATCTGGTCCCAAGTGTGGAGTTAGCTCTTGTAGCAGCTTAGTGTGGCTCCATCATGGGGATGTGTGTGCTTCCTTGGCAATGGCTGTTTTCTGTTGTTCTGTTTCTACTGTGTGTGTTCAGTGATGGTGAGCTGAGGTGTTGTTAACTCTTAATGAAGAGTTGACTTGATTCCTGCGTTTACATGGCGCTGTATGTGTTTCCCTCAAATTCTTCTCCCCCCCCTCTTTGTTACAGAGTGATGGGGATGTCAGTGTGTGCTGCTATTTTAAAAACACACACACACACACACACACACACACACACACACACACACACACACACACACACACACACACGTGGCTGATCAACATCAAGATGGTAGGGTCTGTGCGTCATGTCGTCTCCAGAGCCATTTGTCATCGCTTCGCATCATCATGATGTGCGAGCTAGTAATTGTTGATCAGATAACGTGCTGGAACCAGAAGCCCATTAAACTGCCACTCGTGACCCATCTCTTGTGTTGTCTTCACGCACCACTCGGCATGCAGACGAGTCTGATCAATCGCGCCGCCTTATGTAATGAATGAATAGCAAGAGGGGGAGAGAGTGCGGCCGACGCCGTGCACACCCCATCTCGCTTCATGCGAATTCTAATTAGTTTTGCGCCTGTCGTCAATTATGTGACTTTGACGCAATTAGCCGAAGAGAATAGAATAGGGGGGGGGGGGGGCGCCTCTGTGTAGTTTCTCATACATGAATGCAGCTTTTCATTCCTCCAGAACTGGGCCCACCTTTCTTGTCTAAATGAGCTAATCTGGTCAGCTCTGATTTCATTTTGGGCAGCACTCTGAGTGCGTTTGCCATGGCTTTGCCATATTGGGCAGCACTCTGAGTGCGTTTGCCATGGCTTTGCCATATTGGATCAGTGCCGTGTCGTCGTCACGCCGTTCCCATGGAGTCTCTTCCTCGTGGCCTGATGGCCTGTGTTGTCTTGCAGCAGACTGAAGGTGCTAATCAGTCTACTGTGCTGTGCACAGTAGTCTGTCGGCAGACGATGTTTCTTTCTCTCTCACTCTCACTCTCTCTCTTGCTGAGTTACGGCTCAACTATCAACATTGCCTGAGATCCAACTCAACACGCGGAAGCCCTCAGTCATTTTTTTTTAATTCACTCCTCTTATCTGTATTTATTTTCTCCCGTCAGGTTGTGATTCAAGGAAGTGATGACATTGCCAGCCGTGCAATAGATTTGCTCAAAGAGATCTACACAAACCTCGGACCAAAACTGCAAGTCAATCAGGTGACTACTTGCTAGTGTTGTCAGATAACATAAAAGCACACCAAAAGCAGTTTTATTTAGAATTGTTTAAAGCTTAAATAAAGATTAAAAATATTTCCCCTTTATTCCCTTGCAGGTTGAGATCCATGAGGATTTCATCCAGTCGTGTTTTGACCGCCTGAAGGCGTCGTACGACACCCTGTGCGTGCTGGACGGGGATAAGGACAGCATCAACTGTGCCCGACAGGAGGCTATCCGCATGGTCAGGGTGCTGACCGTCCTGAGGGAGTACATCACAGAGTGTGACAGCGACTACCACGAGGAGCGCACCATCCTCCCCATGTCCAGGTACATAGGGCTCACACACTCACTGTACTACACAACACACACACACACTCAAAGGTACCGTATTGTTTGAGTACAGTTTGAAGGTTATGGCGTGATTCATTCATGTCAACAGGATGCAAGTGCAGATAGAATTTAGACACATGAACTCACAAGGAGTAAACACTACCAAACACATAAATAGAGGAGCTATACACCTCAGAGTGGGGCATAATAACAGCACATAACCCAACAATGCTTCCCAAGTACTGGCTGAAACTGAGGGAAGATGTAGCATAACGAATCATTCTCTTGAATGGAGGATGGGCGTGCCCTTGGATTGGGAGCAGGTGCTTGTAATTGCCCTGCCTTACCAGAGTGTTGAGGATAACGAGGTGCCACACTGGGAGTTCTCGTAGTAGGCATAACATGCCTTTTCCGAAACTAGTCCCTACCCACTCCCCCTCCGTTACGGAGTGCACTCGGGTGGGAATTGCCCTCACAGCTAAATTCGCACACACTCGGCTTTGGGATTAACTTAACTCTCCCTAGCCGAAACAGGTATTGACGCAAACCTGGATGTGTTTACAGGTGTACTCACCCGAAACTTATTTGTATGAAGTGTTCTCCATGACGTGCTGCATTAATTGACGCACACTTTGGACAAGTTCGGTGTTAGATGGTTTATAACACTATTACATTAGCACTTAACAGTAATTGGTTTCGGATGGCCCTTAATATGGTGGAGCGGATTATAAGTGCAAGGGAGAGAGGGCGTAGTAACTAGTTTCAGAAAGGGCCCTAGACTGTTCGCAGTGTTCAAAAAAACACATTAAATAAATTAATAAATAATAATAAAATATATGTGTGGGTATTAAATACAAATATGTATCATATTAGATTTGATACTGACTTGTGTACAGTTTTTCCATTGTAATTTTGTAATATTACAGAATATAATGTAACATTTAAATGCCTCTTGAATGATCAGCCTTTGTAAACAGTTTCTTTCATCACCTGGGGGGTATTCCAAGTACGTGGTTTAGTGACAAACCTGGGTTAGTTACAGTAACTCAAAGTAGGTGGTAAACCTCCTAATAGAAGAACTGTATGGCTTCATTCTCCTAACAAAACAATACCAAAGGGCTCTTGTTGTAGGAGGTTTACCACTTACTCTGAGTTAACTTACCCAGGTTTGACACTAAACCACGTACTTGGAAAACCCTTCTGGTAATCACCTGTACCTATCCAGAGATAAATACCCCTTATTATAGGCAATCATCATAGCCCATGATTGCATTGCCTGTCCAGCTAAAAAGGAGCTGATAATCACTCAAAATTCACTGTTTAGCTGCTAGCGTACTAGCTACTAGGGGTGTAAAGATTAACCGATACGTATCGGTATCCGTTTTTAACGTGTAAGATACGGCTACATCGATACGTGAAGCCCCGTATCGGAAAAAAACTGAAATGAACCAGTCATTATATCGATTTACTTGTTATGAATCGGTGCACAACCTTTTCTGCTCGCTCAGACTCATTTACGTTCCAAGCAGCGCGTTCATCCCACTTCCGGTTTTGAAACTATACGTGGCACGGAATTGTGGGTAATGCAGTTCGTTTTTGGTTACATTCATTGCCCAAAGTTGTCAAATGACCTCATTACCCATACATCTATTGCAACTTAACCAGGTGACAACTTGCACTCGGTCGGCTTTTGTTTTTCGAAATCCAGCGCGAAATTAAGCACTTATAGCATTCCTAAACAGCAACGATAGTCTGTAGAGTAGCCTTACCTTTGATGAAGGGATTTCCTTAATGTTACATAATAATTTGGCCCTTGCTGCTAAAACGATGCATAAATTATTAGCCAATGATTTTGTTCATATTCACTCAGACTTGTGGCATTTTAGGTTTCTGCATTAGGTCTACTGTTGGAACAAAATAAGCCCAGAGAGTTCAATGATTTGTAGGCCTATTTTATTCTTGTAGGCTAGGCCTATATGAGAAAAGGCCAAGAGTGTCTTAAGCACTGTTTTATTTTATTTCGGTATTGTCTTACCTCAACAAGGCTACAGCTCCATGAAAACAATAAGATATAACTATAAAATCTGTAAAGTCTATAAAAATGTACTTTTTTTATGTTGTATTTGGCTGCTGTGCTTGACTGAAATGTAGACTATTCTTTTTTCATTTCAATACAGTATATGAAACAAACCTCAGTTTAGATAATCATATTCACACATTTTGTTGCCTAATTGACAACCATGACCATGATAATTGATAATATAAAATGAATGTGCACCTTGAGCAAATTATAAAAAATCTTTCAGAATGCTTTCCATTATTGAACTGCATCGAATTGCATCGAATCGTACTGAATCGTTTTTTATAAACATGTATCTTTTCTTGTATCGAATCGTGCCCATGTATCTAGATGCGAATCGTATCGTCTTTTACATGAGAGATTCACACCCCTACTAGCTACATTTAATAAGTGTTTTAGACTTAGACTAAGATTAGAAAAATGCATACTGAAGACCCTAAATGAATATTATAAAAAATCTGTTTCCCTTTCTCTGTCTTTCTCAGAGCATTCCGGGGCAAGCACATCACACTGATCGTGCGCTTCCCCAACCAAGGCCGACAGGTGGACGACCTGGACATCTGGTCGCACACCAACGACACCATCGGCTCGGTGCGGCGCAGCATCCTCAACCGCATCAAGGCCAACAGCACGCACACCAAGATCGAGCTCTACATCGGCGGAGAGATGGTCGACCCCAACGATGACCGCAAGCTGATTGGCCAGCTCAATCTCAAGGATAAAACGGTGAGAAATGGCCAAGTGTCCCCCCTGACATCCCTTCCTCTCTCTCATGTTGGACTTGGTCTGGAAAAATCGACCTCTTCATGCTTTACTCACATACTTACTCACTATGGTTTGATTAAAGTGTATAAATGCTCATGTTCTAGTCAATATCCGGTTGTTAAGTCCGATGTCACTGGTCCACCAGCTTTTTCGTCAAAAATAGTTTATTTTATTGTTTATGGAGAAAAACGAGTGGCTCCAAAAGCCGTTTAACCACGAAAGACATTTAGTATCCCGTTATTGCATCATCACTTAATAACCGAATAGGCTTCATTCCACGTCAGCTTGACTGACATGATGTATGTAAAGGCTCCCTCATATAGGCGCCGACATGATGCAGTTTACTTTTGACGTTCGATTATATTAGATTCCATTGTTTTCAATACAACGCCGCACACCACCACCGACTTTCACCGCCACTGTATAGGTCCTGATTCAGCTTTGTTTTTGTTGCCGTTGCTCAATAAAATCCACCGCTTATTGAATGGTTGTCGGTTAAATATTTCGCCGCTGGTGTGCGTGGACAAATGCCGGAAAGTGTCAACGGGCTTCTGCCGGCGCCTATGTGCAGTGTGTGTGTTAAGGTGTGTCCTCCTCGAAAGCCGTATTGTGTGGTCTGTTTCATGGTGAAGGTACCGCTCCATTGGTCTGACTGTTTGGTCTGTCTGTGTCTCTCCCTCTGACCACAGCTGATCACGGCCAAGCTGACGCAGGTCAGCGCCAACATGCCCTCCAGCCCGGACAGCTCCTCGGACTCCTCCACCGGCTCGCCCGGAAACCACGGCAACCACTACAGTGACGGGCCCAACCCCGAGGTGGAGAGCTGCCTGCCTGGAGTGGTGAGGAGCAATTGGACACACACACACACACACACACACACACACACACACCCACACACACCCCCCTTCTCATACCCAACACCTGGCCTTCCTCACCTTGTGTGGACCCGCCGCTGCATGTTGTTCTCTCCTCTTCCTCCTCCTGCTCCCTCTCTCTTCTCCTTCTCTCCTTTCTTCCGTCTCCTCCTGCTCCCTCTCTCTTCTCCTTCTCTCCTTTCTTCCGTCTCCTCCTGCTCCCTCTCTCTTCTCCTTCTCTCCTTTCTTCCGTCTCCTCCTGCTCCCTCTCTCTTCTCCTTCTCTCCTTTCTTCCGTCTCCTCCTGCTCCCTCTCTCTTCTCCTTCTCTCCTTTCTTCCGTCTCCTCCTGCTCCCTCTCTCTTCTCCTTTCTTCCGTCTCCTCCTGCTCCCTCTCTCTTCTCCTTTCTTCCGTCTCCTCCTGCTCCCTCTCTCTTCTCCTTCTCTCCTTTCTTCCGTCTCCTCCTGCTCCCTCTCTCTTCTCCTTCTCTCCTTTCTTCCGTCTCCTCCTGCTCCCTCTCTCTTCTCCTTTCTTCCGTCTCCTCCTGCTCCCTCTCTCTTCTCCTTCTCTCCTTTCTTCCGTCTCCTCCTGCTCCCTCTCTCTTCTCCTTCTCTCCTTTCTTCCGTCTCCTCCTGCTCCCTCTCTCTTCTCCTTCTCTCCTTTCTTCCGTCTCCTCCTGCTCCCTCTCTCTTCTCCTTCTCTCCTTTCTTCCGTCTCCTCCTGCTCCCTCTCTCTTCTCCTTCTCTCCTTTCTTCCGTCTCCTCCTGCTCCCTCTCTCTTCTCCTTCTCTCCTTTCTTCCGTCTCCTCCTGCCATCTCGGGTGCTTGGCAGTGATGCTGTTAGCAGCTGCTGTCCTCACAGACCCACTGGAGCGGGCCCGTGGTTGTGTTTTTCCCCCCCCTTCTACGAGTATATTTCACTTTCACCACCATGAGCGGCCAGGCTCCACAGTAGCTGTGCAGGGCCAGTGTGTGCCGGGGAGCTGCAGAGCTAGGGGGGGAGCAGAAGGGGACAGCCCCCCCCCCCCCCCCCCCCCCCCACACACACACACACACACCACACCACACCACACCACACCACACCACACCACACCACACCACACCACACCACCACACACACATACTCACCAGCACACACACACAGACACACACACACACACACATAGACACACACACACATACATACACATACACACCACCACACACACACACATACACACGCCCTCTTGTGTATTTTACCCTGTTTATGGCACAACACCAAGATCCATTCTTTGTATGTGGAAACCTATGAAGTGTTTATGTTCTCAGTCTTATTACATGATCATACTTCTAAGACCCCTCTCTAGCTGTGTCCACCACTCCCTTATTGTCCTGTCTCTGACGTGTCTGTCTTGTCCTGTGTTCTCCCCTCTGCTGTAGATCATGTCGCTGCACCTGCGCTACATCTCCTTCTTGTGGCAGGTGGCCGATCTGGGCTGCAACCTCAACATGCCCCTCCTGCGCGACGGCGCTCGCGTCCTCATGAAGCTCATGCCCCCAGGTGACCACGTCCGCACCAGACTGTCCTGCCACACACACATACACATACACACACACACACACACACACACACACACACACACACACACACGCAGCCACACACGCAGCCACACACACACACACACGCAGCCACACACACACACACACACACGCAGCCACACACACACACACACACACGCAGCCACACACACACACGCAGCCACACAGCCACACATGCACGGAACGAGCTAAATGCCCTAATAATGTGTAATGAGGTAATTAGGGTACTGAGAGAGAAAAGTGATGGGGCGACGGACAGAGAGAGAGAGAGAGAAAAGGAGAGGAGAGATGGGGGGGGGGGAGTATAATGAAGGAAAAGAAAGAGGGAGCAAAAAAAATGAAACAGAAACTGAAAGAAATCAGTGCTGCTTGTTTGAATGTGTCATTATAGTTTGATATTATGCTAGTGATTACATTATGCCAGTCTCTGCTGAAATTGTCATTGTGTTGAGTTATTGAATCCGGCTCTTCTGATGTCCTCAGATAACACTACAATGGAGAACCTGCGAGCCATCTGCCTGGATCATGCCAAACTGGGAGAGAACAGCCTTAGTCCCACCCTCGACTCCCGCTTCTTTGGCCCGTCGCCTTCTCAAGTGCTCTACTTGATCGAGGTATCTGTCTGTTACCACGCATCAGCAGCAGTCATCAGTAGTCTGTGCCTCACACCGCTGCAAGGCTAACACCTGTCACACACACACACACACACACACACACACACACACACACACACACACACACACACACACACACACACACACATGTGGCTTCTTTCCTGGCCTCACTCACACACTCTCTGCCTGTGCCCATCCGTGTGCACTACAGCGATGCTTTATGGCTGTCAATCTGGTATCATGGCTGGACCAGTACATATATGGCAGCTGCTTCACAGGGCATGGGAATTCATTATCGTACGTTGCCACATTTTTGCTTGGAAACTGAACGACTTGTCTGGCTTTGTCTCTTGTTTACGCACTCGTCGGATGACCCCCCCATGGCTAGACTAGTCGGCTTGCTGTGTCTCAGCAAGTGTCCACCTTGCTCTTGACCTCTCTCGTCTTTTTTACCCCCTCCCCCCTCCCGTCCCAGGTGGTGTACGCCTTGCTGATGCCGGCCAGCCACACGCTGGGCGAGGACGCCAGCGACTTCCAGTACAACTTCCTGAAGAGCGGCGGGCTGCCGCTGGTGCTCAGCATGCTCACACGCAACAACTTCCTGCCAAACGCTGACATGGAGACGCGGCGGGGCGCCTACCTCAACGCCCTCAAGATCGCCAAGCTGCTGCTCACCGCCGTCGGTTTCGGCCACGTCAAGGCTGTTGCTGAGGCCTGCCAGCCAGTGGTGGAGGGCACCATGCCCGTCTCGCCAGTAAGCACGCACGCACACACACACACACACACACACACACACACACACACACACACACACACACACACCTCACTCTCTGTCTCTCTATTTTGGAGTATGGCAGTTCCTGTGTTCACATTGGAGATGTCTGTTGCCTGAATAGGAATGAGATGATGTGCTGTTTCAGGGCATTCATATTTATCTTTTTGAGATGGAGATAGAGGTGTGTGTGTGTGTGGGGGCGGGTTTATTGAAGTGTGAGAGACCCATCCTTCACACATTCTGCAAGCAATCTGAGGCAATCTCATTCTGTGCAATGCCGCCCTTCCTGCGAACAAGATGCAGTGCGTAAAAAAAAAAGAAAGACAGACAAGTAACAGCTCCACTAGTAATGAAATAGGAGCAGCCTTAGTGTCAGTCCACTCGCCTACACACACACACATAAACCCGCACACCCGCACCGCAGTGCAGAAGGAAATCTTATTTCTGTCCGAGTGTCTGACCTTTTCCCCACCATCGCTCCTCGGGGGCTCATCAATCACATTAAGAAAGTCCTGAGCGAACCCCCCACCCCCCCACCCCCTTGCCCAATCCACACTGCCTTCCATGCCCCCCCAACTCCACCCCCCCACCCCCCAATCTTCCTCTCTCCACTCGCTTCTCAGCTTGAAAATGTCAGGGGTGTTGGGTGTCTGGCAGAATAAGTGTCCTTAACAAATACAGCAAGATGCCACTGCAGCGCTCGCCATGGAGCGTGACCTCGCATTGTGCCTCGCTAGACCCCAAACATACAAACCCCACCACTGACAAGAGAGCCAGGTGCTGTCCCATGGATTCAAGAAGGTGTTTGTCTTGTGTTGGATTGAATTCAGGCTGAAAAATGAGATTCTTTATTTATTTTATTTTTTTTTACAATGCAGATGCACATGTTTTTTCACTGCAGAATCCCTCTGTCAGAACCCATTTCCCCTCCTTTCCTTTCCTCCATGTCCCCCCCCGCCCCCCGGAGACACAAGTCCATGTGTCTGAGAAAAATGTCTGGGCAGAAGCTGTCTCAGGCCACAAACCCTCGTGGGGCCTCACACTTGGCTCTTTGTCTGCTGTTGGCTGTGCAGATAGCAGCGGGGAAGGGTCAGTGTGGGTTTGTTGAGGCTCTTTGTGAAGGTGGAGGATTCCATGAGTCCTTTCCGAATTTGTATTTATTTATTTTCCTTATTCAGTGGATTGATGTCTGTTGCATTGTGCAATTGGAGGTTTGCGGCATACTCATGACGTATGCATGGAATTCATTGATTTTCCTGGAAAGATTAAATGTGATTATGAAGTCTGTTACGGTCAGATCATTTTACAAGGGCCACTGGCTCTAGCCAGCGACCAAATTTGTAGTCGTTACGGGCCCCTAAAACAAGCAAAATAGCCTCATCACATATCTTTTGTGGTGGTGGTGTCTCTCTTCCCTAGTAAACTACTGAGAAGCAACTCGTGTTTGGGGTTGCTGTGGTAACGTTGGTCCCTCTCGTGTGTTTTGTCCAGATTAACCAGGCCACCCACGATCAGGCCTTGGTGCTGCAGAACGCCCTGCAGAACATCCCTAACCCCTCGGCAGAGTGCATGCTGCGGAACGTGGCCATACGCCTCGCGCAGCAGATCTCCGACGAGGTGAGTCCACACCACCAGTCTCTGGTTTCCTGTCTGTCTGCCTGCCTGTCTGTCTTTTTATGTTACTTTGTTCCATCTCTTTCCCAACATGTAAACTGTAAATACATTATGGTTGTTTTACCTCTATTTGTGTAAAAATGTGAAGTCAGAATCAGTATTATGTAATCCTCTGACCTCTTCAATACTTGCTATTTTGGAGAGATTAATGCCAACGTTTTCCAAATGAGGCCCATAAATATATTTTGAAGTTGAGTTAACAAGGATTATTGATTTCTTTTGTAATTTTTTTTTTACAACTTCATCGTTGTCGTTCTTGCCTTTTGTGAACAGAACTTCTTCCAGGCCTCAAAGTACTTCCCAGACATCTGTGTGATTCGGGCCATACAGAAAATCGTCTGGGCCTCAGGATGTGGCACAGTACAGCTGGTCTTCAGCTCCAATGAGGAGATCAGCAAGATCTATGAGAAGGTGTGTGTGTGCCTGTGTGAGATGATTTGGCCCATATGCCAATTTTAAGGAGTTGTCGTGTATGACTCCCAGTCACACATTTCTCAGCACTATGGAGTGAAGACATACTAAAGTGTGTGTGTCTGTGTGTGTGTGTCTGTGTGCTGCAGACAAACGCTGGGAACGAGCCGGACGCGGAGGACGAGCAGGTGTGCTGCGAGGCGCTGGAGGTCATGACCCTGTGCTTTGCCCTCACGCCCACCGCCCTAGACGCTCTAAGCAAGGAGAAGGCCTGGCAGACGTTCATCATAGACCTGCTACTGCACTGCCAGAGCAAGTGAGTCCCTGCAGCACACTCTCCCACAGGGCCCCTCTGGATGACCAGCCCTCTTCTGATCTTTTCTGGGGTCAAAGGTCACCCCACATTACTCAGTTCCTAGTCTGTTCATGACTAAGTTTCTTAAGGTTACTGGAGTTTCTTGTTCCAGAACTAAGAGAACTAAGACATGATGGGTAATTTGGTGTATGTGTATGAGTATGCGTACGCGTACGTGTTGTTAATGACTGACTGTGTTGTGTGCTCCTCTCAGGTCTGTGCGTCAGATGGCGCAGGAGCAGTTTTTCCTCATGGCCACCAGGTGTTGCATGGGCCACCGGCCTCTCCTCTTCTTCATCACCCTCCTCTTCACCGTTCTAGGAGTAAGTAACACACACACACACCTGCTATGTTTGTTTTGAAATCCATCACACCTGCTATGTTTGTTTTGAAATCCATCCTGAAACATCTAAATGTCTACAATAAAAGCGCAGCTGCATCCAGTGTGTGACCTCGGTGTGACTGTGTCCTCTGTGTGTTTCTCAGAGCACTGCAAAGGAGCGTGCCAAGCACGCCGGAGATTACTTCACTCTTTTAAGGCACTTACTCAACTACGCGTACAACAGCAACATCAACCTCCCCAACGCCGAGGTCCTCCTCAACAACGAGATCGACTGGCTCAAGAGAATTAGGGTATGCGGATCTGAGGCGCTCGCTCTCTCTCTCTCTCTCTCTCTCTCTCTCTCTCTCTCTCTCTCTCTCTCTCTCTCTCTCTCTCTCACACTCTCTCTCTCACACTCTCTCTCTCACACTCTCTCACACTCTCACTCTCTCTCACACTCTCTCTCTCTCTCTCTCACACTCTCTCTCTCTCTCTCTCACTCTCTCACACTCTCTCTCTCTCTCTCTCACTCTCTCTCTCTCTCTCTCTCACTCTCTCACACTCTCTCTCTCTCTCTCTCTCTCTCTCTCTCTCTCTCTCTCACACTCTCTCACACTCTCTCACACTCTCTCTCTCTCTCTCACACTCTCTCTCTCTCTCTCACTCTCTCTCTCTCTCTCACTCTCTCACACTCTCTCTCTCTCTCTCTCTCTCTCTCTCTCTCACACTCTCTCACACTCTCTCACACTCTCTCACACTCTCTCTCTCTCTCTCTCTCTCTCCCACAGCCTTTTTCTCCTTGTTTTCTGTTGCTCCTGTCATTGTTATAAAACTGAGCCAGCTTAAGGCAGCACCCTCAGTGGAAATGCAAGTGTCACAGTGCTTATGGTCTTAACTTAACTTGTCTAGTGACAGATGTGACTATATGGAATAGTTGTTCAGAACAGGTTAGGTGGTACTACCATGCTGCTTGAATGCTTACACTGGCTCTTTTAGTCCCTTGGTTATCCCAAATGATTCCCTCAGTGACTGCTTGAGCATTAAAGGACCCCATAATGGGAAAATGAGCTGGGAACAGATATTCATCTAGTCGTTCCAAGATGAAGACAACAAAGACAAGACTTTTATCACCACGTCTAGTTGTATGCAGTGTGTGTAGTATGTTTCTGTTTGTGTGATGGTGTCCCCGATGTCTCCCTGTTCTGTCCTACAGGACGAGGTGAAGAGAACTGGGGAGACGGGCGTGGAGGAGACCATTCTGGAGGGTCACCTGGGCGTCACCAAGGAGCTGCTGGCCTTCCAGACCCCAGAGAAGAAGTACTACATTGGCTGCGAGAAGGGCGGCGCCAACCTCATCAAGGTTAGTGGGCGCAGACTAGCCCCACTGTTTGTAGTGGAAACGCCATGGTGAAGCGAGCCCTCGGCCAGGTCCAGTGTAGGGTTTCACATAGCTCGCAGCACAGAGTGGTGGTGCTCATGCGCCACTAATTGGTTCACTGTTGTATGCCCTCACAACTATGACATCCATGAAGTCAAGTCAAGCTCATTACAACATCCATTACTAATGCTTACAATTGAAACACCTTGAAAATAGTGCATAAAAAGTCTGTTTGTATCGCAGAAATACAATGTACAAATGTACAACTGTCTACATTTTTTGATTATCATAATGTTTGAGTACGAGTAGTTCTTTCTCTATGAAAGGGGATCATCTACATGCTATGTTGGTCTGATTGATCATTTGTGTAACGGTGTGCACGTCTTTTCCCTCTGCAGGAGCTGATCGACGACTTCATCTTCCCGGCGTCTAACGTGTACCTGCAGTACATGAAGAGTGGCGAGTTCCCCACGGAGCAGGCCATCCCCGTGTGCAGCAGTCCCGCCACTATCAACGCCGGTTTCGAGCTCCTGGTGGCATTAGCCGTGGGCTGCATGCGCAACCTCAAGCAGATCGTCGACACGCTCACGGAAATGTATTACTTAGGTATGGACACACTCTATTTGGATGTAAACACACACTCCGATAACTTTTAGTTACGTGTGGACATGTTTGACAGACATACTGCTTTGACATGCTACTTTGATTTGGACCCAAAACCTACCTAGCTACTGAGAAGCGTATTACTTTGTTATAAGCACCCTTTGAGCGCATGTTACATCAACTCACTGATCCATAGATGATAGCCAGTGTGTCTTATTTAGTTTTTACCATGCTCAGCAAAACATTTCTGTGAGATGAGTACTACTCGAAGCATGGTTACCATGAGTGTTAGCTTGTTCAGTGAATGTATATGACTGTGATATAGAATTGAGCACTGATGCGTATTACAGTGGTAGGAAGGAGTGCAAAACGACACCCAATTACACAACAAGCACAGAAGTCGGTCAGGCTACTCTGGCAAGTCTGAGCATGTTAGCAGCTCTGAAAATAAATACGCTACCGTTTCTATGAGATGACTGGAAATGTTTACTCCTTTTTCAAAATGGAAGGGAGTGTTTTTTTTCTTTTTTTATTTATAAAGCTGGTCGCGGATCAAAGTTATGACTAGGGTAGCTTTTTCCAAAAACAATGTGCATTCATTGCTGAACACCCTTGTGTGTTGTCTCTGTTGTGCAGGTTGCGAGGCACTTACTGAATGGGAGTACTTACCGCCGGTGGGACCGCGGCCCACCAAAGGGTTTGTGGGGCTGAAGAACGCTGGCGCCACATGTTACATGAACTCGGTGATCCAGCAGCTCTACATGATCCCGCCCATCAGGAACGGCATCCTGGCCATCGAGGGAACCGGCAGCGACGTGGACGACGACATGTCCGGCGACGAGAAGCAGGACAACGAGGTACGGCCGCACGGACCGGCCACGTTCGCCACACTCAGACAACCCCACCTTGTCTCTGCCAGTGGTAGCAGTGGTAGCCACTAAAACAACAGCAACTACTGTGGTTGCTGATGACGAATTATATTTTCAGTTGTCATAAAGCATTGAAATTTGTGATAAATTGGGCAGGCTTTCTCTTTAGATGTTAGGGTTAGAATCGCAATGACTGTTTTGAGTACATTGTCAATCAGTCCCACTTCTTTGGAGTTTGTTGTGTGCCTGTGGTTGTGTGAAAGAAGGCTGTACTAGGTATGGCATGAGTGGTTTACAATGAAGGCTGAAAGATGATCAACACACACAGTTGGAACAGGATGAGGAGGTAGCGCATGATTGAACACAGCTGCAGTTCATCTACTAATAATCGGTGTCACTGGCTAGAGGAACCAGGCAACCTCTGATTGGTGGTGTAGAACTACCTCACAGTTGGTTGAAAACCCAGCTATTGACGCACACAACAACTGATTAATGGTTGTTTAAAATTTGAGTGTTTGATCATAGACGAAACCAAACCTACTCGACAGTCCTTTCCAAA
The DNA here is from genome assembly GCF_046254945.1 of Alosa pseudoharengus. NCBI lineage: Eukaryota > Metazoa > Chordata > Actinopteri > Clupeiformes > Clupeidae > Alosa > Alosa pseudoharengus. The sequence goes on along the minus strand of NW_027468718.1, from coordinate 15,882,523 downwards.
CTGTGGTTTTAGTTACTCATTCTTCTGCTGGACATGGTGTTCTAGTATAAGTCTTGGCTCATCTGGGATTGATCTGTAGTGGAAGCTTATTAAGTTTCTTAATAGACATGAAATGAAAGCTGGATGGTTCATTCTCATATGATGGATTTCATTTGATTAAAAAAGATGACTTGCAAGCAATCGAAAAAATCAATTCCACTCCAGTCACTCCAAGGAACCTGATGCACTTGCTGGATGTTATGAGCACAGCAGAAATCAGTGATGGGAACCATGTGTCGAGAGTTTCAACAAAAATGCAGACAACTTGAATACAGCGGTTCTCCAGCCGTTGTGTCTGCTTGCTCTTAAAAGTCTCACTGATGATGTTTTCCATCTCGCAGAGCAACGTTGACCCACGGGACGAGGTGTTCAGCTACCACCACCAGTTCGACGACAAGCCGTCCCTCAACAAGGCCGAGGACCGGAAGGAGTACAACATCGGCGTGCTGCGCCACCTGCAGGTCATCTTCGGTCACCTGGCTGCCTCACGCCTGCAGTACTACGTGCCCCGAGGGTTCTGGAAGCAGTTCAGGTCAGTCTGGTATTACTGCTTTTGAAAACCAATAGCATTGTGGGAAGAACTTGTAGTCAAGTATGAAATCGCATAATATCCAGAGTACTGTCTGCCTTGTGGTGATGTATGTGACTGGTGTGTGATTTTGTGTGTCATTGCTGCATGTGATGCTAAATGAAGGGTTGATAGTTTAATAGACTAAACTGCTGTTGAATGGTTGTGATTGCTGCTGTAGCAACACCCGTATGTAGCATCACGTGTTGCAGGGTTTCTCATCCGTTGGTAGCGTGGGTTCCTGAGATCTTCTCTCCCCAATGCGTAGGTTATGGGGTGAGCCGGTGAACCTGCGGGAGCAGCACGACGCACTGGAGTTCTTCAACTCGCTGGTGGACAGTCTGGACGAGGCGCTCAAGGCGCTGGGTCACCCGGCCATGCTCAGCAAGGTGCTGGGAGGCTCCTTCGCCGACCAGAAGATCTGCCAGGGCTGTCCTCACAGGTAGACGCCTTCATTTTTATTTTCCTCAGGATCAATGAAGAATCTGTCTATCTCTGTCTGTCTGTGTGTGTGTCTCTCTCTCTCTCTCTCTCTCTCTCTCTCTCTCTCCCTCTCCCTCCCTCCCTCTACCTACCTCCCTCCCTCCCTCTCTCCCTCCCTCCCTCCAGTGGCTTTGGAGGAATTTTGATTTTGATTAAGAAGGAAGATTTGCTGAGGTATACTGACCTAATGGCTGTTTGTGTGTTGTGTGCAGATATGAATGTGAGGAGTCGTTCACAACACTGAATGTAGACATCAGAAACCACCAGAACCTTCTGGACTCGATGGAGCAGTATGTGAAAGGTGACCTGCTGGAGGGTGCCAACGCCTATCACTGTGAGAAGTGTAACAAGAAGGTGAGATCTCCTCAAGGCTCTCGCTGTCCTTACACACCTGCAAACTTGTCACCTTTTGGCTACAGTCACCTTTTCTATGTTATCCAGGGTAGATGAAGTGAATAGGGCTTTGTATGCGGTCACCTTTTTCACTACTTCAGAGTTTGCAGGTCTGCCTTATAGCACAGATTTGCCTTTTTATTTTTTTAAATGTTCAACACCAACTTTTAACAACTGAGTGTGGTTAGTCATTGTGGGAGAAAATGTTATCCATGTATATCATTTTCTCACCCCTTCCTAGGCAGTTGTCAAATGAAATTAAACTACTGAGAAGACTGATCATCTGACCGATGAGATCACAGTACACAGCTTATGTGTTTGCTAGTGTGAAATGCTACCATATCTCCAATGAATTCAAATGAGTGCGTAGGGGACTAATCGTGCCATGTGTGTGTGTTTATGTTTACGTTTACAGGTGGACACGGTGAAGCGTCTACTCATCAAGAAGCTGCCACCGGTGCTGGCCATCCAGCTCAAGCGCTTCGACTACGACTGGGAGCGCGAGTGCGCCATCAAGTTCAACGACTACTTCGAGTTCCCGCGCGAGCTGGACATGGAGCCGTACACGGTGGCCGGCGTGGCCAAGCTGGAGGGCTCGTCCGACTCGAGCCCCGAAAGCCAGACGCCACGCGCTGACGACTCCAAGGAGCAGCCGTTGCCGCCCGCCGAGTCGCCACAGCCGCCACCGGACACGCCCCAGCAGCCCCCCGCCGTCACCGACCCGCAGTCCCCCAGCTCGCGCTACCGCCTCGTCGGCGTGCTGGTGCACTCGGGACAGGCCAGCGGCGGTCACTATTACTCGTACGTCATCCACCGGGGCGAGGGGAGCGTAGGCGGAGGTGGGGGCGTGTGCGACGGTGAGCGCAACCGCTGGTACAAGTTCGACGACGGCGAGGTGACCGAGTGCAAGATGGACGACGACGAGGAGATGAAGAACCAGTGCTTCGGCGGCGAGTACATGGGCGAGGTGTTCGACCACATGATGAAGCGCATGTCGTACCGCCGGCAGAAGCGCTGGTGGAACGCCTACATCCTCTTCTACGAGCGCATGGACGCGCCGGACCACGACGGCGGCGAGCTGGTCAAGTACATCCAGGAGCTGACGCTGGGCAGCAAGCCCAACCAGATCAAGATGCCCGGTGCCATCGAGTGCAGCGTGCGGAAGCAGAATGTCCAGTTCATGCACAACCGCATGCAGTACAGCCTCGAGTACTTCCAGTTTATGAAAAAGCTCCTGACGTGTAACAGCGTCTACTTGAACCCTCCGCCAGGTAAGTGACCGACTCCCCGCTGTTTTCGCGGCAATGTTTTCCGAACAAAGTTGTGGCTCGCCAAGGCTTTTATCTGATTAAGACGCAGCATCTGACTGATTTAAGTGTACCCCCATGCATCACTTGAAACATTTTAGATCGTCAGTCACATTGACACAGAGGTTGACTTTCTTTTCCCCAAATTAAAGTGTTTTTGAGGGACAGAAGCTTCAGCAGTTGGCTGCTATGATTCAGTCAATGCACTCATATTTTGTAATGTTTACCTGCTACAACGTAGAAGGGTACGATAGTTATAAAATCCACTATTGCTGCTTTTCTCAGTTAAATTTAAGTTATGGTTATTGTATTGTCCAAAGCGTCTGATTTGGTACCATCTGAAATGGCTTAAATTAGTTAGAGGCCAAAGATGTGCTATTGTAAACTGTGATGCTCTTTCTATTGGGAGTTAATATGTGCCAGTGTTATTAATGTTGATGATTAGGTCAGAATCCTCAGCTCTGGAAGTTGAACTCTAAGGTTGCCAGCCTTTTAAGATAAAAGCACTTGTGTTGCTGTGTGTGTGTGTGTGTGTGTGTGAGAGAGAGAAAGACATTGAGGGGGAGAGCATACATGTCCTTCACGGCAAATGGTCTCCTGTTATTGCGGCCATTTCCAGCAGATGAGGACCTCTTCCGCTGCTCTAATGAAAGCGTTTGATTTCCTCCTGCTTGGCTCAGGGGAATATTAAACATACTGATGATCTTAATGTGGATCTCTCTCTCTCAGTTAGGCACTCAAAAGAAGTGGCTGTCACGCGCATTAAAACCCACCGCTGCAGCTCTTTGGGTTGCAGTCTCATTTCAGTGCACGGTTTTGGGCTTCGACTGCTTATTCCTCCCTAATGATGTTTATTTCGGACTCAATTAGGCCAAGATCATCTTCTGCCTGAAGCGGAGGAGATAGCAATGATCAGCATTCAGCTCGCTGCCAGGTTCCTCTTCAGCACTGGATTCCATACCAAGAAGATAGTGCGAGGCCCAGCCAGTGACTGGTAAGTGTGTGTGTGTGGGTCAGAGGTTAGTCAGTCTTAGCTAGCGAATGGCTTGAGCTGTTACCAAGCATCCAATACATTTACATACAATATATGTATTCTAGGATATTTCTATTGTGTGTTCAGGATATAATAACTCCTCCCTCGAGGTGGTATAGTCAGTCATTTTAGGCAAGTCCCTCCACTCGGCGGCCATATTGCAACGCTTTTTGGGCACTCATAGGGCATTCTATTCAGCAGAAATGCGCGTGCGCAAGGCTTCACGACACCAATTATACTCCAGCAGCGAGTTCACAGCACATGATTGGCTCAATGTATTCACATGTCGACGTTTTGCCGAGGAAGGGGTGGGATATGTGTAGACAACGGCCATATTGGCGTGACAAACTAGCCCCATGCATTTCTATGGAGTATTTTTTGAGTGCTGTGTCTCCTCATTAGAAAGTCTCTGGTATAGTTGATGTGAATGGTGTCTGCCAACATGGTATGCAAGGTCCCTATCGATCTGACCACAGAACTGGCCAGAAATCCTATACCTGAACCATATCTCTTATGACTAGTTTCTGTGCCTGAGACGACCCTGTGTTCTGTCCCTGCAGGTATGATGCCCTGTGCATCCTGCTGAGGCACAGTAAGAATGTACGCTACTGGTTTGCACACAACGTCCTCTTCGCCTACCCCAACCGCTTCTCCGAGTATCTGCTGGAGTGCCCCAGCGCAGAGGTGCGTGGGGCCTTCGCCAAGCTCATAGTATTTATTGCGCACTTCTCCCTGCAAGACGGACCATGCCCCTCACCGATTGCCTCTCCAGGACCCTCGAGTCAGGTGAGCCCTGAAGTGGTATGTGGACCTTTCCGGAATCTTATCTTTTTTTATTTAGCTCATGGAGTGTTAGGTAGTCTATTATGCCACTAGATTTTAGATGAATAACTGTTTTTGTTAGTTTTTTTGTTTTGTTCCTTTGTATATCTACAGGCTCTGCTTCTTTGTGCCTCATACTCTTTTGTCTCCGTCTCTCTCTTTCTTTCTTTCTTTCTCTCTTTCTTTCTTTCTTTTCTTTCTGTCTCTCAGGCCTGTGATAACCTGAGCCTAAGTGACCACCTGTTGCGTGCCGTTCTCAACCTGCTCCGGAGAGAGGTGTCCGAGCACGGCCGTCACCTGCAGCAGTACTTCAACCTGTTCGTCATGTACGCCAACTTGGGTAAGCACCCTTCACCCGTCCACAACACCTGTTCCACTGGCCTCGTTTACCCCCACCCCCCCCCCCCCCACCCCCCCTGGCTCTTACTCTGACCCGTTTCCTGTTTGTCTGCGTCAACCAAAGTCTGTCTCTGTTTGCAATGGTTTGTTGTTTAGACTGTTGTGGACTTGTATTGTTCTGGAAACGAAATACACCGTTTGTGTTTGCAGGCCTTGCAGAGAAGACCCAGCTGTTGAAGCTCGGTGTGCCAGCCACCTTCATGCTGGTAGCTCTGGATGAGGGTCCAGGCCCCCCCATTAAGTACCAGTACGCTGAGCTGGGCAAGCTCTTCACTGTGGTATCGCAGCTGGTACGCTGCTGCGACGTGGCTTCCCGCATGCAGTCCTCTATTAATGGTGAGTGTGTGTGTGTGTGTGTGTGTGTGTGTGTGTGTGTGTGTCTGTGTCTGTGTCTGTGTCTGTCTGTCTGTCTGTCTGTCTGTCTGTCTGTCTGTCTGTCTGTCTGTCTGTCTGTCTCTCTCTCGCGCGTGCTCTCTCTCGCGCGTGCTCTCTCTCGCGCGTGCTCTCTCTCTCTCTCTCTCTCTCTCTCTCTCTCTCTCTCTCTCTCTCTCTCTCTCTCTCTGTCGCGCTCTCTCGCTCTCTGCGCCCTACTGATTTGATCTAATGCAGTATTTTCCTGCCCGATGAAGATACACATCCTTGCTCAGGATCTAGTGACTGACTCACAAGCCATCTTCAGGCAAACATGCCGTGTGGGCAGAGCCTGGAGCTGAGGGCACCTAGTCAACCATGTGTCATATATTCTGACCATTTAGCATCCTCTGATAACCCAGCACATTTTATACCTATAAAATATAAAATTCAATCAGCTGTTGTCGATTGCCATGATCTAGCCATGAAGTTGCATAATAACTCATATGGCTCTGATCACACTTTAAAAACCATTTCTACTGACTAGATGCTGAAAATGTGGAAATTTACAGGGTGAAATGACTGTGTATGAGACCGCATGAGATGGACTTAGGGGACTTTGCTTTCTGTCTCCCTCCAGGTAACCCTCCCCTGCCGAACCCGTACGGCGACCCCAACCTGACAGCACCCATCATGCCCCTGCAGCAGCTGGTGGCGGAGATCCTCTTTGTGCGCACCAGTTACGTGAAGAAGATCATCGAGGACTGCAGCAACTCGGAGGAAACCATCAAGCTGCTGCGCTTCTGCTGCTGGGAGAACCCACAGTTCTCCTCCACCGTGCTCAGCGAGCTGCTCTGGCAGGTCAGCAAACACACATACATACACACACACACACACACATGCAGACACACACACACACACACCGTTACACACACAGCGTTCGTGCTCACTCTCACACGGCGTTATTGTTCACTCTCTGTTGGAGATGTTATGGGTGGGATGTTGAATGTGGATCCTCTTGACAGTCAGTTATAATTGAGGTAGCCAAAACAGAACTCATCTGAAAATCACAAAGAAGATTTCAAAAGCTAGCCATACCCAGTCAGCCATTAAAGATACAGAGATTGCTGTTTTCCATAATTAACACATCAAGTTCTTGACTGGGCACTTTGAAAGTTTGTTGACTGCAGGAACTGCTTTGCATCAAAGCCTAGCTATGCTTGGCTAGCCTCTAGCATTGGGAATTACTCTAGACTTTTTTATGGGACTTTCTGTCCATTTAAACACATGATTAATATATGATATTATAGTATATTGAATTACAATGCTGTTTTTGTTTGACAAATGTTGATGTGCTGTCTTTTGCTATAGGTGGCATACTCCTACACCTATGAGCTTAGGCCTTACCTGGATCTGCTGTTGCAGATCCTTCTTATTGAGGATTCCTGGCAGACCCATAGGTAACTTGTCTCAACTTTATCAACATAATCAATTTTACTATTTATTTTTTTCCCTTTTAAAGACCTTTCATTGCCTGTGTATTGTAATGTAATCTGATTCCATCCTCCTGTATCTGCCAGAATTCACAATGTGTTGAAGGGGATTCCTGATGACCGGGATGGGCTCTTCGACACCATCCAACGCTCCAAGAACCACTACCAGAAGAGGGCCTACCAGTGCATCAAATGCATGGTGGCGCTGTTCAGCAACTGCTCTGTGGCCTATCAGATCCTGCAGGTACTTGCAATGAATACAGAATGTTTTCATGGCTTTCTGCATTTACCCCTGATATCTTAAAGCAGCCATGTTGTTGTTGTTTTAGCAACTTCACAACAAATATATTTAATATATATACATTTACCACTGTTGAAAAAGTCTTACCATTTTTCATATTGAAAAGCTTGTCGTTCGGTTGGTTGTTGTTTGGTAGTACAAGATTAGTAACACATTTTAGGTTAATATTGGTTGGTATTGGGTTTCAATGATCCAGTAATGGTGGTCATCCTTTGGAACACTTTGTATAACTTTATTACATCTAAACCCTACTCCCCTATCACATCCTAAATTGTACATACCTACACATTCTGAATCGTAGCGTTGGGTTTCTGTGAGAGTCGTAGGCCCATAACGTGTTCCCTGCTCTCTCCAGAGTAACGGCGACCTGAAGAGGAAGTGGACATGGGCGGTGGAGTGGCTCGGCGACGAGCTGGAGCGCCGGCCGTACACGGGCAATGCCCAGTACACCTACAACAACTGGTCCCCGCCCGTCCAGAGCAACGAAACCTCCAACGGCTACTTCCTGGAGCGCTCACACAGTGCCCGCATGACCCTGGCCAAGGCTTGCGAACTTTGCCCCGAGGAGGTAGGTCCAGGGCAGTAGCTGCGCCCCCTAGTGTCCCCAGCATGCACGGCAACGCCAGCATGCCTTAATACAGTGTATAACACTGCAGAGCTGTGCTAGTGGCAAGGCTTCAGAGATACAGTACCACATGTCTTAGATGTCTCTGTATGTAGTCATTAGGTTTTACAGGTATCGCAAGTGAATTTGCTGCTTTAGTTTGCCTTGTTTATTACATTGTGCACATTGTATAGTATTACATTTTAATAGGTAACAAAAATAGTAGTCAAGATATTTTGTCATTTTTGGAATACATGCCTGACGTATCCTGTTGTGTTTGGATTTGACACTTTTAAATAATTAGTATTAAGGGGAATCATTTGGCATTGATTGACATGTTTCATTGGGTGGATTTGGCTGTGAGTTGAAGCTTCTTTAAGACCATAGAAACAGCATTTTGATTGTTAATAATCATGTTGGGGTTATCTGACTGCTGAATAACTGCTCTGTGCTTAACTATAGTTAGGGCTTTGAGTTTTCGACTGTTTTGTTTTGAACATTTTGTACCCCTCATCACATAGTATAATGTTTTAAGCCCACTCAACAGAACCAATACTTCAATTTTTATAATAAGTCTATCCCCATATTTTTCCAAATGATTTTCCCTTACTTATTTAGTCCAATCTAAAGGAATAATGTAAAATGTAATATTGTAAATGTACTAATTTCTTTTATGTAAGGATCGTTCTTTCTTAATTTGACCATAGCTGGCCATGCAGTGCTTGAAATGTGAAATGTTAAGAATCAAAGTTAAAACTTAGCCATTCTTAAACAGCGTAATCCTTTTGGCACTTGTTTTTTACCTCAGTATGCATTGTTAATTGCCATTTCAAAACTAGTGCCACTTAACGAAGCACGAGGCTGTGTCGGAGGAGGACGCTGCCCGGAAGCCGTCCTCACCTCAGCAGCTTATGCCAGGGGAGGTCGCAGTCCAACCGCAGCACACTGTAAGACTCGCACCTCCCCCCCCCTCTCCCACCCCCCACCCCAACCCCCACCCCACCCCACCCCACTTCGCACCCACTACCGCCATCTGCGTTATTCATTTGTTTACTTTCTATTGATTTGATTTAAAATTTCTTTTTTTTTTTCTGTTTCTGTTAAAAAAATAAAAATAATTAAATGTTCACAGAGCGTGACCTCACACCGTCCCATTCCTCTGCCATTCCTCCACTTGACCTGAACCCCACCCCACTACCTTTTGAAAGAAACATTTATTTAAATTCTGATTTGTAACATTTTTTTTAAAAAGATTTTTCAAATCTTTTTTTATCTATCGTCTTCATCTCAGTGTCTTCTTAACCAACACCTGTTTCTCTTCCTTCCCCAACCTCGGCTCAAAGACTAAATGACTAAAAGAAATGCGATCGAAAACTCTAAGCCTTGGCTATAGTGTGCAGAATCTATTTCTCTTGATTGTGTTCGTGTGTCAAATGTTTGTCTACCGTGATGTGGTTGTCTTGAGAAGTAGGGTTGTTAGTGTTCGATTTATCTAGACTGTGGCCATGTATTGAGATCTTTTGAGTTCTAGAGTTTTCCCTTGCTAAACCACACAGTGAAAATGTAACATGCTATGTAATATTGACAGCTATAAATCTCTAAAGGGTAGATATTGCTCACTGTGACCAATAGGTGTGGAACAAGACCTCAAATGTTACACAAGCTCAGGAGTCACTTAGTTTCACTAAGAAGCAACAGTTTATTTATGTGTTGAGCCCCATAGCCTTGTTGAAGCTTGCCAGTACTCAATTCTCAGTGTGCCGTCTGTGTTTTTCTGTGGACATGCGTGGTGTTGAACTGTTTCCATTTATGTCTCGTGTCCATGTCTCTGTGCTAATCGGGGATTAAATGAACACAAACACATCATCAGTCTGCTGTCAATCACATTGAAGACCTACTCACTTCACTGGCTTTGATGAACACTAGTTTTGATTAAAAGTGCCTATTACCTGCAGTTTAGAGACGGGCCCCAATTTCCTTAGTGTTCCATTAATGATCGCAGACTGCAGCACGTCGCATAGTTCTTGACATCTGCAGTGGTTGAGCTAGCGACTCTGGTGTGCACGCGAGTGCTGCTCATTAAATGAAGACTCACACGCTGTGCTAGTGAACACTGGGGGGGGGGGGGGGGGGGCTTCTCCACCCACGAGCATAATTAGCGGGCCTCAGCACTCCACTTTTGATTGTCGCATTCATGAATTAAGAGCGCCACATAATTCTTTTTGAGATCAGGGTTTAATTCTACTTTAAAGGGGAAGTGAAAAATGTAATTAAAAAAAAAAAAGATGAAGAAACGTATGCTGCCATGTGCTGTTTGAGATGATCACTGACTGTGTATAAGAGTTTGTACGTTTTTCTGAGGATGTTTTTGTTTTGTTTTCTTTCCCTCTTCTACCTGTCTGTGCGTCCTCAGGAGCCGGACGACCAGGAAGCCCCTGATGATCAGGACTCCTCTCCCCCAGAGGACACCTCCCTGTATCCTCACTCTCCAGGGACCCAGTTTCAGCAGGTAGCCCCCCCCCCGCACTCACACTCACACCCACACCCTGCTTGTCTGCTGGGAAAATGCACATTAATGCAAAGGCAGATCCTTCTTATGCTTACTGGTTACGCAAACTAATTTGATCTGTTTGCACACAATAATTAATGCATGGATATGTAGTGAAATCTGTGTTGGAGGAAATTAATATAGAGACTACACACACAATAATCACATTAGACTTGCTGTAGGTAAAAGTGCACAAAAAGGTCATTATTAGTCTTTGTGTAGATATGGTATATCTAGTTGTATATAAAACTTGAATATAGAATTATAGTGTGCATAACATATCAGTTCCATATAAAAGTATAGTGTGCATAGTGTACCAGTTCTATGTAGAAGTATACAAACAGTTGTACATAAGTAGTTGTGTATAAATTGTACATAAGAAATTCTAAATGAAAGTGCCTGTAATGCTACATTTGGGATGGTATTTGCTGACGTCTGATGTGTTTGTGTGTGTGTTTGTGTTAGCAGCAGAACAACCACCCCCATGGGCAGCCCTACACGGGCCCGGCAGCGCAGCATATGAACAACCCCCAGCGCCCGGGGCCACGAGCACAAGAGAACTGGGAGCCCGCTGAGGAGGTGGCTCCGGCCCAGACCTCTACCACCACCACAACCACCACAACCACCACCACCACCACCACCACCACCAAGGAGTAGTCGCGCCTGCAACAGCGCCAGCTCGTCCGCCGTTGCCGCACCTCCGCCCTTAAAAGCCTGTGCGCTCCACCCTCCTGCCCGTCTCTCCGTCTGCTCTCTCTCTCTCTCTCTCTCTCTCTCTCTCTCTTTCTCCCTCTCTCTCTCTCTCTCTCTCTCTCTCTCTCTCTCTCTCTTTCTTTCTTTCTTTCTTTCTTTCTCTCTCTCTCTTTCTCTCTCTCTCCTTCCCCCTGCCTGAGAGGAGGACCGGTCTGGGGGCCCCAACCTCCACCCCATCCCAACCAACCCCCCTGCCTGCCCACACCTCTCCACTCCAGGCCCCACTGTATCCAGAATTCAGCTTTCCCACCCCCCCCCCCCCTCTTTTTGTTTTGTTTTTGTTTCATATTTTGTTTTTGTACCAGACCTGGAGTGGAGGGTCCTATTCACCATATGCCCTGCAGTGTGACTCTTGACATATAACCCGCCTGCAGTGGATAGTCAGCCTGCAGTGGATAGTGCGTAGCGTCGTACATAAAAAAAACAAAACATACAAAAACACACAAACAAACAAACAAAAAAGAGATACATAAAACGGGCCTGAGGCGCTTTTGTCAATTTGACAGTGTACATAGTATGTTAATGTTTTGACTGTTCAAAAATAATAAAACAAAAAGAAAAAAACTGCGCGACAAGTGTCAGTTTGCTGTTGGGGGCGACTTGCAAATCTACGAGAGAGAAAAACGACAATAAAAACAAACACAAAACAATAAAAAAAAAATACAAAAAAGGGGGAAAAAAAACCACAAAAAAACAGCACCAACTTTGTTTTATCACCTGTGCTCAGAAGTGAAGTTTGGTCTGGTTTGCCTGATAACGGCAGTGTGGGAAGTCACTGAGGTGAACATAGCTTCAATTGTTCCTGTTGACTTAACCATACTAAACCAGCTCTGGGGATCCTGGTGTTGGCGCTAGTGAGAAAACCCTTAGAAGTGGTTGGGTGAAAACTTTTACGCTCTTTTTTTTTTTTCTCCCCCCCTTTTTTTTTTTTTTTTTTTTTTTGGTTGATGTGACAAGTGGTGATATTGTTTCCAGAACTTTCATTGCCTTTTTTTTTTTTTTTTTTTTTTCTGCTATTCAACACCTTTTTGAAAGCTCTAGTTAATATGCTGTAACATTTAGCATGGCTTCACACCAGACTAGTGTAGCCAAACGGGAAAGAATATGATGATTCATGACAGCTGTAATCCTTAATCCAGAGCTCTTCTTACAAGCCGCCTTTTTTTGGTTTTCTTTACTGCTCTTTATAATTTCATTTTCCTCTTGAGACATTGACTGCTATTAATTTTGAACCAATGTAAGAATAAGTGGCTTTTCAATTGCACATATAATCCTCGCTCACTCATTCAACAGTCCTGTTTTTTTTTTTCTTTTCTCCCCTGTGATGGGTTAAAAGCGCTTAGTTTTGGACAATAGGAATTACAAACTAATATAAAGATGGAGAAAAAATGTATATGCAACGAATTTGCTATGCCAGGATGCGGGAAGCATAACAGACTGTGCTTGGGTGGCCTGTTTGTCTTTCCTGAGTGGACCTAGTGTTGGACAGACACTGAAGCAAAGCTCCTGGTGGATAAAGAGATAGCATGGGATGGGTGAGGGGTACAACAGAAGTGGCCCCCCACCACCCATTCGCTCTGCCCATTCTACTGGAACGAACGCAGGCTTATTATTTTCGGACTCTTCATCCAAGGGGATCGGACACGAAAGCAGGGTTGTATCATAAGATAACTGCTGGTTAGTCATGTTGCAACTTGAGCTAAAGTTAATCTTCTTTAGGAGGTAAAAAGGTAACCATCAGTAAATACTGTATTTAATTGGTAACTTGAATGCGTGTTTTTTTTTTTCTCTTCCTCTGTCTAAAAAAATACCAAATACTCCTGCAAATGAACATATTCTGCCCACCATATAATATTTAAATACTTTGCTGTTTTATTTTATAGAATTTATTTTGTTGTATTTCACTAAAAATAGAATTTGATTTAAGAGGAACATTTTTTGTCCTTGTGTTATTTTTAAAGGAGATATTGACTGTACAGAGTTCTTCGCCCTGTTTTTTGCCGACTTTTGTTTTGGCCATGGTGTGACGTTGAATTCTGGAGCTACAGTCGCGATGTGAACTTTCACTTTGTGAGGTTTTTTTGTGCACAGAAATATTACAAAACAAAAAAAAACAACAAAAAAAGCATTGCGCCCTTCAAGAATAAAGAAAACGGAATCTTGACACTGTAACTGTCTCGTTTTATTTATGAATCTTTGTAAATATGTGGTGCACATAAAAATAACAATAAAAATAACAAAATAATGTTCTTTTGTGGATTATCTAGAGAAGACATTTTAATAATGAAAGCAAGCTGATACGTGGACTAGAGGGTCATGAGAGAACTCTACGAAATAATTTTTTGGGGTTAAAATTGAAGGTGCAATATGTAGTAAATTGATGTGAATTAAATTTGAATTAAAATGTCTGCAGACATAATGTGACTAAAAGGCTAGTCACAGGACATTTTCCAGTGTCTTGATTCTTTTGTTTTCAAGTTTGTATTTTCTAGTTTTCTTTCTCATTTTTTACATTATATAGCTCCAAATTCGCATGAAATTGAAATGAAAAACTTGAAACATTCATTTTCAGTACCATTTTGTTTATTTTTTTCAGAATAACAGTCGTAGTTAAACAAAATGTGTTAACGAGAGAAGATATTACATATTGCACCTTAAAAGCTTCATTTTGTCTGCTTATATTATTGGTGCAGGATTTTCTTTACCATTTTGTGTATGAAGTCAAACCTTTAAGCTGCACTCTTTTTGTCAGTGCGGTGTTCTTTACTATTCTATTAATAGTCAACCCACCCGGTAGATTACACTACAGCCTTTTACCCTGCATAAACCTGAACACAATGAAATGAGTGAGTGTCACACAACTTGGTTGTTTTTTTCAGGAGCACTTCCATGCGCAGTCTTCTTTGTTGTGGCCTCCAACCAATAATGTAGATAGTCAATGCTTTAATATTCAAAAAGTACCTTGTACACGGAGTGCATTCATGGGATTGGCATGTGTTTACATGGAAACATGTCCTCTCTGATGTTTGTGTGAGTGTGTTTATTAATTTCAATTAATGCCAGCTTTGGTAGTTGTTTGTAAGAACTTTCCCCACATCACGTTTTCCTTTTATGTATATATTTCTTTTCCCAGTTAACTCGCAATATACAAGTCTGATTTCCTAATTTTCCACACACTAAGCCATTGCTGTGAATGGAGACCTATTCTTGACTCTGCTTGCCAGAGTTTATCTTATCCTTTATTCTGATGTGTTGCATTACATAACTAATTCTGGGACAAGTGGTTTCTTTTTCACCATCAAATAACTGGGGAGAACCAAAGAGGCTTATCTTGACATCACAGACTCAAGGGATTTTTTTTACTGCTTTGTTGCAACATCAGTAAGTCAAGACTTTAAGGCTCAGTTGGAGCCAGGGCCCACACCCATCAGAAGCAGTTGACTGAACCGACATAGAATATCTCTATCACACTTTTTTGGTGATCACAACTGTATTAGTTGTCTTCACACTTTTTCTCTCTGGTCTTCAGTAGTGGGCTGGGATATTGAGTAGTCTGATCAGGTGCTGAAAGTTATTTCGAAGAGGCTTTTTAAAAACCAAGTGTCACTGTTTATAGCATTTTCAAATAATTAGCACGCTCAAATCAATTATTCTTTCAGTTGAAACCGAATGATCTGTCCATGCATGGCAGGCAGCATATTTAAACTTGTCTAAGGAAACCTGTCAGTAGCTGGAGCCTCGTCTATCATGATTCAGCCTCCGTCAGGTAAACGTACAAATGTGTGGAAAATATGACTACAGGCTAATCTCAAATGTAAACCACACATTCAGGTGCTGCCACAGGGCTCATCATACTGCACTCCCCCATTTCGCTGGAGGCAGACATCAAAAGCCAACTCATCCGGATGGAAATGTACATGATGTTGGCATACAAATGCCAGCATATTGTAACAATGTAGTTGGTATTGACCACATGTATCTATTATGTGTGATAAACAGTTCACAAAATTCCTTGGCCCATTTGAAACAGTATGGGCAGTGGAAAAGCAAGGACTTTTTGGATTTTTTCACAGAAATTCTAAAGATCTAAGAATCCTGGGACTGTGGTTCATCACCTGTTTGGTGAGCATAACTGCTTTGGCAAATAAGTACTAACTGGACCCAAGTGTACAAAAGCATGCCCAAGTACAAAACACTGAAACAAATTACTCACAAGGTTAAAATATCAGGCAAAGTTAAAAAGGTATTCTTAAGGAATACGAACCCTAGTGCCCATGAGAATGCCCAATTCAATTTTTGGTTCAGTTCAGATTAAATAAGATTTTAACCCAAATCTCCATTTTTGTTATTTCTTTTCCTGAGTTCATGCTTTGAAACAGACATTAAGAATTTGTTTTGAACATCTATTTGTAAGTTAGTATAGTAGTGACAGTTGGACCTCAATTTCTACCTCAGGTCTGATTGCAACTAACAATCGTCAGTGTATTAACCTGTTGATTTTGCACTGCAGAACTGCAGTCAGTCAGTTGTCCAAAGCATGTTCCCAAACGCGTTGCTGTGTCCACACCAGACATTTAGTTAATCATGGAGTAAGTAAAACTGAAAATCTAAATATATCAAGTTTAAGAAGCTGCTTTTAACACATTTACTGAGGAGAAAGAAGAAAAAAAAAGGCACAAACCAACTATTACAATATTTGTTTAACTTATGGTTGGCAACTAATCAGTCATAATATCTACCAATCAATAGTTTTCCAATACATATAACCTAACAAGTACTGGTGCCCCTGGACACCCATTTACACAAATATCACTCAGTTTAACACTGGGCAGGTGTATGAGCAGTTTTAAAAAATGACTCAATATTACAAAAGACATCCAATGACCCCTCACCACCATTTCAGAATCTCAAGAAACACTCTGAACAGCTGAAAATTTCCTGGGACATATTTTTATTAAGAAGACACAAATTAGTTCTCTTTGTCCTGCACAGTCTTTGTTCCACGCAGTCTGCCAGTACGACGGGCAGCGATGAGACCGACCTTGCGTCCAGCGGGTGCGTCCCTCCTGATGGTGGAGGGTTTGCCAATATGCTGATGGTTACCACCACCGAAGGGATGCTCAACAGGCTGCAGAGAGAGAGAGGATGCCAGGTTAGTACAGGTCCTATTCAAAAGTACTTCATCGGGCAAGTACAATCAGGAAAGCAGTTTGCATATGGTTACACTCAGTTCAATCTCCTCAATGTACTAAAAATAACTCAATTTCTCAGAACCAAACAATATCTAACAACACAGGAGGATAGGTCTCCGTACAATTTGTCATTACAAGCAAAGAATACCAAAGAATTTTCAAATCTGATGTTTCAGACAGGTTAATCGGGATCCAGCCAAGGAGGCAAACATAATTAACAGCTACTGAGGTAATGACACTTCATGCTCAGATAATCATATGGTTAGTAAGCTGGTTGTACATTACTAAATTCAACATGAACAGCTCAGAAAATAAACATGTTCATCTTCTAGGGGGAAAAAAAATTCTGTAAAAACTGAATGAGGTATCCTCGCTAAAAACACAAATTAAATGGATGCTGTGACTTACGTTCATGGCCACACCACGGACACGAGGCCAGCAGTTTCTCTTGGCCTTGTATTTGTGGTAAGCGCGACCGGCCTTCAGGATGGGCTTGTCAATACGACCACCACCAGCAACAACACCTTCAGAGAACACACACACACAATGATTAACAGAGAGCATTATTCCTGTTTATTAAAGTAGCGCAGATATAGATGACTGGTATAATTAGGTGACGCTTTACATTGTGCCCAACACCCATTCTAAAGTTATCGAAATTACAGCATCTTGGGGCTTATTGCTTAACTATTACATAGGACAATCATACATTGTAAAATGTCTTCACATCAGGAATTCCAGCATGCTGCAGACCAAATAAACAGAGTGCTCACCAACGACAGCTCTGTTGGCAGAGCCAATGACCTTCTTGGATCCAGAGGGAAGCTTGACTCTGGTCTTCTTGGTCTCGGGGTTGTGGGAAATGACTGTGGCGTAGTTTCCAGATGCACGGGCCAGCTTGCCCCGGTCACCAGGCTTCTCCTCCAGGCAGCAGACGATGGTACCCTCAGGCATGCCTCCAACGGGCAGCACATTGCCAATGTTCAGCTGGGCTGATGGGTCAAACATAGTATTCAATATGTCAGTCTCACCAGCCACACTTTCAGTGCAAAAGTGGACAAATGCCTAATAAGCACCTTCAAAGAAAGGCGTACAGTATGATAAATCCCTTTATGAATAAAAAAAAAATCCTTCTTAACACACTGCTTCACCGATTCCTCAGACTTTTCTCTGGCCTGCATACCGTGTAAAGGCTCTTCAGTGAAACATGCCAGTATTCCAACTCCGTGTTCCCCTCAAATTATTAACATAATAAAATCAAGCCTTCCACCTCACATCCAAATCAAGCCTTTCACATCACTGTCAAGTTGATCTTTAGCATTGGTTGATTCAGCTGATTCAGTCAAACAGATATCTACCCAGTACTGAAGTGGACATGAATTTTCCCATAGCTGGATTAAGCCTGGTCCAACACGTCATCACTTTTCCATTTAAGTTGTGTTATGGTCTAGGACTAAGCTTACTCAGCCATTTAACCAGCATTTGAGTTCATATGTCAGTACTGCAGAAAAGGATCTAGTTGAATGCATGCTTTTGCCCTTACCCTTCTTGCCGCAGTAGATGAACTGGCCTGTGTGGATTCCTTCAGCTGCGATAAACAGCTCAGTCCTCTTCTTGAACCTGTATGGATCACGGAACGTCACCTTGGCCAGGGGAGCGCCACGGCCAGGGTCATGAATGATGTCCTGCAGAGCGAAGAGAAAGCAGCCACATCAAAACACAACCAACAGTTTACAATTATTAGATGGATCAATCCAGGCACTCCAAATACTGTGACAGCAAGGAAGGGATACAGATCATTTTAAAGAGCCTTTTTATTGTAACTGGCTACTTCATACTAAAAAGCCAATATGTTTCAACCTAACGCAGAGGTCTTCATCAGGGTTCAACAGTTTACCATATTTTAACACATGACCACCTCAGCACTCAGGAACCCACCTTCACGATTCCCTTGATGTAGCCATGGCGTTCAGCGAAGTCAATGTGCCGGAGTTTGGCTGGTCCTTTCCTGTGCTGGACATGGGCTTTGAAGACGGAGCCCGCACCTTTTCTCTGACCCCTAATCACACGTCCCATTTTGGCCTTTGAGAGGAAAACACAACTGTTACAATCAGACCCAGTGAAGACTCAACAGCTTAATCACGTCAATGAATACACAACCATTGCCACTCTATAGTATGCATTCACACCTGATCGGGAACCTGTGTATATTAATGACATGACCTGAGAGATGTAACGTTACGGAGTACCGCAAAACCGGTCAGATTATACTGCGGAGTTGCATACAGCAATCACAAACACGACACAAGAACACATTTCTTGTCCGTCGGTGTATACACACAGCTAGCCGTCGATTAGCTAATTTTACTAGCTACACATAGCCTAGCCCGAGTTTTAATGATACAAAGAATAAGTCCCAGAACCATAAACGTACATAAAAGGTACTACTAGCTGACTGTCTTTTTGACAATGCTGACTCTGCTAACAGCTTCTGTACATTTGGCAAGCTGAACATGTGTGGAAGGTGCCGCTAACTAAGCGTACAACGAAGACACGTCTGAATCATGTCTCTCGTTTGGAGCATTGGCCAAACATATGTCTTTTATATGTACAAATGGGTCATTCGCTGGAAAAAAACATAAATGCCTACATACTTTAACGTTATTACAACACGTTAGACTGCTAATAGCGTTTGGATGGGCAATTTATAATGAAGATTTTAAGTAGATTGACTTGAGAAAAAGAAAAATCATTCTCCTACCTAAACTCCGTTGACGGAAAGAGGAAGTGTAAGAGGGGGTTACAGAATTTCTTCCGGAGAATTATAGGGTGGGCAAACGGAAGTTTTCAAACAAAAGTCCTTCTTGATGAAAACGGAATTTATTTTTCTATCTTAAAATATGTTTTAAAAATATACGTTGTAACCTATTTATGAGTCTTACAATATTTTGTGAAGAATAAAACCTGCTCTCTGAAGAATGTCGCCTATATCACTCTGAAAAGAAGTCAACTGAAATTGTGTAGAACTCTTTTTTAGCCTAGGCAAGGATAGGCCGACAAGATTTTTTTATTTTATTTTTTTAAACCTTATTGTCTCTATGCTTATAGTCCAGTTGACAGAAAGGTGAACCCGGAAATGTTGAGTAGTATTTTAACCTTGTGAGTAATTGTACAGTTTTATGATAGAAATATCAGAGCCCGTCTACGGAGCCTCCCCACTCTCTATTAATCCCATACAAACCGAATTTGGCTGCAGTTCACCAGAGTTCACCTAGATGGCGATCGCGGGCGAGTCCAAAATACATGGGGTCCTATGGAGCTACATGGCTACATTTATCGTTTTCACCTATTTAACAACTGAAACCCTCAGATTTTATTTTATTTTTCGCAAAATGGATATGGATTATCAATCAAAAGTGAAATAATCCGGGAGTCATGTCCTTTCGTTTTCTTACAGGTTGGGTCGTTGTTGCCCATAACACGCTAGCATTGATGCTATGCTATGCTATGATCATGCTAATATATGACGTCATTGACACGTTTGAAAGGCTTTTTAGAACAATTAAGTGACTTTAAAAAATATTATACTCAACCAAGTGTATTGTCTTTGCCTCCCCTTTCGAATACAATATTCAAATTACTTGAAAAAAAATGATATCCCGAGAAAAGTGGATTTTGAGGGGTACAGCTCCATAGACCTCCATTCATTCTGGACTCGCCCGCGAGCGCCCCTAGATGCAGTACCACACCGGAAGCGTTCCGAGAGTGAAGGTTCTCCCCTTATTAGACATTCTCTGGAAATATATAGTATGGGTCCCCAGCATGCAGAAACTGCCGGATGCTAATTTGCATATGTTGGGCAATTTGTGTAATTCAGCTAATTAGCATAAATTGCCTATATTGATCCTATTATAGGAGCTGCTTGGGCAAAATGGACAATGTTAGTATGTTTTTAGGGGTTACTGGAGATGCTGAGTCCATACCTGACATTTTGAAGATTCAAAATCACTATTTAAACATGGTTTGGTCACGTTCTTACTCTCATTAAGCTGATTTTGCTGAGTTTTTGGGGGCGATTTAGACAGATTTTTGGAGGATAAAAATGTTCAGTGTTCAGAAATAATTTGGATCCTTAAGTTATTTCTGAATTCCACAATCATTTTGAAAATAGCTATTCACTGGCTCTCTGCTGTGACTCACAATTGAGTAACAAAGGGAAGAACTAGCCTCTACTACTCCTCTCTGTCCTCATCCGTTGTCCTGTCGTCATCTTCTCCAGATTCTTCATACCTGTCCTTCTGCTCTTTTTGCGGTGTTAATATATTGCAACATGTAACATCACTGCCTTTGCAGAAACAATAATTAGTACAGGCCAGGCCTGCAGCTGCACTTTCCAGATACATGTATACACAGTTCTAACCCAGCTGTGCAGTTACAGCTGATAACATCTAACAAATCAGGAGGAGCAACAGGACTTGGAGGAGTTCCTCTCCTTTCTTCATACCTGTCTTCTTACACCATCCAAACGCGGTGATATCCACAGCTGGTGGATCAGGATGGTCTGCTGCTTTCCAAAGCAGCACCTGTAGATGGGCACGTTTTCCATAGAGGAGCAAGTTGCGTTCTGTAGGAGACAGTGTCTTCAGTGCTGGAGGAGCCAGGAGTGGGAGACCTCTCCACCAGGGATGGATCACTGCACGGGCCTACCGGGCCCAGGGTGTCAGGGGGCCCTGAAGCCCAAGCCTTTGCATGAAATCATTGCCTCAATATCAACCCATTATCAGGATGTAGGCTATGAATCTGATTGAATGTAGTATTGGCCATCCCCAAAATGCACCAGAATACAGGAAATCACATCAAAGAAATTAAAACATTTCTGAGGGAGGATCCCCAAACCCCCCCTGTTCATTCTTACTCGTTGCTCGACTTATCGTGACTAAATTCAAGATGGCTGCAAACGCTAAACTTCGTGAAGATACTGTCTATATAAATCGTCTTGAAAGTAAACTACCAGTGCTTTTTCAAAGTTCTCAATGTCTCGTTTTAAATGTCAGGGCCCTCGGAAGTCTACCAATGAAGTGTGGAGATACATTGAGCCTCGTAAATGGTGTAAAACAGTGATTTATTTGCATGGCTAGCCCGATGCCGAAGCACCACCATTGAAAAAGCTGTTGGTAGCATCGGCTAACTAGCGCCAGATTTTGGAGTGCAGGGGACAAGCCGAGATGGGCTATGAAACATACGTTCACACTCGGTATCATGTTTCAACACACTTTAGGTCAATATCACACTGGAATTCTCCTTTAATACATCTGGGCCCAGGGGCCCGAAAGTTCATAATCCGTCCATGCTTACTGCTAGGTGGAGGCCCAAGCAAAAGGATCCAAAAAGAGCCCTAAAGGAGCTTACAGAGGCCTTCAGTAGAGACCAGCCGTGGCCTGGGCCTGGCTACAGGAGGAGTGCTTGCCTTAAGAGGGTCTCGATGCAGTGGCCACGGCGGAGAAAGACTTCACGTGACCGAGAGAGCAGCCTGAGGAAGTAGCCTTGGAAGATGAGGTGGTGACGCCGGCCTGGGTGCTGACTTCACCGCGAGAAGACCTGGAGCCCCTGCCCCCGCCGGGCGGCTTTAGGCTGGAGTTGACGGTGGCCCTGGCTGCAGAGCAGAGCAGAAGTGGAGCGGCAAGGAGGTGGAGCTGTTTGAGGCACGACGGTTGGGCAGCCTCGGTGGAAGGGCCCTCTGAAAAACTGAACTCTAAGCCTTTGGGTGCTTGTGGGAGGCACCATGCTGTGTGGGTGCCTGTTCGAGTTGGCCTGTTCGCTGGCACTCTTTAGAAAAATAAGGGGAAAAAAAAGTTTGTTGTGTGAAATCCGATGCCACGAGCCAGAGAGAAGGTCTAGGCCTTGGCGCGATCGTGACGGAGTGGGGCGGCAGGGAGCAGCGGAGGACAGCTCTGCGACAAGGCAGCAGAGGAGGGACGCCAACGTAGGTAGCTGTAGCCTGATTGCGCAGCGTGGTCCGGCTGCGATGGAGCTGGAGTCTGCTGCCCCGACTGGCAAGACGACGGAGCGGAGCGTCGGAGGTGTGGTGCCAGTTACGGTGCTCAGTGCCGGGGAGTCTTTGGCAGTGGAGGCTAGGCCCCGCCAGGTGTTGGAGGAACGTTTCTGTGGTGCACACTGCAAAAGTGCGACCTGAGGGTGCTCGCTGGGGACGAGCGGCAGCGGCCAGGTGACTGCCAGCATGCCCGCATTGGGCCACTGGTGGTTGTGGTTCCTCGGGGTGAGTAGGGCTCTTGTGGTGTGTGCACCCCACCACAGTGTGGCAGTGCCAGAGACTTTGCTGGACTGAATGTGGGAACGCCTGCGCCAAAGACGGCAATGGCTTGTTGGGGGAGTTGTGTAGCGTGCTGGACTGTGCTTGTTGGGGGAGCTGTGTAGCGTGCTGGACTGTGCTTGTTGGGGGAGTTGTGTAGCGTTAGTCTAGTCGTGATCCCCATAGGCCCAATAGTAAACCCAGAAATGTTGAGTACCCTAAAGTTTTATTGCAGAAATGTCATCTATAGGCCTAGTGGGTGGAATTCAACTTGGTTGCCTAAAGTTGCACTTTGGGCAATTTGCATAATTAGCATAAATAGGCAATTAAGGCGAGGCAGTACAGGTCAATAGGGTAAAAAATTTAAATAATAGATATCACCATGAAACTTTCTGAGTTGATTACTTATGTTAAGATGAGAAAAAAATGTATTGCATGTTTTTTATAATTTAATGTTTACATATGCAAATGAGGCCCTATCTCATTAAAAATGCTCTAATTTGCATACAAAGCAGATAGTGTGATAAAGCCAGGCTCAAAATTGTTTTTCCAAGTTAAACACGTGTACTTGGTTGGGTGAGTTGGTGAAAACCTTTAAGAAACTTGGTAAGGAGGCAGTGTTGACCTATGGACAGACAGATTAAGAAATGAAGTGTGCCATGCAAAACTAGAAAAGCACTCCGAGAGTGCAGACCTCCGCCAAGCGAAAACATAACCGCCTCCTGGATCCAGACGGTGATCCGGATCACTCCCAAACTTTTTGAGTTATCTTGCGAACAAACAGATGAACAGACAAACAAACAAACAGACAAACAAACCCTGATGAAAACATAACCTCCTTGGCGGCGGTAATAACTATATAACAGCATGCACACACAAACCCACAAGAACTATATACAATATGCAAAATAACCATATCCAGCATGCGCACGTACACAAATGCACAATAACTATATACAAGAACTATATACAACATGCAAAATAACTATATACAGCATGCACATACACACAAACCCACAATAACTATATACAATATGCAATATAACTATATCCAGCATGCACACGTACACAAATGCACAAGAACTAAATAGAACATGCAACGCGCACGCACACACGCACGCACACACACACACACACACTGTAAACTATATAACTATATACAATGTACACACGCACACACACACACACACACACACACACACACACACACACACACACACACATATTTAACAACAACCACACAATCCCACTCAATAGCCTTCACCATCTTCATCATTTCTTTCCTCATTCCCTTCAGTCTCATCATCTTCTTGATCTTTATCTGAATGTATTGTGAATGGGTTGCAGCAGTGGACCTCACCCCCTTCACACTTGCAATAGTCAGTACAACTGAGACTTGCAGCATGGCAGCTGCAGTTTCCTTTGCTGCAGGCTTTCAATGTGCTACAGCTGGTGACATCAAGCAAATTTACTGGAGCCACTGCCTGAATGGCAAGAGCGGGCATGACAGCCCCTTCACTAGCAACCTCCCACCCAAACTGTGTGATGTCTCTGGCCTCTGCAGGAGGCTCTCTCTGACCTGCAGCCTTCCACAACATGACCTGAAGATGAGCACGCAGTATGTGCATCATCAGGTTGGCATCTGTTGGAGGAAGCTTTTTAAGCTTAGGAGGCTTTTTGCTGCGACTGTAAATCTGGTAGCGAGTGTTTTTCATCGACTTGGCCTTCTTCTGCCCATACAGTGCAACAAAGAACTCGGTCCCAGTATCTTTTAGGTCACTATGAGTGGCATCAGGTTCCCCAAGCACTGTATTGAGACCAGGAATGGTTTCCTTCCCATGGGATGTGACACTGCCTCCTATCCCTGTGGGAAGGGTAAGACATCTGCGCTGAAAGTACTAGGAAATACCAATCCTGGTCTCAATGAACAACACTCGCTACCAGATTTACAGTCGCAGCAAAAAACATGCAATACATTTTTTTCTCATCTTAACATAAGTAATCAACTCAGAAAGTTTCATGGTGATATCTATTATTTAAATATTTTACCCTATTCACCTGTACTGCCTCGCTTTAATTGCCTATTTATGCTAATTATGCAAATTGCCCAAAGTGCAACTTTAGGCAACCAAGTTGAATTCCACCCACTAGGCCTATAGATGACATTTCTGCGATAAAACTTTAGGGTACTCAACATTTCTGGGTTCATGAAATCACGACTAGACTATTTGGGGTTGTTAATATGTGTGCTTGTGCCTGTATGGTGTGGCTGCGTCCAACCCTATGTGTGTAAGGTGCGTGTTCTTGACTTCCCTAGCATGTGCTATATGTTCTGTGCCTATGTCCCTTCTAGGGTTGCCAACTTCCTCAACCCCAAATGAGGGACACTTCACTTCAAATGCGGGGACCCCCCCCCCCCCCCCAAAAAAAAAAAAAAAAAACTAATTTACAAATGGTGTACTGTCACTTTAAGAGCATTGTCTACACGGTATTCATAATATTTTGCCAGCTCCATTCAAATATAGCCTATGGTCATTCCACAAACTCTAACATTGTTTGTGCCACATTTAGGCCTATAGCATAATGATAAGTATATTAAGTTGGTGTAGCCTAAACAACCTTCATTCCTGTGGAAATAGAAGTAATGATGCTAGGTAGATATTTTCTGTTTGCAATTAAAAGTGAATTATGAACCTGGTAGCCACCTAGCTATCTGAGTGGAAAGTGTTTCAATTGGCATAGCCTATCATGTGCTTCATGTAAATGCTTAGTTTAAGGGAAATGGATTATTGAAGACTTCAAGACTCACCAATTCCATTACACAAAGGCAATTGACCACTCTTCATATTCTATCAGTCCAAATCACAGTGCGTGCAGCCTATGTCAAAGTGCCCTCACATTTTGTAAATGGTCAGTAGCATAGTGTGAACCGGATAATTCCGCAATCTCCTCGCGTTGTTTTTGTTGTTCTCATGATTTCCTTTAAAAGTTTCTTATATTAAAAAGGTGAAATCAATTACCAACAATCACAAGCCAGCTGGAAACTTCCCCTCTCTCCCTCTCGTTCCCAATTAAAACGAGTAGCATAACGTTCAAGTTAGATCTGCTGCATAATAGAGAGACTGAGAGGACCCAAAAAATATCATCCTTATGTAAGATGCTGTTGCTGCATTTTGACATTGTAATCGTTCTCTAAGAAGAGTGAAAAGCAGTTTGCAGTAAAGCTTCTCTGGCTAAATTATGGTGCCCCTTCTGTCCCTTGGTGCCGTGCGCACAGTGCGAGATGCGCGTGGTAGCGGCGGCACTGGACTCTTTGTTCCAGGTGCGTATAGCCTACTATTGACAAGTTAACAAGGCCGATGAGCTGTGATTGAAAATCGGGAGTGGTGCTGTCCCTGACGGGACAAATCAAAATCACCCAAAATACGGGATGTCCCGCACAATTCGGGACGGTTGGCAACCCTAGTCCCTTCTCCCGACCTTTAATAAAGCTTTTGATTTGACAACGCTGTCTCATCAATCATTACACTATTAAATCTGCTTAGCATCATTAGCATGCTGCACATATTTGTTAAAGCTCTTGCATTCAAGTTGAATGATCATCTCAATACCAATGTTTCCCAAAAGGGCATGTCCCAAGGAGAACAGAATTACCTTAAACACACATGAGGAAACTAAACAGTCCAATCAGTAGACTATGATAAGCTAGCCAACTATGCTACTTTGTTTACAATATTTCCAGGCTTCAACCAGACTGCTGAATGTGGTAGAGTTGTAATAGAAATAGTAAGCCTAAGCTATAGGCTAATCTGCATAAAGTGTGCTGTCATAAATATCAGACATTCAGTATTCTCTCTTTTTATATCAGGATATAAAACAATACAGATATATTATATTGTACTCCTCTGGTGTTCTAAGGTAGGCTATTGAAATGTCTAGCCCCCCCCCTCCAAAAGAGGTTTGTATCAAACTGTGGGTCAAAAATCAGATACAAATTGAATTGTTAGGTTTGTGTATCGTTACAGCCCTATTGTATATCGCTACAGCCCTATCCTCCAAAAATCTGTCTAAATTGGACCAAAAAACTCAGCATAATCAGCTTATTGAGAGTAAAAATGTGACCAAACCAAGTTTAAATAGTGATTTTGAATCTTGAAAATGTCATTAACACATTGTCCATTTTGGCCAAGCAGCTCTCATAATATGATCAATGTAGGCGATTATGCTAATTTATGCTAATTGGTTCAATTACACAAATTGCCCAACATATGCAAATTAGCATCCGGCAGTTTCTACATGCTGGGAACCCATACCATATATTTCCATCATAAAACTTTGGTGTACTCACTCGGACTATTAGCTTTGTGCTCTCACATTACATTTTGTAAGTTAAAATAGGCTTTCCTTGACATAATAATTTGCCACACACACAAAATGTGTGTGTGTGTGTGTGTTTGTGTGTGTGTGTGTGTGTGTGTGTAGACATTCTCTGGTGTGCTGTATCAACTTAAAGGCCCATTTTCTGCAATCACTCCAGTGCATGCTAAAAGACCATGTCAAATGGTCACCATTAGAAACACATGCTAATTTTATTAAGCAATAAAATTGGGCTTATTTGGGATGAGAGTCAGTATTAACAGATTTGAATATGGTCAACAATGGCCAGAAAACAAGCTTTTCCAGAAACTTGCACACAACAAACAGGCTCAAATCATATGCTATTCCTCTCAATCAACACATAGCTTAGAGCATAGAAGAGATTTTGATAGAAAAAGACAATATCTGACTAAAAGATAAAAATGAGCAGAAGACCACATGGGGGATAAATACAAAAGATTATAAAGGGTAGTTTTTTTTATCACACAAAAAAAGAGAATATGTGTGGCGCACATGTGGCGAAAACATACTGATGGAGTGCTTGGTGCCATCTGTCAAGTAAGGAATTATGATGTGCTTGCAGACTTAAAGCAATGATGAAACTACAACTTACTACTACAACCTACTGTATTAGCGAACAGAAATCAGGAAACAACATTTTCACATAAAGTAGAGTAAAGTTCAATGTCTCAAAATCAGCACGCCATTGAAGGCAGTTTTGGGTGCAATAACGACTTGTGCATGATGTT
This sequence comes from Alosa pseudoharengus, assembly GCF_046254945.1. Lineage (NCBI taxonomy): Eukaryota > Metazoa > Chordata > Actinopteri > Clupeiformes > Clupeidae > Alosa > Alosa pseudoharengus. The sequence continues at coordinate 15,854,801 of NW_027468718.1, read as the reverse complement.
GAAGTGTTAAACATAGTATGATAGCATCCTGAAATCTCTGAATATGTGGCCTAACTAATGAAAGGGCATGCCCCCCTCTTGACCTGGCTTGCCCTTCTTAACACATGAATCGAAAGGTTGCTGTTCACACAGGAGGCCTTCCAGTTTACAGTTCATAAAGTTTTACCTATTAGTAAAGTATTCACTACAGTAATCTTCTATGGCCACCATCACCAACTAGACTTACTATTGCATTATTGCACATTTCTTGACCCTCCTGTTGGTTGTATGTTGGTCCTCCTGAAAATTAACGATACGCCAGTATATGGTGTTTTTTTTTTTTTTTTTGCGTAATTGCATTTGTGAAGCAATGGTGATGCTGTCCCTAACAATTCAGAATCACAATCACAATCACAATCACAACCAGAGCTTTTTCTGTTCTTTTTCAGTAGTTTCAAATCAAATTTAAAGACCCATCTATTCTCTTTGGCCTATAATGTCCATTAATTTCTCCCCTTGTTTGGTTTTTTTTATTATTTTTTTATTTTATTTAATCTTATTTCTATTTCTTTTCTGCATTATATTAACTGGCATCTAACTTTACTGTACATCTTTCTCTAGGCCTATAGTAGTAGTAGTTTCAGTAACCATATGTTTATTTTTACCTACAATCATAATCTGTTTATTATTATTATTATTATTTAGTATTTTCATTTATTTATTTTATTTTTTTTGTCATTTATTTCATTATTTTTGTTTTTATTACTGTTTATTTTATTTCTGAGCACCTTGGGTCAATAACATTGCATTTAAGTGTGCTATATAAACAAATATGACTTGACTTGACTATATGTGTGTTCACACATAAAAGGAATTTAGGCTGGACTCTATCACTACAGACAATGGCAATATATACAATAAGGGCTTAAATTTGTCAAGCACTGTGCCTAAATTCACACGTGGGCCAAACCATTTGAAGTTTGAGATTTGAAAATAAATAAAGGCTTTGAAAGTTTCTGATCATTTCAGACACAAGAATTGTACTGTCTGAACAATATGAATGCACACATATGTAATATAGGCCTGCATTAAGACATAGATAAGACACAACAAACAAGTAATATAAGACGAACAATGCTACATAAAGGTCAATGGTTACTAATCCAATAATGTGCATGTATGGGTATCTGTGTTAGTAGTTGTGAAGCGGAATGTAATAATTCTCTGCAAAAAAAAACAAGGGAAGGAATATGACAATGGCTAGCTATTTCTGAGGGTGGAGTTTAATAGGGAAAAAGTTGGTATACCAACTTCATATATGAAGTTCTGCTGGAGGAGGGGAGATGAAAAAGGTTCAGGATGAGGGGGATCTGCATTCCAGGTCCACATTGGTTTTAGAGGAGTGATTCTTGACCCAGAACTTGTTGTCTTATGCTTGTTTACACTATGCCTGTGCCCTGTGTGTATTTGGCAAAACAGCATTGCATGAATTTGTGCTATAACCTGTTTTATCTGTTGCTTGCAACATATGACTAGCCTACTTCAAGGACGTGCAGCATCTGTTTTAGAACATGCCTGTTGCTCAGAATGCTGTAATACCATAGATAGAGAAAAGGATGAAGAAGCTCAAACAGCAACAACCTGTTCACTGTTTTTCACAGTGCATTAGCCTGGGTTTTTTACCTTCCTGTATTGAATATGGAGTTAGGATCGGACGCACTAGCAATTGTTTATCTTTTAACGCAGATATAGGCTAATGCCATGGTCACATACAAGTACAAGCACACACCACAAGCTAATTTTTAGCACACCAACACCAGAAGGTATTAAAGTCTATTCCAACATTGTGCAGGCATAGTCTGAAACATTAAAAGCTGTCAATAATAAACCTTGTGCAGAATCCTCAAAACGCCACTGGTCGGCGCTCCGACATTTCCGGGAAAGGAATAAACATCGCGATATTTTCCACCTATGTTTTCTGTCTGTCCACCGGTGTAGTCTGTCTACAGCCAATGATATCTCGCGGTACCTGCTCTTTAGGCTTTATTCCACCGCGGACAAAACTGGGAAAGGTGTTAATCGGAGTGGAGTGAATTCCGGGCAGTTTTTTTGGCAGCCCATCTTAGGCTTAAGATAATACATTTATTAATTAGAGGTATACATTTAGTCGGTGAGCACTGAACATTACACAAAACTATATTAGAAACAAGGACGAGTGACGTCGTTGGCAAAGGAGACCTAGAAACCCCCTGCTAGTGAGTTAGCTTGCTAACAAAGAAAACCTTTTCTCATTTGAAGTGATCCACACTATCTACTTTAGTTATGAGTCATGTGGTCGTCGACAATTCACACGGTCTAGAGCAGCAGGTGAGTTTGCCTCCTATTAAAGTTGTATTTAACTTTGCAAATCTTATAATATATTGTTTTTTTGGGGGGGGGGGGTTACGATTTTGTTTCGGACTTGCTGTGCTATCAGTTAGCATAGCCTAGAGTTTTGGCTAATGTATTGACGCTTGTAAGTTAGCTGGTAACGTTAATAAAATGGTGGTTGCTAGCGACTTAGTAGTTAGCCACTAGGACTGTAAACGCTAGCCAGCGATGGTGATGATGGCGGAGCTTCATATTTCAGTGCGACTGTATCGTCTTTTCTCGCTGCGGCCTGTGTTTTGCACAGCTAATGCCGACTAGCCCACTGTAAACGTTACTTATATGGTTTATCATAATTACATTTAGATTTTCCATGTTCTTCAATATGACACTGTTCTACCAACACCGCTCTTAGTTTCAGCGAGTTTCCACCAGTTAACTTGGGGATCTGTATTTAGCATAGTAAGCTAAGTTGCCGGTAGCGTCAACCCAATGCAAGATGGCTGGTTAACTACGCATGTAACTATTTCATCGAATGGGTCAAGGAAACTCTTCATCGAAATGATTTTTTCAACATGTGGTCTGCCAGTTATGGTCTGTATAGCTCGCTAACTAGCATACATTTGTGTGTTTAATTTTTGTTAACGTGAACTGTTATTTTTATGTAAACAACAACATGTCAATCGTTAGCTTGCTGGCTACATTTTGTCATGGCTCCTAAATCGCTTGATTACGGCCAGGGGAGGGGTAGTTGATATTAATAATTTATCCGCTGTTACTCTTGTGCTGCTGTTTTGCTGTCTCAAGAATCCCGTGTGTAATGTTGTGGTACATTAAGAGGTTGCCCAAACTCTGCCTACATACAGTTCGATCTAATGTTCATTTGCCGGCAATGCTGTTAGCATGGAGCTTACTTCCTAAGAAATTTCGTCGGATCTTGTCGGACATTTTGTGGGTAACGTTAGTAATTGTAGCTGCTTAACACTATGCACATTATAGCTAACTAAAGTTGAAAGCACAGTACGCGCAGATGTTCTCCTCAGATGGCTGTGGTGACCGACCGATATGACATACACTGGTGACTAGTGAAATCTTTCTTTGACGTCTAGTGCTAGTCTATTGCTACCATAGAGAACAATACTTCGCTATATACCTTAGTCCTAGGTACAAGCCATCATAGTGTGCAGCTGCTTAAAAGACGAACGTGGCATGTGTTTTTCTGACCAGTCCAGTTAGAGGTTACTCTGCTCACACTAGAACTTTCGTCAAACAGGTTAAATAACGTATGCTTGCAGTGAAGTAGATGAGCACAACTTTTGGCCTTCTCAGTTGCAGACACCACACACTGGAGCTGACTGTATCACAACCCCATCTTGAATTAGCAAACACATGATCCTCACGAGCCTGATAAATGGCATTGAATGTGTCAGAAAGCATCCAAGGAAATTCAGATGTTGAAGGCAATTCTTGTGTATAATCAGCTGGTCCAGGAAGACATTCGCTCCTGATGTGACCTCTTTGCATTTGCACAAGACTTAATTTCCATTTTGTTTTGTTTTCAGCTTGCTGTCCTAGACTTGAACTCTGTGGACGTACAGGGTGGTGGAACAGGCAGTAAGTTAATTTTGACTTTAAGGAACAATGTCATTGTTATGCTTTGGTCATATCAGAATAACATTTCTATTCTTGTGTAACTTGGGAGCATCTTTTTGAGGGGTCATACCAAGCTAATTGTGTGTGTGTGTATCTTTTTGTTCAGGGCGTTACATTCCGCCTCACTTGAGAAACAAAGAGGCTTCTAAAAATGGTAAGTATGCATGCAGGTGTGCACTATTAGCGGTTTGATTTGACTTATCAACTATACAGGGTTCCCACGGGTCATGGAATATCATGGAATTCTGGAAAGTCTATTCCAGACATGGAAAGTCAGGGAATTTAATCATTTTTGGGGCAAAGTCATGGAATATCAGGGAATTTTGTTGTAGCAGTTACGTACTTTCCAAAATACATTAATACCAATATTTCTACACAGAATTGGTGTATATCTGTATTCGCTTTACTGCTTGCTTGAGTAGCCCAACTTTGTTTATTCATTATATATTAATCATGAAAATTCCTTTTCATTCCTTTTTTTTTTTTTTTGTCAGGAAAAAGTCATGGAATTGGACATTTGACTTAGAGTGGGAACCCTGACTATAATATGATTATGTTTATGATTCTTAAACAGCACACCACTCATACTGTATATATTTTTTCTAAGTCGCTTTGGATAAAAGCGTCTGCTGAATGAATACATGTGACTGTAATGTAGTATTGAACTTGGTGCCAGGAGCTTTTTCTTTCTTTTTTTTACTTTTACTTTTGCAACTCAAATGGAAATAGTCTGAATGTAGCAATGTTTGAGAGTTATAATTTTTCTTAAAACACAGTTGAAAAGATGAAAGGTTACTTAAATTAAGAATCTATGGATATGGTGCTATCGTCATACATCCAACCATGGCAATGTTTGGCAGTGTATATTGGACTAGATGCAGCCTTGAAGCCCAGGTAGCTATAAAATGGCTATAAGCCAAAACACATTTGTTTTGTCTGGCCATGGGTTAATGCTGTAATGGTCCATAGTCCCTCATGGTGCAGGGCAAAGCGGCACTTTATGGGCAAGCTGGTGACAGACCATTGTTACTGTCTGCTCTGAAAAATGTCTTTTCTCCTAATCTTTGTCCACCATTTTATCTTTTATTCTTTTGTAGCACCAAGTCAAAATATAATGGCAGCGAGAAGAAATAGAGCAAAACACTCACACTTGATCAGTGACCAAGCACACCAGTGCTCAGTGCTCTTTAAAGCTCGGTCATCTTCCCATCGTGATTTTTGTTGTGATTCATGATGTATGATCTTCTTCTCAGCTGCCTCCCTCTTGGAGTCTCTTGCTGACTCTTTAGAGTTGCACTCTAATACCATCTCCGCTCCAAGTAGGTTTGCAAACCCAAAAAGCTATTTGCTCAGACTACCAAAGCTCAACGTATTTGCATTCCAGCAAAAACAACCCAAGAATATTTAAGTATTTTTTTCAAATGGCCGTTTTAGCATGCTTCTTCATGCATCTTTTTGGGGGTGTTCTAGCATCAAATACTAGCCTGACGAGCCAGACCCACATTAAAATGTAGGGTCTGGGCACTCACCGTTTGCAGTGCTCAGTCCGAGGGGCGGGATAATCGGTTGTCTTTCAAATTCTCTCTGCACGCAATAGGACAGCGCTATGAGTCCCATGCATTTCCCACCAGCGGAGCTAGTTGGCTAGTTCAAACTTTTGTCAACTTAATAAAAGCTTAACTCGTGTCACACTGTTCGCCAACAGTAACATTATCTTATTTGTTTTCAAGTAGCAGGGAATTCAAGCCAAACCGTTGCAACTCTGCCATCAATCATTATGTTAAGCCCGCCTAACGACTCTATACACGATTTGATTGGCCTGATAGAAGTTAAATTTTTCGAGCTCACAAGTCAACGGAGAGTTGCTAGACTAGCCCTGGCAGCAAATATAATTTGCTGCCGCTAGGGTGCGTTTAGATTTCTAGGCTAATGAAATACCATCTTGACTTGTCCAAAAGCCAGTTTGGCACGGAAAGGGTTTTAAGCTCTGGCACTCTATGTTTGTGTATCATTCAAACGGTGAAACTGAATTTCTTGTCTCACTTTGAGCTTCCTTACAGGCGTTTTGACTGTATCTTCATTTTTTCACAGCAGGAAATGCTTTTCCCTCTGGTAGACAGAGCGGTTATTCAGTGCCACCAGTAAGGAGCTGTAAGTTCTGTTCTGTCGGCTTTCTGCTGAGGGTGCTCTGCATTTCTAAATGCATGACGGTTTAATTACATGCCATCAGACCCAATATGCAGGGGAGCTCCAATTTATCACAAAACAAGCAACCTCACACAATTCACTTTCTTCCCTTTTAGAAATGGTCACATGTTACGCCAACATGGTTCCCAACTCAATTGCTTACTTAGTGGGTCCTACTTTATGCTCACCAGGCAGCAGCTGGGTGCATGCCTTCCACTTTCCTATTCTGCTAACATTCTTAATTGAGGATTTCACCAGTGTTATTAGATGATCATCATATGAAAATGAGGGGCATGCAATGCTATTATGTGTGTTGTCTATTGTGGGTGTAGTTTTTCTTTTTTTTTTTTAATCATAAAAACAGACTCAGAATCCAAAATGTCCTCAAGTCTTTCCCAAACAGCCCCCTTAAACTAGGCAGCAGGAACGAAACCACACAGAGAGAAATAACTGTACTGCAGGATGGAATTACTGTAGGACTGGTAACTATTAGCAGAACAAATAATCCAAATGCAATTATCTTGGCTTGAAAGGGGAGTGGGAAGAGTTTTTTTTATTTTATTATATATTTATTTATTATTTTACAAGTTGCCCTGTACTTCTGCTCAGGTTACCCAAGATACCAATCCCAGGAGATTTCCTATTATCAGAGCTACAGTGGTGGCTGGTCCGAGAGATGTGGTATACCTGAATTGTGTGCATGGGATTGACTCCACTTGCTTCTACTCACCATTGATAAGCCCAGCACTTGGTGACCCTAGTCCAGCCACAGCCCCCATGTTAATGGCGGGGCTTGTGAAATGTAGGAGTTAGCCCAGTTCTAGCAGATGCTAATATGCTTTCTAATCTGTCTCTGCTCTGACAAGCTAATCCTAGCTTGTATTGTGATGCATGTTTGGACACTGGCCACTTTCCAAGAAAGGGTGTTTGAATAGATCGCTGGTATGGCTGTTGATGCAAAGGAGGAGGGCAGCCACTAACCCTGCCAGGATGCATATTATCCGTGTTCTTTCATCTGTCAGGTTTACCTCTGCCCCTTTTTCCAGTGTCGGCAACTTGGCAGCCAGAGTGCCTTGGCTGTACCTTTTGTACTCATTTGAACCTGTTTTGAATTAAATTAGTTGATCAGAGAAGGTCTAGAAATCAATCTGGATGCTTGCCCAGAGTTTGCTCCAGGCAGGCAAAAAAAACCAAACAAACAAACCAAACAGGCCCCTGTCAACAACCACACATACCAGGCAGAACCAGTCAAACCAGGAGGAAATCATTGCTCGTTGTCTAGAACTCATCAATTCCTGATTGTTAGCTGTGTGTCATTGTGGAGTGTCCAATATCACTGTGAATGAAGCTCGGGAATTTTCACCAGCAACAAGCCAGATGCAGTACCCACACGCCAAATGTGGGCAGTGGGCACCCAGCTTTGGAACAGAGGAATGAAGGCTGCTGTCCAGTACTAATGTTGGGGCTGGTTTGAATGGAACAGTGTCATGCTTTGACCTGAGGGATCTGAATGAGTGCCCAGTGTTTTGATGTTCTTGTCTCTTTCCTCTCTCAAGTCCAGAAGCATGTCAGATATATAGATATGTGAGCTACTTTGTCTGCCTTGTTTTTGTTTGATGTTTAAAAAAAAAAAAAAAGAGTTGTTTGAATTGATACATCTTAGCTGTTTAGCTTTCAATTCTGTGGCATAGACAGGCCCAGTTCATCAGGTACGTGTACAGTGATTATCGGTTACACAGAATGAGTGTTTCTACACTTAAGAGAGGAGGCCATGGTGTGAGATGAAGTGAAGCTCTGTCTACTCTGGACAGGGTAATATCTACCACTCGGAGCTAAGGGATGATTTGGCTATTTAGACATGTTGTGTATCTTTTCCCATGCTGTTGCTGGCTGTTGTTGAAGTTATTGACCTTTGGCTGCGTTTGTCAGAGTGCTGGTCTGGTGCTGGTCTCTGCATGTGTGTTAAATGCATTGCGGGTGCTTGCATTGTGAAGTATCCCTTATAGACCAGGTAGTACTAGGTTGGACTCGTCACCTGTGTGTGTGTGTGTGTGTGTGTGTGTGTGTGTGTGTGTGTGTGTGTGTGTGTGTGTGTGTGTGTGTGTGTGTGTGTGTGTGTGTGTGTGTGTGTGTGTGTGTGTGTGTGTGTGTGTGTGTGTGTGTGTGTGTGTGTGTGTCCTCCAGTCTCCCCGGCCTATACTGACACCAGTGTGACGATGGACGGAAATGACGACACGTCAAGTGTCTGCAGCTGGGCTGATCGCTGTGGTAAATGTCCTGGGGTTACACAGTTGCACGACTTGATTTACTCTCAGTCTTGGGCCTCACTGTCCTCCAACTCTCTCTCTGTGTGACATTTTTTTGAGCCGAATAAGCACACACACACCTACGCCCTAGCCTGGTTTACGAGGGGGAAAACGCAGTACTTTGTCCCTAAGAGGTAGTGGCTTGGTGTGCATGTCATTGTGGCAGTCGTGAGTTTAGATGGCCCCTGTGCTGTAATGGCCTTCTGTGGCTGACCAGTGTGCTGGTGCAAGATGTTCCAGTGGGTGAACGTCACTGCAAAGCTCTTTGTCTCGGCACATTCGGCCATAATTGTGTGTGTGTAGACCAAGCTATATTAGGAGTGCCAGCCCTGGTTCTACAGAGTAAAGTGGTATTTTTTGTTTTGTTAGTTTTTTCCCTCCCCGTTGCAATCTCTCCTCTCACTGCACAGGGGCAGATTTCTCTCTCACTTGGCCTGCTTAAGCCTAACACAGCTATGGCTGCTGCAGACCAAAAAAACTCCTAAAAAACTGCTCTCTACATATGCCCATTCTTGTTTCCGATGAATAAAACAGAAATGTCACGATCACAAAAACAACCACCCTAATCTGTCAGCCCAAATCAGTTTTACCATAAATATCTGGACTTGAAAGCTTTCCCCTGTGATTTGTGATGGTGATCAGTGGGGGGGGAGTAAGTGCCCTCCTCCTCGTCCTCTCCTCATCTGACCTTGCCGCCTCCTCTCCCCAGATTCCCCAGGATGGGATGGTGGGCGCAGCAACGGCTTTGTGAATGGCTACCATGACAACCGGATGAATGGCGGCGGAAACAACTTTGGGCGTGGCCCACCTCGTAACGACGGAAGGGGAGGCGGGCGTGGCGGTTTCCGTGGAAACCGTGGCGGCACCTTCACCCAGCCCATGCACAATGCAGGTGTGGACAACTCTAGTCTTTCTGTATTGTTTTTTTTTTTTTAAACACACCAATGCCCTCCATATCCAAGAGTGTGTCTCTCCAAAGCATTATGTAAATATTAATAAAATGGCATAGATGGATTCTAGCCAACACAGACCTCTTCTGCTGATCATGTGGAGAAAGAGCATGTCCAACTTTTGTCCTTGCTGCCGTTTCTTTTGTAGTACCTTATGGATATGAAAACAAAGATGGCGGCTGGAACGCAGGGGCCAACAGGGAGGCCTACAGTAGCTTTGCAGCACGGACTGACCGTGGCAAATCTGCTTTCTTTAACGACAGAGGCACTGGGTCCAGAGGAAGGTATGAGAACAAAGCACTTCAAACAAGGTTTCTGAATGTATAGCATTTTACTAGTGCTGTCAAACGATTAAAATGTTTAATCACGATTAATCGCTGAATTCCTATAGTTAATCACGATTAATCACATATTTTGTTGCATGATTAAAATTCTATTATTTTGCATTGCTGAACTTTCCAGGAGTCCATATTAACAATATAAAGCAATTATTGTGTATCTTGATTAGGATTCAAATGAAAGCAAAGCAAGTTACTTCATTAACTTAACTTTAAGACGTAGGTCTATTTCAAATCAAATTTCAAAAGATGTGCAGCAGACCTGAGGCAACACAATATATTCTTCAGAAATATAGCTAATAAAGGGCATAACAAACATAAAATACTATATTCATTATCTTTGAGTTCAGTTGAAATTAAGGAACTTTTCGACATGAGTGCACTGCCATTTTACAGACTTACAGTCTATGGTGCACTGTCACTTGCCACACACATCAGCGCTGAAGTTTTTAACACGCAAACACTGGATGAACAATGGATTTTATGGAATGGAATCTAATGTACAGTAAATGAATGTCGAAAGCAGAGTGCATCGCACTCATGTCGGCATCGGTGTCCACAGCAATTTAAAACACCATTCAGCTGACCGGGAGTTCAGAACTCTGTTGGTGTTCTTTTATACGAATCTACTCTTTGACCGGCTCGTAAGCCCAAACAAGTGTGTGCAGCATGCCTTGACGTAGCCTACTAAAGGCGCATCATAAAGATAGGCTACATTTAATCTGTGCCTACATTCGTGACACTCCTGTTAGTAGGCTATAAACTGGAAAGAGCAAAAAATAGAAACATAATGGTCACATTAATCCCATAAACACACAGATAACTCTTACACCAACCTTATTTTGTGCCTTTTATTCCCGTTTGTTTCAAGATTTAGTAAGTATAAGCCCTTTTCGCTCCCCACTTTGATGCAGCATAGGTTTCCATTATCCAAACAGCTCCCTTTCCCCTAAAAGGGGGCGTGTACATGCAGCACGGTCTAGCTATATCCAGTGTGGTGTTGTAGTTGTTCTAACGTTACTAGATGTTGCAACAGCATGTGAAAAAACTACAAAGGTTGTTACACCAAAAAGAACGTTAACCACGCGATAAAAAAATTGACGCCGATAAAATAGGTTTACGTTAACACCGTTAATAACGTGTTTAACTGACAGCACTACATTTTACATATTTGCAACATGCACAGTTGTGCAGAACTACAAAGGAAGCAGAGCACTGCATATTTCTTAGCGTTTGTGTGCTGATGTGCGATGTGCGATGTGCTTCGTGTCCCCTGTAGGTACGAGCGCGGTGGCTTCAGTGCCGGAGGGAACAGTCGTTGGGTGGAAGAATCCAGAGATGAAGAGGACTGGTCCAAACCCACCCCTCCCAACGAGCGCCTGGAACAGTGAGTCATTCACCCAACCCTCCCCTTACCCTTCAGGCAACTTTATATCATGGGTAGGACCCTAGGGTCTAAGCCTGGAGATATATAGACGTAGCTATTGCAGTTTTGGTTTCTCATGGTGCTATTATCGGTTTTTGACTCGCACATTCCCCTGCCCCTCTCTTATTCTCTGTCTCACTCATGTCTCATTCTGCTCTCAGTGAGCTGTTCGCTGCCAGCAACACAGGGATTAACTTTGAGAAGTATGACGACATTCCTGTGGAAGCCACTGGCTCCAGTTCCCCTCCTCACATCGAGAGCGTAAGTTATAGTCCCGCCTCACCTTCATTCTTGCTGCTCGGGGCCCTCGTGACGTTGCACAGACAAATTAGTCGTAGCTCAAATGTTTTTTTAAATGCGTACATGGTGTGAACCCGTACACGGTTGGATTGCAATGCTGTGTCTATTGTCATAGCTTGCCTTGTCTGCCTGTTAAAGTAAAATCTCTTCCCTCTGTAAAGGAAGTGAAGTTCAATTGGTACTCAATATTAGTGTTAGTAATGATTTACAATGAATGTCTTAATCAAAGTATGGGTTGTAACATGTTATGGAATCTCATCACCGATGGGCATTTTACAGCATGAATATAAATGTTTGTCAAATGTTAAAATATGAACGCGTGTCCATCTCCCTCAGTTCCACGATGTGGACATGGGGGAGATCATCATGGGCAACATTGCTCTGAGCCGCTACACACGGCCCACCCCGGTACAGAAGTACGCCATCCCCATCATCAAGGCCAAGAGAGACCTGATGGCGTGCGCTCAGACAGGTAGGCAGGGTTGCCACCAGAAGCCACACGCGGACACACACACAAAATGCAATGCATCATGGGACATTGGATGTTTTAAGGTTTTTAGAGTTCTCTTGCCGTCTCCAACACATTGTTTATAATGGCAATATGTGCATGATAAACTACGGTGTCCTACTAGTACTAATGCAGTACCTGCCACAGCTCAGTGGCACCCCTATTGCACCCCTTCATTCCTTCCCCTCTAATGTGGGTCTGCTCTGTGTTTACCAGGCTCTGGGAAGACTGCAGCCTTCCTGCTGCCCATCCTCAGTCAGATCTACACAGAGGGCCCTGGAGAGGCCCTGCAGGCTGCCAAGAACAGTGGGCAGGTACGACGGCTCTGGCACGACGTGCTGTCATCTTTAAATGAAGTCCTTTTTTTTTTTTATCCAGAGGCAGTTGACTATGCCACTCTCAGATATTCAAACATTGCCAATGTTCAAGGACAGCAGCATGGTTCGGATTGATTCAGCCTTGTGTGTTGAGAGCAAGCAGAATGTCTGTTTCATATTAGAAGGTCAAAAACCGCATTCTAGGTTGAGTTAATACAATTTTGAAATATTGAGCAGAAACCTAATAGTCATACAGTGGCATAATTCATTGTTGGTTGGTTGCATGATTGATGAATGTTGATGTTTTGTGTTTTTTTTTTTATCTGCAGGAGAATGGGAAATATGGACGCCGCAAGCAATTCCCCATTTCTCTGGTGCTGGCACCAACCCGTGAGCTGGCCCTTCAGATCTACGACGAGTCCCGCAAGGTAAGGTTGAGCTCTACCACTCGCTCCTGCCTCCCAGAGCCACTCTCTGCCCTGCCCTGCCCTGACTGGCATGCGTAACTCCACCCCCTCCCTCCCCTATCCTGCACCCCCCCCCCCCCCCTCTCTTTGAGCTGTCCTTTTGTTCTCGGCCTAAAGTGACCGCGTCTGAATGGGCTCTCTTGTGTCTCGGGCAGTTTGCCTACCGCTCCCGCGTGCGTCCGTGCGTGGTGTACGGCGGGGCCGACATCGGACAGCAGATCCGCGACCTGGAGCGAGGCTGCCACCTGCTGGTGGCCACGCCCGGGCGTCTGGTTGACATGATGGAGAGGGGCAAGATTGGTCTCGACTACTGCAAGTAAGTGCGCGTGCACGCACACACACACACACACACACACACAGAGAGGTACGCACGCACACAGACTAGTGGACACGCATTAAAAATAAAGCCCATCTCTTGGACACTCTGAGGACTGGCTGTTTGAACTTTGCATCAGGAGCTGGGGGTAAATCTGTACCACTTTTTGAGCATGCACAGTCTAGGGGTCGACCAATTATCGGCCTGGCCGATTATTAGGGCCGATATTTAGCATTTTTATAATAATTGGTATCGGTCATTTTTTCCACCGATAAGCCGATATTGAAATGGATAAAGAATGAAATGCGCTACTTTGTCTGTAAAACGTCTCTCACTCCCTGAATTTGCTACTCTGTGGTCAAGAGCATTGTCCCGCCCACTACACCGTCTGATTTGTTAGTTAGCACGAATGCAGCCAATCAGGATCGAAGACTGAACACAGACAAAGTTTAGGATTCTCACTGAGGCAGACTGGGCTTCAGCTGTAGCCTACGGAGGTAAGGAAGGTAGCCTACATTGCTGAAGTTGCAGTGTACTCTTCCTCCCTCTCGTGCACTCACACACACGATGGCAAAGCATCCTCTTTGTGACAGGTCCCTTAACAAGCACATAGCCCATTGTGCAGGCCTACTCTATGAAAATAATTGCTATCACTCAGCTCTTGGATTAACATGATACACAGGATTTACACTTGCAAAATGATACACTTGTCTGTCAACTTGCATCAAAAGAAGAAAGAAAAGTTTGCATAATTAAATGATTTTGAATTAAACTTTTGCAGCATATAGCCTTTACTATCTACCCACCTTTTTGACAACTGACATATCGGTTTTACATATCGGTTATTGGCCTCCTGTTTTGGTAATATTGGTTTTTGGTTGATATCGGTATCGGCCCTGAAAAAACCATATCGGTCGACTAGCACAGTCGGCCTTCCAATGTAAATGTGACTAGAGTGGCAGCTTGCCTGTTACTGAATACTCACTGTTGGTTTTTTTTTTTATCTGATAAGTGGATTTTCAACACACACACACACACACACATACCATTCCAGATCAAGTTCGTTTGAAAATCTGAGTTTTAGCATTTGCCCTAGTTTTACCCACAGGCATGCTTTCAAGAGAAATGGAAATGAAATGAGCAGAATAATAAAGATTTGTTCTGCTGTTGCACAAATGGCCTAATTGGTATAGACTTACTGTAAGCGTTGCTGCTTTTGACAAAATGCCATTTTTACATTAAGGCCAAGATTCAGGCTCTGTCTCCCCTGTTTGTGTACAATTCTAAGTTGCTTAACTTTTCCTCCCACTTTTCTGCTCTGCAGTTACCTGGTCCTGGATGAGGCTGACCGCATGCTGGACATGGGCTTTGAGCCCCAGATCCGCCGCATCGTGGAGCAGGACACCATGCCCCCGAAAGGGGTCCGCCACACTATGATGTTCAGCGCCACCTTCCCCAAGGAGATCCAGGTACGGGTCCGACCCCTGCTGACCCCTGGCACAACGCAGCTGATGACCCAGATGTTACGCACCAGCGTGGTGCCTGGAGTCAAAGGCTAAAATAACATGGTGATGATGATGGAGCTATGAACATGTCTGTATACCGTAAAACCTTGATTAAAAGCCCCCACTTAACGCAGAATGATTTGTAATATGTTATTGGATGACACAATTTTTGTTTTGTATAAAAGGAATTATGTAAAGGCTTGGCCCATATAGACGCCTGTCTCAAATATAAGTAGGTTGAGTTTGACGATTGAAGTAAACAAAAGCTTGGGCTATTAATCAATGTTTTACAGTATTCCTGCAGGGAATAAATTGTTCAGGCACTGTACCTGAATCCAGGTGTGAGCCGGCACGTTTGATTTGAAAATAGGCAATTAGACTAAAGTATATATGACGTCCTCATGAATGTCTGAACTTCAGGCACAGACATTTTCACTGCTAAAAGGGAGGTTTTGGTCCTTTCCTCTGCCACCTTAGTACTTAATGTTTAGCATTTAGGCTTTGATCTCTACAGAGTGCCTCGACAGTTTTGGTGCTACCTAAATAAAACTCAATATATGTATGTGTAGGACTGCAACTATAATAAGTCGATTAGTCTGTGGATTATTTTCTTAATTAGATGATAAGTTTAAACAATGTATGTGTGTATGTGTCTATGTATGTAGTTACCTGTTCTCAGCACCCAAAGCAACACAGCCCTGTCTTACACGTGTGTGTGTGTGTGTGTGTGTGTGTGTGTGTGCGTTCGGCTTTCAGATCCTTGCCCGAGACTTCCTGGAGGAGTACATCTTCCTAGCTGTGGGCCGCGTAGGCTCCACATCTGAGAACATCACCCAAAAGGTGGTGTGGGTGGAGGAGAGCGACAAGCGCTCCTTCCTGCTGGACCTGCTCAATGCCACAGGTAGGTGCAACACCTGTCTCCGTTTTGTTCTGATCCAAGCCTCTAAATCCCAGCCAGATAACTGTGCGCGTGTGTGTGTTAATGACCTAGAAAATCAAGCCCACGGAGGCCTTTTTTAATCTCCATTTTTCTGGGTTTTGAGGTTTTTAGTGTAATTAGATAAGTCAAAACGGTTCAATGTTTGTTGCAGAATTGTTTTTTTTTTTTCTTCCATTTTTGTTTTTTTTCTCTCCCCCAGTTTCCCCCGTAATTCCTACCCCATGTAAGGCCTTGACCGAATACCCTAGTTCCCCTTGTCTGAACTGTGTGTGTGTGTGTCTGTCTTTGTCTGTCTAGGCTGGACAGATAATCCTCCTCCCAAACACTTAAAATTGGCAGTTCTTTTGGACTTGCTTAGTTTCCTTGGTAGCCACTACGATTAGCTGATGCTCTTAACCAGTCCAGCTCGTGTGCTGTTTTATGCATGCATGTATGTGTGTGTGTATGTGTGTATCTTTGTATGTATACGTAAAAACAAAAATCTCTGTGTGCTGTGAAGTGCATTAAAGTTTACTGGGAGGTTTGGTTCTTATTTGAAGTCATTCCCAGTGAGGTTCAGGAAAATGCAGGCGAGGCTCCAGAGAGACCCGGTAAGTGGGCGACTTACTTCCCCTTCAAGATGGTTATCCAGAGCATCACATTCCACCCCTCCCCTACCTCCCATCCCCATCACCCATCTCAGATGATTCCCAGTTTTTGTTTACCCCCCCAACCACACCCCACCCCGCTCATTCGCTTGTCAGGTTTCCGTTCTAATTCCTCTCGGCCTTGTCTGAGAGGAATTTTTCACTCTCAGTGTCCCCTGCCATGAAGCATGCAGGCCTATTCTATGCGAGCCTGGCTGATTTGTAGAGTGGTAGAGCTTGGTGGTAATGTCCGAGCTTTTTTTTTTTGCAAGTTTGTACGTTTTTGTTTTGTTTTTTGGGGGGGGGGATTTTCAGTTGCGTCTGTATGCCTGTAGAGTCGATAACCTGTGAGTCATCACTGCAGACCTGTCTGGTTGTTGCCTTTGGAAACCATGCCGCATTCCGTATCTGTGCCTCTCGCTGCTCTTGCCTCCAACTTCCTCTTGTCCTTAAGACACGAGTCATCATTCCTAACTGTTGGGATGAGATATTACTTGCTAACAGACCCTACATTTGGTAAAGAGAGAAGTGTCTGAACTGAAATCAAGCTGAAGACGGAAACCGAGCGATGAGGCGAATTGTCTGCCATTGTGAATCATCGGGGTTGGGGTACAACTCAAAAAAAGAGTCCTCCAAAGACCATCGCCATGGTTACAAAGTGCAAACATCCAAAACAAAATCATGGTGGCCTGACATGCTGGGCTTCTTTCTGCATCTTCACCATGGCAACCTGTGCAGGAAATGCATGTTGATGCGTTTCGTTGGGTTGATGTTGCCATGTGAACGTGCACCACTCCTGTCCTACAGCTACTGTGATGCTGAGAGATAAGAACAGCTGCAAGAAACACTCATACAGACTTGCAAACATGCATTTGCAACACACGCTCCCTTGCACACATACACACACATGCACGCACGCACACACACACACACATATATATATACATTTGCACACGCGCTCACTTGCGCCCTCTCTCATACACACACATGCACGCACGCACACACACACACACACACACACACACACACACACACACACACACACATATATATATACATTTGCACACGCGCTCACTTGCGCCCTCTCTCACACACACACACACACACACACACACAGACACTTGTCCCTTCCCTTTTGTCATATCCCTTCTCCTCACCTCATCTCACGCTTCTGCCATGATGGCCATTAAAGAGAACAATTAAAGCCTAAACAGCTGTCTGTGACAAACATTGAACCCCCCCAAAAAAAAAGCCAAAAGCAAAAGGGTGCAGTCAGTCATGTCTGCACACTTGAAAAAAAGGTCGGGGCAGGCTCCAAGCACACTATTCTGGCCTTCAGTCTGAGACAAAAGCTCAATTTCACTTAATGGTTGTCAGATGGACGCAAAGCTGCTGATGCCTCAATTATCATTTTCCTTTGCGTTATATTTCTATTTTTTTTTTGTTGTTATTTTTCACTTTCCTCCTCCACCTTCTTTGGGGTTTGAACATGCAGAATGTATAAGCCTTTCTCCCCTTCTGTGCATTTTGTTTTTGTTTAATTTGGTTTTAGTGTGTTGATCGACAACCAAACCTCATTTCCTGTCCCTGTAGGTAAAGACTCGCTCACACTAGTGTTTGTGGAGACCAAGAAGGGGGCCGATGCCCTAGAGGACTTCCTCTACCGTGAGGGCTATGCCTGCACCAGTATCCACGGCGACCGTTCCCAGAGAGACCGTGAAGAAGCACTGCACCAGTTCCGCTCCGGCCGCTGCCCCATCATGGTTGCCACTGCGGTTAGTCGAATGTGAAAAAAACACAATTTGATTATAATGTCCATATCCATTGAAACAAGGTGCAAGACAAAAATATCTAGCTTGGTTTTGTTGTGCCAATCATTAGGCTTAATTTTGTCAATGTCATTGCAGGTGGCTGCCCGTGGGCTGGATATCTCTAATGTGAAGCATGTCATCAACTTTGACCTGCCCAGTGATATTGAGGAGTACGTCCACCGCATTGGGCGTACCGGCCGTGTGGGGAACCTCGGTGAGTCCTACGAGCTGGGCATATTCTGACAGAAAGTCACTTCAATTGACCAGTTAAAAATCTGAAGAACTGTAGATTCCTCCAAATATAATATTATCTGTATCTTTCAGCAAGATTTGTTTGACATACAGACTCTTAAACAATATCTAATTTTACAATTTGCAGTTCTACAATACAGTTCCCTTTGTTTTGAATAAAATGAATTGTTTTTCAACCATGTCGCAGGTCTGGCCACTTCCTTCTACAATGACAAGAACAGCAACATCACAAAGGACCTGCTGGACATCCTGGTTGAGTCCAAGCAGGAAGTGCCCTCCTGGCTGGAGAGCCTGGCCTATGAGCACCAGCACAAGAGCAGCAACCGTGGTCGCTCCAAGAGGTAATCATAATCGCCTTTTAGAAAATACCTAGCTGGTCTAAAATGTCATAGAAATCAATTAGGACTACCTTACTGTATCCCCTCCCATAAATAAAAAAACATACTGTATTCTACTATACACGCATACCAATATTGTGGAAATGGTTGAAAAAAGTTGAAAATGACCTAATCCTCATCGCTTAAATTGATGATTGTGAGTTTGGAGCATCATGTCTTGTTCATGCACAACCATAGTCATGGTGTCATTCACCATCAGTCTCCCTCCACTACTAATTGTTCATCTTTGTTGTTACCTCCTGCAGGTTCTCTGGTGGATTTGGAGCCAGAGACTACCGACAGATGTCCGGCGGTGGAAACACCTTTGGCAATCGTGGTGCTCGTAGTGCGGGTGGCCATGGAGGAAACCGTGGCTTCGGTGGAAATAAAGGTGTGGACCTTTCGTTTGTTTAATATGTGTGTTAAAACATGTATGCAGATGCCTGTACTTATATGGCTGTATACAGTAGGAATACTTTTCTTTGTAAAGTCCTGTAGATTAAAGCACTTAGGTGAAGCTTCTGAAGATGTAATTACATGTAATTGATCTTGATGGATATTTAGGGCTATGTTTTGACACTTTGTACCACTTGTAGAAATACGTTTTTACACAGTGCCTATGCCTTTGTTTTTCTTCAGGTGGCTTTGGGAGCTTTGGAAATGATGGCTACGGCGGGAGCTATGGGGGCAGTTATGGGGGCAACTACAACCAGGTGGACTGGTGGGGCAATTAGATATAGAACCTACCTACCCACAGGGTTATCACTATGCCAAAACATAGCAGAAAAGAAAAATAAATAAAATGGGAAACCACATGTTAAAAAAAAAAAAAAAAAAAAAACGAAACCTAGCCAGACCATACTCCCTGCCCCTCTCAGCCCCTCCTCCCTACATCCCTCTTAAATGTGTAGCTTCAAGAACTCGCAGTGCGTCACAACCTGTGAATTTAATTTCCTCACATTCTCAGAGGGAGCCCGGTGAGAAGACATGGAGGCGATGGTCGGCCTGACCAAAAAAAGAGTAGGAGCGTCTCCCACAATCCCCCAAGCCCCCTCCTTGCCCGCCCAAGTTTCAAAAGGGATGCCTACGCACTGTCGGTGTCCGGTGTAGAATCTGGGACTTAACGTTTTTTATTTTTATTTTTCCCAACTGCACTTTTATTTTTTATTTCTTCATATGAAAAAAATAAGAAAACAGAAGAAATGAAAAAAACACACACACACACGCACACACAACGACAGAAAACCTGAGGATCATTCATAATGTTGATGTACTGTGCCTTTCAATTTAGACAGGAATATCTATATTTTTGTGTGTGTGTGTGTTAGCGTCATTTCACCAAAATGAACTCGGCCAAGAGCTCAATTTGTTGACCGTTCTGAAGGCATAAGACACGTTTGTACTTAAGTCAAACCTTGGCAAACACTAGGATGATGCGACTCACCCATGTCGCTGTTTCATTCGAACCAAAAAAAAGAGGAAAGATAAATTCACCACAAGGATATCATGTAAGCCTACAAAAGGGCCTGATCACAAACAGCTTATGGAACCACCGCAAATGTGCGGTGAAAAAATAGGTGGTGATTTCCTTGTGTGACAACCGTACTCTATGGGATGAGTTCTCTGTATGAAAATTTTTGTTTTTGCTCACTCTATCCTGGATAGGCACCTATTAAGGATGTGGTTGTTGTCAAAAGGCCATTCCAGTTGTGATGGTAATAGTCATGACAAACAGGCGTCGATAACAAAATAGCTGAGGTGTGAACTAGTACCCATGTGGTTCAGACCTACAATGCTGGAACTTGTTACTCCACTTTGAATTGACTTGACAGTGTTACGGCAGCTAGTAAGTAACCACATGCTAGCCACTTCGAAGTGGGCAGTGTTTTTTGTTGAGTTATTTTGATTTGAGGCAATTGGTTGGCGATTTCGATCGATGCTAAGATGGAGAAAAAAACAACAACTTTTTTTTGTTCGTTTTGAAGTGTCAACAGCAGAGGAAAAAAAAGCTTTTTTTTTTTTCTTGTTTCAATGAGAAATGTTTCTTTTCACAAACATTACGAAACAAAAAATGGCTGCCACGTGGAACGAGAAGCTTGTATAAATATGGCTATGAGAAACTTACAAGGACCACGGCACCGAAGCGGCCCTGTTGTGTCCCATTGAGGACGCACGGCTGTTGCGGTCTCATGCGCATGCTAGTGTTTTGTTTTTTGGTCAAGGAGACAAAAAAAGACATGAATTCAGTCGCAGGCTTCACCTTTTTTGAATCACAAACGTTTTCTCTTTTTTCAAGCTGCGTTGGAGGCATTGCTCCTTTTCGTCCCCGCACACCCCACCCCACCCCCTCTCTTCTCCATAGACCTAAATAAGATGGGGATCTGGCTACAGGATTCGTATTAGTTGAGAGCTAAGCTATAGCTATACAGGGGTGGGTAGATGGGGGAGGACTTGGAGGGATGTGGATGGGAGTAAGGGTAAGAGCAGTTTTATTTTTTTTTTGGTGGGCTTTGGCTTTTGGCCCTTGACGAGGATGGGTGCTTTTATGGTGGCCAAATAAAAACCCTCGTGCAATTGCCTCCCACTTAACCATGTAGTTACCAGCTCCTCCGTGGAGCATCTGTGCTTGTGGCACTTTCCGCAGCGCTGGCCGCTATAGCCGGCGCCACCCTCAGTCTCCCTCTCACAGAGGGCGGCTGCTTTTGAAAGGAGGAGAAAACGGGCATTTAAAAATTTTACTTTTTTTAAGTGCATTAGATTTCTTCTCAAGCGAAGTTGTGCCTTGCCATTTAGTTGTTTGTTATTATTTTCGTTTTATTTCAACTGATGAAGTAAAAGCGGATGCACTGACAGTATTGAGGAAAGGAAAACCTTTCAAAAATCTTAATTTAAACAAAAAATAATGAATGGTGCTATTTAAGTTTAGGTGTTTAGGCCCTTGTTATGCCCATCAAGTTTTACAGACCGATCTTCTTTTATTGCACATTTCGTTTTTTATACAAATGTCTTGAGTGTGTGTCCTCAAGCTTCCAAACATTTTGTGTGTGTGTGTGTGTGTGTGTATGTGAGCGTGGGACGACACGAAATAACGCAGCTTGTTTACAAAAAGGGGAAAGGGTTCTCAACGTTCAACCAGGAATTCTTTGGGACCAGGGGGCAGTAGCAGTGGGGGAATTTAGCTATTTGCACACAGATTTCTAGATTCTACTTTTGCTGCTAGTTTTGTGTAATTTATGAAGCATTTTTTGAGAAATATTTATTTTTGTAAGCCTCAAAGTGATTCTTTGAAAGTTTCAAGAAACTTGACCAAAAGACCGTACAAAAAACACTGGCACTTGAATGTTGAATGTCAACTGTATGCGTGAAAATAAATTTATATATTTCGGGGTAGTGTGAGCTTTTTAACGTTTCAGACATATTGGACTCAAGTCAGTATCCACAGCTGTTGATGGCCTCTTGGCCGTTCATTATTTAACAACTTAATAATTGGCTCTCAAAATTTGGAATGGGGATTTAACGAAAACCAATCAGACATGCCAAGGTTTGGAATGATGATGATGTCAAACAGAGCGAACAATTTCCTAAATGTATTAGTGCAAACAAAAAAAAGTGTCCAGATTCTCCAATTGTGTGCATTGTTTTCTCACTCCTTCTTTTGTTTTGATATTTTTTCTTTCTCTTTCTTTTTCTTAAAGTTGAAAGAAAATGATTTTGTTAATGTTATTTGGTTTCCAGTGAATGTCTGGCACATGGCAGTCTCAAAAACATGTGGTTTTTTCTCTATTGTTGCATTTGCATATTACAGTGTTGCTGGAAATTTTGTCTCTTATGCTGACATTTAGCGAGCTTTAGCTCCAGTGATAAGTCTTAATGATGCGTGTCGACAAGTCATGTCGCTTGCGGAAGATGGTCGACGAAGGCAAAAAAAACAATGTTTAAACAAACCCGGTCACAAGGCTCGCTGAATGTCTAGAGAGGCACGTCCAGGACACTTAGATTTAGTATTTGCTTTCTGTAGTAGCTTAGATGCCTAATGCACTGCATGAGAGGACTCGGCTGTGCGTTTCTTGTATGATTTTACCAAAATAAATGAAAAAAGAGAAAGTTTGAAATGCAAAAGTACCTTACCAGTTAAAAAGCATGTTTTCTAAACAATTGAATAAATTTAATGTAGCAAGTTGGGGAGGGGGGTGAACAATAGGCATTGTAGCAGCTGTTCTAAATGTGGCTGAAATATGTCAAAAGTTGTTTGGAAAATTAAATTGGCTTAAAGTTCCTTCACTGAAATAGAATTACTTTTTAAAAAGAAAGCTCTTGTGTTTATTTTTTTGTTGTCTCAGATGGTGTCAAATACTTTAGATCAAGGCAAAAGTGGATTTGGATTACCTTCAGTTGCCCTGAATAGAAAAGGACTGTCAATGCTACAGCCCAGAAATTAATGATGCTTTTATGTTTTATGACCTCTGGGTAAATTGCACTAGAAATGCCGGTGATTCAGAAGAAAAGGGAAAAGAAATCTGGATCCACTTAATATTCCTCAAAGAGAAGGTTGCCATCCCGTTTCCACCGAGGGGACCATAAATATCTGAAGTTGAGTCAGAGCCCTCTTCCCACTGTCCTCGTTCAGACACTTCTTTAACCTACTCCAAACACTTAGGAAAGTGTGCTGGACAAGTACGGCACACTGAAAGATTTGGTTATTTATGTTTATTTATTGGGTTTAATTCAAGTGATTTAGAATTATAATAATAGAATGGTTGTCAAATTAATTTCTCCATATAATATGAATGGTCAGTTCTGTTACTTACCAGATGATGGTCACCCAGAATGGCTCTTTCACCCTTTGACATGAGAAGGTTAATACTCAGTGTAAGAGGTGTGTGTATATGCGGTCACATAGAAGCATCACAAGTCTTTGAAGTGGAACACACACTGACATGTCTATGGCAATCTGCCCTTCCTTAATATATTCTAATTGAGCTTCACTGATAAAGTTACAATGGAACAAGTCCAAAATGCAAGCAACTGGAAGCACTCCGCAGAATGTAAATAAGGTGCTGCAGAATAAGAATATGTGAATTTTTGTTTTGACAACCTTATGGCATCTTGTTCTCTTGGAATTATATCTCTGCCTTAAGCTACATCTCTACTAAGTATATACAGTCATTTGACACCTCATCAGTTGGAGGTATTTTATGTGAAAGTGATGGTTTCCATCAAGGCTTCTATGGGTCCGTGTGTCTTCATCCAGGATTATAATCACTGAGAATGTATGAACTCCTAACCCAGTTCACCATGGCCAATGCATCTGGATGCTAACGAAAATCTTGGCACACCATGACCTGATTGGAGAATCGTCCTTTTTCCTGAAAAATTGTCCCAAAGCCTTGATGCTATCAGAGTGTGTCAAAGCTAATAAGTGTGTGTGTGTGTGTGTTAGCTGATGTAATACGAGCAGTTATAATCTGGATGTGTCTCTGGTTACTGAGAGACCCATTGCGTGAGCTGCTGTTGCTCTCCTTGATCCTGGAGCCACGCTTCACGCATCAGTAATCCTAGGCCCATCTCAGGGATTTGTCTGCCATTAAGTGATGGCTTTTTGGTGTGTGTGTGTGTGTGTGTATGTGTAGTTGAGGGTGGGGGGTAATGTTAGCTGGTACTGTTCGTAGAAGAACACACCGCACACATCTCTGATCACACTCACACAGCCCTTTTTAGAGGGGCAGGGACCTCTAAATCCGCCCAGTCATGCAGTGGAAAGCGTGCGGAGTGGAGCTGTCTGCCCATGGATGAGCTCATGGGAACGTCCTCGCCAGCGGCCGTTTCCAGGTGGAGGAGCTGGACCTGAGCAACAGGTGAGAGTGCCTTTACAGTTGTTCTTTGGTGAACCTTTTGTCTTTGGTCCTACTGAGAATTTGGAATGAAGAATTTTTTTGTTCAAGTGTCTATCATTATGAAGACCAACTCGCATGGTATGTTGTGTCGCACAGGCAATGGAAAGTCATAAGGCAAATAATTTCTTACCCGTAACAGTTTAAGGATCTCAGTATTAGAAAGGATTTTTTTGCCTGATCCATTTGCTTTGAGTTACTTATTCTCTATTTCAGTCATTTACTATGTTTGTGCTCTGATAGTTGATCATGTCTATTTAGAATAGTACTTTGTAACCTTTATGCAATTTTTACCCTGATCATTTAGAACAATTTCAGATCTCTCCTTGACACTTGACATGCAACAGGTGCCCCAGACCAGTGATGATTCTAATAGTGATAGGCGGTAAGTGTGGATTTTTATTACTTGATATTGGTTTAAGAAGACGGGGCTGTTTTACAGCCACAAGTCTATGCCCACCTTTATCTGATTAATTTAACGTTAGCCATACTAATTTTGAGTAAATAAAGATGTGCATAGACTTGTATTAAAGGTGGTCTCTTGGGTTTGCATATGAGGTATGAGAGGTGAAATATATTTAAGATTATGATATGGTTACATGCCAGCTTTCTGTATTAAAAATAGTAATAAAATTCAGATGTAACTACTGTTACCGGTTAGGGGGTAGTCTCTAATCTGGTAATCATCATCATCCAAGTGAAACTGCAACAACAAGCAAGACGTGAAGGCCTGACGAGAGGGGAGTCTTCGACATAACCTGTCAGGTCCATGTGACTCGCACATGAAATCTCTCCTGTGCCTAGCTGTTGTGTTCTCACACCGTGAGATTTTAATCTGTTGTCAGAGGCTAGGGATGAGGGCAAACTCATCTGCAAAATGAACGCTGATGCCAGTGTGATTACAATAATTGATCATCTGGATGTGTAGCATTGTTTTTTTTTTTTTATTGTTACTGCAAATTGTTTTATTTATCTTTTGATCATAAAATCATTTCAATTGCACTTAATGAATGGGTTGTTGATTTGACAAGAAAGCTTTTTGGAGAACAGACCGTTCATAATCATTCAGTTCACTGCAATTTACAAATTACACATTATCCCTTATAGATACATTGTAAAAGCAAACCAAGAATCAAATAACCACCATAATACATAAAATGTATTTTCATTTTTTTAAATAAACAATCTGATCATATTTTGCATAATCCAATCATATTTTTATTATCATTATTTGGTGGTCCAAAAAAAACGGTAAAATGTGTGAGCATATCAGATAGATGACAAGTGATCAGTTCTTTTAATTGGTCGACTCTTTCTCCTGCTCATCCTCTCTTCGTTTTTCCTCCAGTGTCCTCCCTCCTCCTGCCCCACGCGCTGGCCCTGTGGGCGTGCACACGCTCCTGCCCGCCCCGCTGCACGTGCACGGAGGAGAAGAACTGCAGCGTGCTGTGTGACCGCTCGGCCTTGGGCGACCTGCCCAAGGAGTTCCCCTGCGAGGCGTCTGCCATCAACCTGGACAAGAACAGCCTCAAGTTCCTGGCGGAGCGTGCGTTCGGGACGCTGCCCTCACTGCGCTTGCTCTCGCTGGACCACAACAACATCTCCTTCATCACGCCAGGGGCTTTCAAAGGGCTGCCCAACCTGGTGGATCTCCGCATGGCCAACAACGAGTACATCAGCTACCTGCACACGCGCACCTTCACCTCCCTCAGGCGCCTGGTGCGGCTAGACATATCCAACTGCAACCTCTTCAGCATGCCCGACCGCATCTTCCTTGAGCAGGTGGACCTCCGCGAGCTGTTCTGCTTCCAGAACATGTTCCGGCGTGTTCCGAGCGCCCTTCGGGACATGGAGAACCTGACACACGTGTACTTGGAGCGGAACAAGATCGAAGCGGTGGCCTACAACTCCTTGCTGGGCCTCCTCAACCTGAAGTACCTGAACTTGCAGGAGAACCGCATCACGACAATCCACGACAACTCCTTCCAGGACCTGCGCAAGCTCGAGAACTTCTACCTGAACGACAACCTGCTCTCCGAACTGCCCCAGTACAGCTTCAGAGGCCTCGTCTCCCTGAAGATGCTCAACCTCGGAGGGAACTTCCTCTCCAACGTATCCCGGACCTGGTTCGGCGATCTGGTGGAGCTAGAGGTGCTCTACCTGGACCGCAACCGCCTGCTGTTCATCGAGGAGGGCGCGTTTGAGAACCTCACCAGCCTCATCACGCTGCACCTCAACAGCAACAACCTCACCATCCTGCCCCTCCCCACCTTCCAGCCCATCTACTTCGTCGGGCACCTGTACCTCTTCCGCAACCCCTGGGAATGTGACTGCAGTCTTGAGTGGCTTAAGGAGTGGAAAGAAAACTACAAGCTGGTGCGGGACATCCCCTGTGCCAGCCCATCGTCCGTGGCCGGCCTTGACCTCAGCGAGGTGGTGTACACCCACCTCAACGGCACCTGTATAGACCCAGGAGAACGGAACCTGACCACGGCCGCTCCCGAGACGCCCACCACAGAGAGCAAGCTCAACAGTCTCATCTCCAAGCTGCTCCAGCAGGAGCTCAAGGAGGAGGCCACAAACTCCTCGGAGAGCTTCCGCAACGGAACCGCGGCCGAGAGCCAGGTGTCGGCTGGAATACGCCTTATTGGGTCTGGCCAATGGCTGCTGCTGTTACTGTTTGCTTGTCTGCACATTGGCCAGTCAGGCACCTTGATGGTGTTCTATCAGCTTTGTGACAGGCCATGAAAAGTTTGGCAAAGTTGTGGAGAAAGAGTTCGGCATAGTGGGGGAAGAATCCATTTTTCCATGGCCCATGGATGGAAAGGGTTGGGTTCAGAGTCTGGGCTGTCAAGTGGAATCCTGCTTTCCTGGAAAGGCTGATTCTGATAGCTAAAGTAGGGGAAAGGAAGAATACTTTCATATATCATAGTTCTGGACCACTGCTTTCATTCCTTCTTTCTTTTTGAGAAATGGAAAACGGGAAGTGTGGAGTCTTGGCTTCAGGTATAATAAGAAGAATCACTTGTCTGACATCTGTGAATGAGACTGAGAGAATACGAGCACTCGTTTTATTTTGCTCCAAAACCGTCGGACACCGAAATGATGGGATTTGCAGAGCATTAAATTAATGTTGAGCCCACGCGCGCGCGCGCGCGCGCACACACACACACACACACACACACACACACACACACACACACACACACAAAACGCTTTCACTTGCTTAATGTTCCATCGTTTACACGAAGGTGAAGATTTATGTATGGAAGTTAGCACTAGCTGCGGCGCATCATCACTTTAACAGATGGTATGACGTGCTTGCTTGTCTTGTATTATTCATTCAGTGAATTTTAGATGCTCTAGCTTTTAATGAACGCTTTAATCTCCCGCCTTAGCGCTGGGCTTATCCGCGCTCGGGCTAAGTAAGCTCCTCCATATCGTACGTAAATGGAATGGGTTTATCCTTGCATTTTTTCTGCTTATGGACTGAGGCATCTTTTCTCGCATTCAGGTGCTGTACCGTGTGGCATGGTCTGGTTCTCCCGGCCACGTAGAGATGCATATTTTTCCAAGTGCTATCCAGACACATGGACATAACTACACCCAAGTAGTGTTGTGTTTGTGCACATTAGCTATATTATGGTGTTATTTTATTGTGTTTTCAAGTCAACAGATTCCATTAACCAGCTCTGCTCATGGTTATGAGAAAAATGCCGTTTCATTTTTTTTTTGCATTTTCCATTCCATCATACATCTGCTTGATTATTTCATTAATTGAGCATAATAACAATGTATGAACAAATATTCCTGGATGCTATAAGAAATACATGCTGCTAACTAAGATGAAAGGGATGAACAGAAGCCTTGTCTGTTTGTAAGCACTCATTTGCAAGGGATTTGATCCAGCATGTGACATGTTCTTCCACGTAATCTAACGTATACACAGACATTTATGTTCTCTTAAAACATTTCCGAGTCTTTTAAAACAGTTCCGAGTAATTTTATTTGTTTACAGTTAAGATTGATCAAGAATATTGATTTTTAGTTTATATGCGGTGCAAAGGCTGAACACCCATCTGTGGTGAAGTTCGTGGCGATTGAGGTGCTGAAATGTAAACTCTGAAAGTTATACAGTGATTGAATTTGTATGCCATCAATCTGAATAAAATGGTCTGTCTGAGTACACTTTGACTCACTCCTACCCTTCATTATGCATGCAGTATGCAGAATTGCATCACAGAGGTCCCATGTCTTTACCTCTTGGGCTAAGCACTCATTCTGTTGCCATTCATTGCCTGGATTAAGTAACTGCTGTGCCACACTCCTACTGAGCACTGCAAAAATGATATCGCTTGTTCTCTGTGTCATAACCTTACATAACTTCTTCCCATGGTGAGAAGTATGCAGACATGTGCATCACTGGGGGTGAATGAACAGGCTTGAAATGGGCGTGACACAGTGATTTACCTGTTAGTGTTGCAGAAAATGGCTTGTATACAGCCTAGCCTGAAAAGCCTGCGGCAGCATTTCACTATTAGTAGTAGAGGTTAGAGTGTTTTTTCCTTCAGGGAGGATCCTGTTGATGGGGCCTTCCCAGTGACAAAAAAAATAACAAAAACAAAAAAAAACAAGTGGAGCAGAAATGATGTAGATAGATGTAGATAATAAAGATATACACAAGATAAATATATATATATATACATGATTTTGCATTAATAAAAGGTGGAACAGGCACAGACACCGCAAGAGATCTTTAACCCAGGACACCTCTTGTACATAGAGGTTTTGTGAGTGGAGCCTGGCATGTGTGAATAACACTTATAATCTAGAGTGTGTTCATTCATCCTGTCTTATCTCAGACGTCTGCTGTGGTTTCCACACCTGCTCACAATGAACCCAGTGAGCTCTCTGGAAGTGGTCATCCAAGTACAGGAGATGACAGGCTGAAGAGCCTGATCAGCTGGAGACTTCGCTCACTGCCTTGCACAACAGACAGACTGATGAAGTCATTCATCCCCAGGGCCATTGAACTGTTCAATGCATCACTTAAGGGAAGAGGAGAAATAGACTTCTCCGCATAGTCTGTCTGCCTCTTCGCCACCTCCATGTCTTGAACTGTCTGTCCACTAGCCACTTTACCATTGTCTTCTGCCTCACTGTTTGCGTGCTTTATTAGCACATATGCACAACCCCTCCCTCCATGCCACAGCCGAACTGTGATCACACTTATACCTTTCTTAATATAGTTATTTATATATAGATATATAGACTTTATTCTTGCACTGTTGCACTCATTCACAAAGAGCACCTTACCTTACCCTTACCTTACCCTTACCACAGGCTCTGTCCCTGCTTCGGTCATTGCAAGCGCACCTGATTGATTAATCACCCACTATGTGGATACTGTTTTTTAGAATTGATTTAGATTAAGTTTTATTTAGTATAATTTGTATTTTAGTATATTCTTTATCTTCTACAGTCCTTATTGCTTAGTTGAGTTTTTTATATTATATACTTTTAATTACTTTTTCAGCTGTTAGTGAATGTGTGTGTGTATGTTGTCTGTATGCTACTGTGACCTTGAATTTCCCCTAGGGATCATTAAAGTATCTATCTATCTATCTATCTATCTATCTATCTATCTATCTACCTATCTACCTACTTTGAAGAAAATTGAAATCCCAAATAAAAAGCAAATTTTTAACTTTTTCAAAGAGCCTTTTGGATGAAGACTGGCTTACCACTGAGTCATTGCCATATCACACACATCAATGTCCTGAGCTGTGAGAAGACTCACAGGAAGAATGATTATCATTTTATGCTGAAAGAGGATTCTTGGTTTGGAAAAAGTTCTTAGCAAGACTATTACCTACAGACAAAGAGCGAACCAGTTTTTCGAGACTTATTATAACTGTGAGAATTAGACAGCTTTGAGCTCCGCCAGAGTTTGTGTGTGATCCCTGATCAGAGAGAAATTCCACTCCTTTGCTGAGTCTTGTAGCCCAACTCTGCCCTCTAACTGCCCCCAGATCAGTTTCCCTCAATTTGTTCTCAAAAATGGCATAAAACATCATAAAGTTAATTTGTGTGTGGTTATATCAGACTCAGTATCCTGAGTCAGCAGATTCCATCTCGCGAGGCAAATAAGTCGAGTCATTGTGGGGGTGGAGTGCAGTCATTCAGCTCAGTCACTTATCCAACACAACACCTTCACTTTCCAATTTTCAGTGACTCACTCTCATGTAGACAGACATTAGCCCAACATGTCTTTGATTCTTTTGTATGTCTGGTACATGTGGAGAATTGTCAATAAAGCTGACTTTGATTTGTGAGGTGAGTGGAATACCATAGCCATACCCGCTATTGTACTAAGAAGATATATGAACCAAAAGCACGACAGGCCTGGTTTTGGGTTAAGCTGCCTAAACTTTGACTGTTCTGTGGCCTTGGGCTTGGAGCTGGGGTGGGCGCTCACCCTGTCTGACCTGACCTGTCCTGTCAGCACGAGAGGGTCTGGGTGGGGAGTGGAGTTCACTGAGCAGCTTTGGGGCTCTGGGCCTAAGGATGGGGCCAGGGCAAAGACTGGCGGAGGAAGGATGCGCTTACAGCCCTCCTCCACACACACACACACACACACACACACACACACACACACACACACACACACACACACACACACACACACACACACACACACACACACACACACGTACTGATCAGCCATGCAAGGACAGTCTTATACACACACGTTTACCCACACCCATACACACACATACAGTCACGCTCAATACAGACACACTCAGCTCTGCAGAGACACCTGGGCATGTTTCCCAGCAGTACTTAGGCTCAGGCACTTGGTCAGGATATAACCTACCACAGCTGCAGTGGAAAAACAGAGACAGAGAAGGAGAAGGACAGAGAGAGAGAGAGAGCAAGAGAGAGCAAGCCGAGCAAGAGAGACAGAGAGAGAGACGAGGAGAGGAGAGGAGAGGAGAGGAGAGAGGCATAAGAAGTGTTTCCATTCAGAATGCTTCTGCCAGCTCCCACCACGAGACCGGGCCAAAAGAGCTTTCATACCAGACCCCGAAAGACAAACCAGGCCAGTGGAAGAATAAACAATGACAGGGAGACACAGAAAGACACCATTCAGCGAGCAGCTTTTCAACACATAAAAGGAAATATATTTAAAAAACTGTTCATACTGAAGAACTGCTATGTCATCAGCAGAGGAATTTACACAGGGCAGTTTGAAAGTAAACAGTTTGTCATATACATGGTTATTATTTGGATGCACAAACCACTTTTTTATTTTCTGGTGTTTTGCAACTTAATTCACTTTCTCTCCTTTTTTTGCAAAACGTTGTGCACCTCTTACTTTTTTTGAAACAATGACACAGAGAATAATAAAAATCAGCATTATTTTCCTTTTGATTTCAACTTAATAAGAACAATAATACTCTCAGACAACAACTGCTTTTCCTCACTGAAATGGCAAATCTGGAATAGAGTTAGTATTATTTTTTTTTAAATCCCCCTTATGTACCTTACAATAAATCAAATTGAGACAATTTACAAACACATCTCACTACATGGTTGATAAAAATCATTCGGTTCAGAAAGTCGCCCCGAAATGCATGGGATGTGCATAGGTGTAATTTTCTTATCTTTTTTGAATGATTTTTTATTATTTTTTGTCACCTTTTATTCTTACTTTTGTTTTTTTTTCTTTTCTTTCTTTCTTTTCTTGTCCGGCTTCCCTTGATTTGAGTTTTTTTTTTCTTTTTTTAAAGTCAGACGAATGGAATGTTCTCTGCTCTGACAGACAGCAGATAGACAGCTAACACTGAGAGAGAGAGAGAGAGAGAGAGAGAGAGAGAGGGAGGGACAGAGTCAGAGAGAGAGAGAGAGAGAGAGAGAGAGAGAGAGCATGGAAGCTTTTTGCGAATGTTCACATGCAGAAGACCTCATTCAAATCTCTAACACATTTATGTATTCATTTAGAGAGACAGTATCTTGGGGGGACCACAGAACTGCTGCTGAGACACAATAGGAGCTTGTACCGCTATTGAGCGAGAAGAGCTTGTGTGATTGTGTGTTTGATAATGCACCATAAGGCAGAAGAGATCCTTTGGGAATTGATCACAAATGCAAGTGTGCTACGGCAAGGCTTAAAAATGCAGGGAAGCCTCGAATAGATCAGAAGTTTGGGGGGGGGGGGGGTTTGCCAGTGTGGAGGCAATGGCGTGGGCGACACTAATGACACCGTGGTTCGTTTGTGTGCTTTTCCTCAGTTTTACAGAGTAGTGCTCGATCCAGCGGTGTCTAGGACACAGATGGGCGAAAGCATTACTAGATTGCAAAGTAAACACAAAAATAAAAACACTACACTACACCACTACCATGATAACTGGCGACATGAACAGGATTGTGGGGGGGGGTGGGGGGGTGGGGGCATTTTTAGATACTGTCTCTTTAAAATAAAAGTCTACAAAATGTTGCCTCCTAGCTATAAGGACATGACAATATTTAATTCAATTATTTATTTTTATGTGTTTTTATCTCTTTTTAAATACAACACTACGTCTAGGTAGTCTGTAAGGGGGCCGAGGCTGACTGCAGGTCATGGACACTGAGGTGGTCAGAGCGTCAGAGGTACGTTCTTCTTTTCTTCTTTTTTTCTCCAGGGAATGATGAATATTTGAAGAGGGGGGGGTCAGAGAGGGGGGGCGCTGGGACTTAGGGATGAAGGATAGATCAGGGCACTGGGGGACATATGTGTGTGTGTGCATCTGT
The DNA here is from genome assembly GCF_046254945.1 of Alosa pseudoharengus. Classification (NCBI taxonomy): domain Eukaryota; kingdom Metazoa; phylum Chordata; class Actinopteri; order Clupeiformes; family Clupeidae; genus Alosa; species Alosa pseudoharengus. Next base: position 15,821,489 of record NW_027468718.1, on the reverse strand, counting down.
GTCTGTGTGTGTGTGTGTGTGTCTGCGTGTGTCTGCGTGTGTCTGTGTGCTCTAGTAGACCCAGGAGACGGGCACCCATTGGGCGGTGGTGGACACCAGGTCGATAGCTTCCTCCAGGTGTCTGATGGTCTCGTCGATCTCGTTGTTGATGATGGTCAGGTCGAAGTAGTGCGCGTACGTCTTCTGCAGGATCTCCGACTCCTTCTGCAGCCGCTGCAACGACTCATCCTACGGGGGGAGAGAGAGAGAGAGAGAGAGAGAGAGAGAGAGATGGAAGGAGTAAATACTGTGTCTGTGGAAAAGAGGGAGGGAGGGAGGGATGGATAGACAGATACATGGATGGATGGAAACCTGGGTCTTGATACACATCCCGGGGTAATAGAAAGGGGCTCATCGGGAACTAATAGATATGGGGGGAAAGCTGGAGAGAAATAGAGATTTTATACGACACCTTCATTCTGCTCTAGAACAATGTAGTATCCTACTCTTGACTACAGAAACAACAACTCTAGAGAGAACTCAGAGGGAGACTAGGTGAACCACGGGGAGACAAAACCTTGAATGTATAAACCACACATGCTACAACAACACACAAACACATTTACTACTAGAGCGACTAACGAGAATGCAATTACAGCACAGTACTAGGACCAGACGTCTGGTCCATACAGAAGCTCAGACGAGTCTGATCCAGGATCTGTGGGGTCTGTGACGTCCCGTCATACTTACAGGCAGCTTCCTGCACCACCTTGGAAGCTAATGTGCACCGAGGCGGTAGACAAGAAAAAAACGAAAAAGAAAACAAATAAAGAAAAACAGAGAAATGAAAAGAAAAGCCAAACAGAAACATGCAGCATGCATAAACAAAAATGGAGAAGTGGAGAAGCTGGGGGCTGAAGAGCCTAAATGAAACCCAGGGCTGGATCAGACAGTGGTTAGATGAGTCCGAGCCAGCAGACAATAGCTGGGAGAGTGGTTTTACCCATGATGCCATGACCAACATTATTATAGCACGAAACAAAAAAAAACACCCTTCAACTGGGTCGGCTATGACAGTGCTATAATTTGATCTTTAAGAGAACAAATCAGAGAATTTGATACATGAATGAAGGGGCTCTCTCTGCCAGCTCACAGTGGAATACCACAAGAGGAAGAGGAAGAAAGTCATTAGGTCTGGTTAGTGGAAAAATAATAACTGTGTGTGTGTGTGTGTGTGTGTGTGTGTGTGTGTGTGTGTGTGTGTGTGTGTCCGTCCTCACCTCGTTCATGCCGGGTGTGATAGTTGGGGCAGCGATGAAGACCACATAGGGCGCAAACTCCGCTGTGCGCAAGACCTTCAGGGCCTGGAGGCGGAGAAGACAGTCAGTAAGGGTTTACACAGTATTTCCAGCTGTCTTGTCTCCCACCATGAATCACTACGTTACACCATGCCGGACACACATTGGGTCTTTCATGAGATGACCACAAGATCATGGCGTCCGCATATTCTGTTCTGTATGACTGTGTATGACTGCCCCACCAATACATGCATATCAGCGCACACACACTCTAGTCTTTCAGGGAGCTAACTAGTCTGGATCACGATAGTTCACTAGCGTTTCCCCAGGTCCGCAGACTACCTGCCCAATCAGCACTGAGAGGAGATGACGCTATAAATTCGAAACCGAAAGGGGAGCAACGCCTGCAAACATCAAAAATTGCAGTCAGAAGAATGAGTACATTTATTTACAACAAGGGTAGGCTCACATAGATTGTTTCCTGGCTACCAATGCTGTTTTTTGTCAGATTGTAAAGTTTAGGCGAAGTAGGAAGTAACGTCAGGAATACCTGATCAATGTGAAAATGATTGTGTAAATGATTCCCAATCGCTAATGACCAGACTCTCCTCACTTCGTGAATGAGTCGTGCTTGCCAAGCTTCACACACACACACACACACACACACACACACACACACCCCCACACACACACACACACACCCACACACTCCTTCATGGCAGATCTTCTGGTATGCTTCAGGGAGAAAGCCCACACTGGATTCCAAATAGCCTACGCCCCCCCCCCCCCCAAATCAGCCCCAATAGCGTGGTCTTCTGACCCGTCGTTAGGACTGACCTGAGGCTCCACGTCCAGGATGGCGATGTTGCATTGCTCGTGGATCTTGCGTATCGTCTCCAGGCGCGTGCCGTACATGGCGTCCTCGTGACTGCCGTACTCCAGGTACTCGTTGTTGGAGATGTCCTGCATCATTTGGTCGTGCGATACAAAGAAGTAGTTCTTACCATTTTCCTCGTCCTTCTTTGGAGGTCTGGTTGTGTCTATTCAGGGTGAAACAGGAACATATACATTCAGAATAAATGACATACTTAAAAAAAAAAAAATGATATACTGTGTAAGAATTCATTTCTACAGAAATTAATACTCTTAATTATTATTACTCTATATATTTTATATATTATATATTTTTTAATAAATTAATAAAATTACTCATAATATAATGTACACAGGATATAAACACAGAACTATACACAGTACACAAGTTTCCATATTGAAATGAAATGAGGTAGAGTGTCTTACGTGGAATAGGGTAGGCGAATCTGTCGGGGTGTTTGGTGATAAGCGTGTTTTTAATGTGTCGTCTGCCTACGCCGTGGGCTCCTGTGAGAGATAAACCCAAAGATACACAACACAAGATCAAACCTTACAACAACAACTACTACAACAAATTAAACATCCAATAACAAACAACAAAATCAAAACAAAAAACAATCAGCATCAAGGATGATGCCTCCTCATGACATGTCACCTACCTAACAAGACTAGCGTTTTCCTCTTGAAGGCGGGCAGCTTGACCACCTCTTCATATGTGACGAGATCTAGTTGATCAAATACTGGAAAGAGAACAATGAGTCAATCAGCTGGTGCCACGTACCCATCTCCCCAGGTCAGTCCCTCTGTGAAAGGGCAACGTCCTATCAGAAGACCCCTTAATGGAACACAGTGCAGACACCTCGCTGGCAATGCATGACGTGACTATGGGCTATGTGAAAAGAAGACGATGCTATAGCTGTTGTCCATGAAAACACTACCCGCTGCCCATGTTGTTGCAAAAGCAAAAATAGTCAAACACTGTGAGGAAGTAAAAACCTCTACTTGCTCGCTTTTATACCACGTGTGAGATGGTGTATGGAGCATGAGGGGTGAAGAGTGCTGTGGGGTGGGGACAGTGCTACTGACTAATACAGACTCTTACACCAACTGCAGCCCTATTGGATGGGGTTGTCATTACCCTTCTTCTGACAGAAAACAACTGTCCAGATGCATTATTCTGGAGCTGGCACTGGTGCTTCAGTGGTCATTATTGACACTGGCCAGGTAGTCCCTGACAACAATGCTTTAAGCTACAGTGTAACTAACACAAGACTGGCACATTGCACAATGTTGGGCCAACACAGAGTTGACTTTTTGCAGTGTTTCCCACAGAATTGAATTCTATTTGTGGTGGTTGGTTTGCAGAATTAACTTGAATACAACAGTTTTTAACAAATTAGCCCAGCGTGGTTATGATGCTAACCAGATTTAAGCACAATTTAGTACAACCTGGAAAATCATTGTGTGGTGGTCAATGTTGATATTTTGGTGGGCCGCCACAAATAAGTCAATGTATGGGAAACACTGGATTGACTGATTGATATGCAATGTTGTCTATATTTTTGATTCAGTAAACAATTAGCTAGTAAACTAGCCATAGAATTCCTAACAAGAAGGCTAGTAAATGACCTAAGCAGGTGTCTGGGTTGACCAGCAGTGGTCTAAAACCATGGTGGTTGCCCCCTGTGCTGTTCACTGTAAACCCTGCTGGAGCAGAGACCGGGGGAAGGGAGAGGAGTATTCAGCGCGGTGTGGTTGACCTGTGGTTACCCTCTGCTTATGCAACGCTAGCCAGCCGAGCTGACAGGGCAGATCAGAGAGGTTATGTGCCCTGTCTCTGTAGCCGGGTGACATTACAGCCATGCATGCAGCAGGACCGGTTTCGGCCACCGCTGTGTACTCACACACACACACACACACACACACACACATGGCCCAAGTGTGCATTACCGCACACACTGGCACTTGCATCATAACCTTAATCTCTCTTTCCTTCATCACTCTAAATAACAGACGTACTCGCACGCACATACCCACACACACGCACACACGCACGTGTGCTCATAAGCACACAAACACTCACTCTTTCCCTCTAAACACACCCACATGGACAAGCATGCACAAACTAGCAGGTGCTGTGTGCATAGAGTGCTGTCTGTCATGCACAACAATCAAACTGAAATCTCTCTTCCCCCCCTTTTTTCCAACACCTACAAACCCACTCTGCCTCTCCCTATGATACACACACACACACACACACACACACACACACACACACACACACACACACACACACACACACACACACACACACACACACACACACACACACACACACACACACACACACACACACACACACACACACACACACACACACACACACACACAGTGATTGGTAGACTCTCAGCAGCACAGAGAGAGGGAGTGTGCTTTAAGAGCAGACACTGTCTCCAGCAGTGAGTGAGTGAGTGAGCAGCATCAGAGAGAGAAGTCTGCGTGCTGTCTCCAGTTTCCACCTGCACCTGCTCTTCATCAGCCAGACAGCCAGCCCCGGCGCAAAAGGAAGAAGAAAGCTTCCTGACTTCCTGTAGCAATAGCACCAGCACCAGCACCGAACACATGACATGACATGACATGACATGACACAGAGCAGGACACGGAGGCAGGACACAGGTGAACACAGGGAGATGGGAGCTGCGTGGCGGGGGGGTCCGGGGACTAATGGATCTGGTCAACGCAGTGCAAGCCAGAGGGAATGGATGGACACGGATGGATGCGCATTAAGGAGGAGCACAATATTTACATGGCGAGGCTGCAATTTAGACTTAGGAGGAGGAACATAAAGATGACAAAGAAATACAGAAAGAAAGCATGAAACAAAAGAAAAGAGCAAGACGACAAGACGGGAAGAAGAAAAAAGAAATAAATGGCTAGAAAAAGAAAAGAGCCTACACTATCCAACACACACTGAATAGGAATCCTCTGCAAATTTGTTAAAGAATGTGTTTGTGTTGTATGTATGCTGCTGAGACTTTGAATTTCCCCTGGGGATCAATAAAGTATCTATCTATCTATCTATCTATCTATCTATCTATCTCAGCAGAGAGTATGTGTGAGTTTAAGTGTGTGAGTGACTTTGAGGTATGTGTGTGTGTGTGTGTTTAGGACATGTGAAGAAGCAGTAATGTATATGTGTCATGTTCTGAGAGGGGTGTGTGTGGGTGTGTGGGTGTGTGTGTGTGTGTGTGTGTGTGTGTGTGTTTGTTTCTGCTGATGGAGCACTTGATGTGCAAGGTGCACTGGCTTGGGTGTGAAATGTGAGATTGATTTGACTACCATATGAAACTCCATACACAGCAGACTGCATGTGCGGTTTCTCACAGTCTGTCTGTTTGTCTGTCTCTGTCCTTGACAGCACACAAATCATGAATATGTATCACGAGAGATGCTCTGATGTCCCATCAAGAATATGCATGTGTGTAACTTAAACCCTTCGGTCACGCTTCTATTTCCAAAAACAATATTCAGGGACATCAGGAAGGCATGATCTGGTGTCTAAATGTATGTCAACAACGCAATGCAAAACTAATAAAGGATGACAGCTGAAAACCAAATCTCTAACACACATAAACACACAAACAGACATACACACATACATACACACACGCACACACACACACTGAAACAGGCTCTCAGGACCCATTTCAGTTCCATTTTGTTTTCCGTCGTGATCTAACCACAACAAAACAAAACTGTGGGATATGCAAAAATAAATAAATAAACAAATAAATAAATAAACAAACAAACAAAACCTCTAACATTAAAACACACATTTGGGTTGTCATTAGTTGCACATTAGAGATTAAAGAGGAGAAGCAGAGAGCCAAAGGTTGCGTTGGCGCCTGTTGCTCCGGGTTACTTACATGCAGATAGGCCGTTAGGAGGGGGACAGCATGAAAAATGACAGGGGAGGGGAAGGGTCATTGAAATGTTGGTCAGTAACAATACATCAGTTCAAAACAGAGAAAACAATTCAGCACAAAGTCAAACAAACAAACAAACAATCAAAACAAGCACTGAAGCAAAGCTGCAAGGACATCATTAATACAAACAAACAAACTAAATAAAGAGAGAAAGAAAACATTTAAATCAAAACATAACAAACATTGGTTCACAATGACAGGTTGACACTGTAGGCATTGCTTTTTCAACTATAGGGTTTTTGAAGATCAATTATGACTAGATTAGGGTCAAAAGACATGATTGACACATGCAAACACTAAATGCATTTCTCAGCCTTCTTCTGATGTTTATGAATTATCATCTACATTGAACCATATGTCTCATATAGCTTTCTGATAAATATAAGAGGCACAGAGTGCTCCAGATAAAAGTTACTTGAATAGACCAATGGACATAGTTTGACAACACAGTATCATACTGTCTGAAATCTAGAACAACCCACTTACAATTAAGTAATCCACTGCAGAATACTTTACAATGTATACCAATCTGAAGCAAAAATAGTGTATGCTTCTTTTGTCCTACAAAACCTGTACAATAAAGTTTATGAAAATGTGTCTAAATTCACCTGAGGTCGATAAAGCATAGGAAAAGGTGTTGGACTGAGGGTTGTCGCTGATATATAACTAAAAGGGACTATCTAGGTTATACAACAGGGATGATGTGTAGTTCTTGAAGCAAACATGAATGAACAAAGTAGATTAAAGTAGATTGAGTAGATTAAACTCTGCCATTAGTCTATTTGTCTGGCATTGTTAGAATGTAAGTAGAGCCTATTGCATCAGCATTCGGTGCACTTGCCTTCATAAAATGAATGAAAAACAGCTAATTAGATCAGGCCAGGGAGGACTTGCACTTGCAGGCATGGTAGAAAAACATGGCTGAGAAACCTGCTCTAGCCACAGTGGGCCTAACCTCTGGTGGTGTCCTCTGAGCCTGGGGCTCAAGTAGGGAGGCTTCCCTGAGAGAGAGCGAGAGTAGTCAGCAGGCAGCCTTTAGTGCCCCCCCCCCCTCCTCTCCTCTATTGCTCCATCCCCTGAGCTCTCCCTGGCTTTGACGCACCCCCGCCAGGCCACAGATGTGCTTGCCCTCAATTCAGCTCCAAAAATCCCTGCTGCAGATGTAGCCGACATGTGCAAACATCTTTCAGCGATTAAATTACAAAAGGGGGAATTTTCTCTGGTATCAACATAACAACAAAAAAACAGGCGCTGTTTTTTCTTTCTCCCCCCTCCTCCCATTCTGTCCCAACCATTCTCTTTTTCCCCCTCCAACCCCCCATGACCCATTCTCTCTCTCTCTCCCCATCTCTTCTCTAATCAGATACTGTAATGTGGGCCACAGAGCTCAAGCCGGATTACTGCTGATCTGCACTGTACTGCCTGTTTGGCAGAGGGGCAGACCTTGTCACAGATTAATTGCCCTTCCCTGTGTGTGTGTGTGTTTGTGTGTGTGTGTGTGTGTATGGTTTGAGTGTCGCAATGAAAGTGTGTGTGTATGTGTATGCGCGCATGTGCGTGCATGAGAGTGTGTGTGCATGTATGTGTGTATGTTGCTGTCATCACATGCAGTCCAAGTCAAATCTAGGCTGCCCAAGGCCCACACAACCCACAGCTGACTGACAGCAACACCAGAGAGACAACATAATATGAGATGGGCTGCAGAACTAGGCGAGTGGATGCGCTCTGGGTGTGCTTGTGATGAATGTGATTATAATTCAAAAGGGCTCAGAATTATTTAACCTACTTTTAGAGCTGCAGTTACGTGATCACTAATTAAGTAACATCACAGACCAAGTGACACAGATCCATTGTTAAAGCTTTTGGATCACTATCCTGCAGAGATGAAATCATGATTCACAAAATGGCGAACTGTTAGTTGTGGACAACTTCTGGCATCACCCTTACTCACTCTTGACTTCTTTGAAGTAAATCAATGGCCTGGAGAGCTTTAACGATCATCAGGCAGCCATAATTTAACAGAAGCCAAACCCTCTAAGCCTCTCACAGGTATTTAGTAAAGAGCTCAGGCAGAATTCCATAGATTCGGCCCACTTCAAACCACTGACAAAAACCCACATTTGGCATAGCACCGGCCATTGTGTCCAAATTAATGGTTTGAGGGAAAATTAAGACAGTTCATTATGAACTGCATGTATAACCCTCATTTTTGTGGTCAAGTGGTAAGTGACTGATAAAAAGGTACTGAGTGGGTTGGTGTGCACTTGCTGAAGCTCCACCGTGAGTTTTTGGATTCTTGTTTTTTTTTTTTTCCCCTCAGCAGTGTGGTGATCTGAGAGCCAAGGAATGCAATTGATTTATCACACTTAAACAGATTCACTGGTGCGGGGAGCAGAGCTGTGTTGGCCAGATGCCCCGGTCCTGGCTGGGGGTGTGAGTGGGGTGGTTGAGGGGTGACCTGTGCTAATGCTCAGAGCAGGGGGGACAACAGGAGGGGAGATTAAGACCTGGGGGGTGGGGTGCGGGGAACATACAAGTGGGGCCTGGTGGTCTGCCGGTAATCACTGCGGCTGCCTCCCTGAGCCGTGGAGACCCAGCCCCTCGACTCTGCAGCGGCAACAGCCTGACGCGCGGAAGCGAGGGGCTCAGGTGTCGCCGCACTGCACCGCACCGCGTCGCAGTGCTCCCGTGGCACCGCGAGGCAGAAAAACGACTCCGCTCAGCTCATGTTTCAGGCCCCAGGCAGCTCTGCGGTGGGGTGGTGAGGAGGGATGAAAACACTCCTTATGCACGTGCTCTTGTCTGCTGTGGAGGCTAACAGAGTCATACATGCCTGTGGATGGGTTACGCATGTGAACCTGCTATGCACACATGTGGGGTGTTTGTGTGCGGGGTCTGGCCTGTGCTCTTTACTGGCTGGGACAGACTACCTTTCAACAGCCACTGGTGTCAGAGGCCCCTTTGGAAACATCGACACCCTCTCGCATGCAGCACACATACACACACACACACACACACACAGAGTTCTAATCTCTGAAATCTTTGGGCCATTGTGGCCAGGGATGTGTGATGATGGTGCTCAGACGCACACACACAAACACATAAGAGCTGCCATGAATACAAGACCCAGGTCCGCTGGCTATTTGTAGAAATGCTGCGGTCAGGTCCCCCGGTCACATGAGATGCAGACTGCCGGGGCCTGGTTGCCTGGCTCTCCCCACTAGCCCCTCTCCTGCCATCGCATGGCCTCCCAGCTATGCTAACCCTCAGCTGCTGGCTATTGTGTAGCACATGTTCCATTAGCATGCTCAACATTCAGGGAGAGGCTATACCTGCTAACCGCTAATTAGCGTGGGGTCAGGAAGCGCCAACAGTGTCATGTCAGCAGTGGCATTAAAATGCCAGTGCCCAGAACACGATGTGTATATTATATTTATGCTTTGGCTGCCATCAGATTCACTTCCCCTAGACACCCAGGAGATGTGTCAGCAGTATGTGATAACATCACATATCACATGTATGATTCAAACTTTCCAAGCACAGTCTAATAAACAAAGAGATCATCTAGATATATAAAAATATTGTCTATCTAGTTATCTATCTATCTTTCTATATAGATTAGAACAATAACAGCTGATGAAGAAGCCTCAATTGATGATTCAGTACTCCCTGATGATTGATTCTGTAGCTATGAGAAGCTCTGAGAAGAACTTGAAAAGGCCTGGGCCACATTTTGACTGTAGGTTCACCATAAACCCATCTGTTGTTAATCTGCTGTCTAGTAGTAGTAGCAATCTGCTAATAGTCTGCTGTCAGGTGAGCACTGTGCCATGCTGCTGCAACTTTCTCCGATATATCCTTGATTCCTCAGTGAAAAGTCACAGTGTGGTGGCCAAGGCTGTAGGTTCAGTGTGTAATGAGTTTGCTAGAACAGTGTTTTTCAACGACTAGTGTGCCGTGAGAGATCATCAGGTGTGCCGCAGAAAATTACCCAAATGTCACTCACTGGTCCAGAAAAGCAACTGTTGCATCAAATAATTTATAACCACATGCCCTCATTGATTGTATGATGATTGCACTATTTGTGGTATGCAGGCATTGTACAATGGGGGCCCCATATCCAGTATTCACAGAATCATCACATATCCAGTTCATAACAACAATTAAATTAGATATAGTCACCTACAAATGAATCAGAGGGTGCTTGTTTTATTGAGCAGGTCTTGCATAGAAGCCATAATAAGGCCATATCTATGTATTATTTGAAATTTTAGGCTATGGTATGTTTATTTTTTCTTCACACAGGATGTTAGTGTGCCGTGGGACATTTTAAGTGTCAAAAGTGTGCCGTGGCACAAAAAATGTTGAAAAACACTGTGCTAGAAGACCAGAAGACCCGCTCACTGGCTTCTTCATTCATCACACTCAATAGTTTGTGAGTCCATGCGAAGTGTGAAATCTGCTCGCATAGTGGGAGTGCAAGTGTGTCAGAGAGAGAGAGAGAGAGAGAGAGAGAGAGAAAGAGAGAGAGAGAGAGAGAGAGAGAGAGAGAGAGAGAAAACACAAGCTGAGCGAGGGATCAGCGGTAGAGTGTTAAGTCTGCCGTTTCACCCATCCACGGCCCTGGCTGACTCCACACACCCAGCATGCTAACTAGGGCCTCCAGTTGCCTGGCTGGGGGATGGAGGTGGGAATATAGGTAGGAAGGGAGGACAGGGTTGAAGAGGAGAGGCTCTTCCAGTCCAGTGTTGGAGAATGTTGGCCGGCTGGCTTCTTACCTGCGTTGTGCTTTGCTAAGTACTTGTCTTTGTACTGCTTCTTCTTCTTGCCAAACCAGGTACAGCTGGCCTGCTGCTCCTGTTTGGTCTTCTCCATCGCTATACAAGCAACTCGCCTGCAAGACAGAGCCATGGAAAAGAATCAATAAGAGGGACGAAAACAAAAGCTATGAGTCATGCCCCTCGTCCATTTTGTGGTGAATACATTAGCCCAGTGTAACCCCTAAGCATGAATACGCAACATTCATACTTCACTGCCTATAATTACCCTTCACTAGAGACATGTACTGAACTTAGTGGATGGTCTCGAAAAACTGAAGCCAGAAAATTATGGGCATAATGAACAGTTTTTGCTTAGCCGAGTCTGTAATAACATCATCTCCAGAGAGCCCATTCTTAGACCTCTGAATGCCAAACACTCCCTGTTACAGTAGGGAAAATCTTATTCGCCACAACACTGCAAGTATATATATACAAGTATGGAGATCCAATCCCAGCACTACGCTTAAACCTTTCTTCTAACCTTCCAAACCTTGCTTTGGTTTCACAAGTGTGCATCTCTTTCACTCTATCAACCCTACATTTGACGTGGGGTGGTTACACGTTTCGTCACCAACACGACTGGACCATGGTGGTTCTGGTCAATTGGGAACAAGTCCGCCCCCCCACCCAACCCTCCCTTAGCTCTGGACTGGGCTTTGGGATCCAGCTGATGACCACCCCCCCCTCTTTCTCTGTGTCCAGCCCACTCACCACTCCTGTAGCTCGGGCGAGGGTATGAGGCCGGCCGTGCCGTTCTTGGTGTTCTCCAGGCGACCCTGCCACCAGTTGTGGTCGTCCTTGCTGATGATCTGGATGATGTCACCCACTCGGAAGCGAATGCCGGCCTCCTTGCAGGGGATGAGCTCGTCCTTGGACGGGTCGTACTCGAACTGCGCCCGCACGTAGATCTGAGGGTCAGAGTGGTGCTGGTCAGGCAGGGTGCTCAACGCTCAAATCACAGAAGAAGAAGAAGAAGAAGAAGAAGAAGAAGAAGAAGAAGAAGAAGAAGAAGAAGAAGAAGAAGAAGAAGAAGAAGAAGAAGAAGAAGAAGAAGAAGAAGAAGAAGAAGAAGAAGAAGAGAAGAAGAAGAAGAAGAAGAAGAAGAAGAAGAAGAAGAAGAAGAAGAAGAAGAAGAAGAAGAAGAAGAAGAAGAAGAAGAAGAAGAAGAAGAAGAAGAAGAAGAAGAAGAAGAAGAAGAAGAAGAAGAAGAAGAAGAAGAAGAAGAAGAAGAAGAAGAAGAAGAAGAAGAAGAAGAAGAAGAAGAAGAAGAAGACAGGGGAGAGTTGATAAAAGGAGGAAAATAACACACTAAAAACATGACAATAGGTCTTTCTACTTCTTTGATGAATTGATGACAGTTGATGACAGAACATGCTTAGCAAAAGTAGCAGATCCAACGTGTGTGTGTGTGTGTAACAGAGTTTGCACACACGCTATGTGTGTGTGAGTGTGTGTGTGAGAGAGAAAGAGAGGCCGAGACAGACAGAGTGTGAGGCATGAGGTGGCAAGACTGTTGGCAGACGGACGACTGGTACATGAGGCTAAATCGAGACATGCCACCCTGGGAGTCAACCTGCTGGTGAACAAGCGCGCGCACACACACACACACACACACACACACACACACACACACACACACACACACACACACACACACACACAAACACACACACACACACAAACAAACACACACACACAAACACTCTCACATACATGCAGACACACATCTCTCTCTCTCTCACACACACACACACACACACACACACACAGACACAGTATGGAGCTAGAGGATGTGGGGCGTCCCACTGCACGGTTGCCATGTTGGAGAGAGTGTGTGTATGGCCAGTGTTGGGGTGGTAAGGAGTGGTGTGTGGCTCGTGGGAGCGATGTTGTAGAGAGTGTGTGTATGGCCAGTGTTGGGGTGGTAAGTGGCTCGTGGGAGCGATGTTGTAGAGAGTGTGTGTATGGCCAGTGTTGGGGTGGTAAGGAGTGGTGTGTGGCTCGTGGGAGCGAGAAAAAAAAATTGTTCACTGGGAATGCAGTTCAGTCACTAATGATGGCCAAAGGACCACTTCACAGGGTGAGGGGTGTTGGAGTGTAGATCTGATGAGGACACTGCTTAGCTATCATGCTTTAGCAAGAACCTTCTTTAGCATGTACGCTCTTATTTTTTTTATCCTTCTTGGTAATACAAGTCATGGTCGGGGGGGGGGGGGGGGCAGATGTTACTTAAAAGAACACAGTGTCACAGGGAGACCAGGGATCAGTTTCATCATCATTACCCATGATCACCATCTCTCGTGGGAGCGCAGTTTCCGTGCTGTGTTGTTAGCCTTACCTTGACAGACATTTTATCAACCTTGATTGCAGGGGGTGGTCTGGCGGTAATCTAGGATTTGAGAGCAGCAGACACATCATGCAGTAAAAGTGGACGAGTACTTGTTCTGGTTTTTTTTCTTCTTTTTTTTTTTTGGCATGGGGGCACATGGTGAACAGCGACACTAACAAGTGAATGGTGGATGACAGACTAAGAAGCTCTACTTCTACTACAGTGATGGCCAGAGATGCGCAGAGATTGGACTGAACAACAGACACACACACACACACACACACACACACACACACACACACACGAAGATGGATGCCGGTGTCAAACACACAAGTGTATGGAAGCCGGATCTCTTTGGAGGATGTGGTCTCAGTGCGTGGTGATGTCTTTGTTATGCTTCAGTTTGCCTTTGCAGTGATGTAATGGCACCCAGGGACCATAATGAAGCCAAGTGGGACAGAAGTGGGCAAGATCGCCCTCTGCTGGTGGCTCGCTAACCAGTTTTTCCAGTTGCATAGTAGTCCTAAGGCATGCCTGCTCAAAAATGGAGACCACTATATGTGACCCCAAAGGAATGTTCTTTGCATGCGAGGAAGGCAGCTACAATTACTGAATGGCAGACATGTCTCTATGACTTGATACTAAAAGCAGGTGGACTTTGAAAGGTAAACATAACATGGCTGACTACAGTTTGACCACCATGTCATGTACAAGGAACATTCCTTTGAAAATGGATGACAACTAATAGCAATCTTGAGAAACTGAAAATATATATGTACACTAAAATCACACATACAGTTTAATTTACATAAACTGTAATGACACGTCCATTAGGTGTGGAGTGGGGTGTTTTTTTTTTTGGGGGGGGGGGGGGGGGTACCTGACACAATCGTTGTGATACAACAACTGTGCCATTTCCCCTCTCCGGCCCAAACTCCTCTTCCCACACCTCTACCCCCTACTAGCCTCTCTCTCTGTCGTGCTCAACGAGATGTTTTTACGCTTGTCTGCGTTAAAAAGCTTACGGCCTTTTCTCTCTCTGATGCCGAGTGCACATATGTCTTCTGACACGTGAGGGGGACACGTTAGAGGTGGAGCATGAGATCAAAGCAGGGCCACACATCACTCTGGACCCCACACTGCTGAAGTGGAACGGGGAGGGGAGGGGAGGGGAGGGGAGGTGTGTGTGTGTGTGTGTGTGGGGGGGGGGGTGTAGTTACGGATAAACACTTTGGTGGCTTTGTGACTCTTGTTCCATTCTTTAGCAAAGCTGAAAATGTCACCACTGAGGACAGATTGCTACCTATGTGAATGTTTCGGAAAACGACAGGTTTGTTGATGACTAAGTGAAAAAGTGGAAAAAAAAAGTTTGGGGCATTTTTAGCTAGCCGTTGCATTGATTTATTGACAGTGCAGCAAAGTGCCGGAAGGTGTTTTTAATTCAGATGCATATAAGTGTGCTTTTGGAGGTTGATACGTCTGTGCAGTGGTGTCTGGTAAGCCATCTGTCCTCATAGTTCATCAACAGCATTCTTAATGAAGGGAGATCAGTTAGGAGTTCACTGATGTGCAGGTGTTAGTAAGTAGAAAGTGTGCGTCGATGGCAAGAGTTAAAAAACTCCGCATGTGCACGCAATTACTCTCACACACACACGCACACACACACACACACACACACATAGACACATGCACAAACATACATAAATACACCTAAATACCATAAATACACCTCAGTCAATTTCTTTCTCTTTCTCTCTCTCTCTCACACACACCAACACACGCACACGCATACATAAATACACCTAAATACCACGCACACGCATACATAAATACACCTAAATACCACAAATACACCTCAAAATACATATACTCATTCAATTTCTTTCTCTTTCTCTCTCTCACACACTCACACTCACACACACACACACATATATACATATATATGTGTACAAATGGAGAAATACAATGGAGACAAACTACACAAAAATATATATTTGCCAACATGTAAAAAAATTGCTCTCACAGACACACAAAAAAATACACACACACACACACACACACACACACAAGTGCTGAATGGTTGAGAGGTATGCGACTACATAGCGCTCTATGAAGTGAGAGGAGAGCAGTGGAGGCGGAGAGGGAGGGGAGTGTGAGAAGGAGGCTTGTTATTCACCTGGCGTCCTTTGGCCTGGATGGTTGACGGCAGGTCCTGTAGAAGTAAAGCCCAGTAGTGTGAGAGATATTAACTCCCTGGGGAGTGGGAGGGAGGGGGTAGGCAGGGGCATGGGGGTTAAGGGCTTACCGCCAACACAAAAGCATACCTTACACACACCCAGAACAGGAGCAAACAGAAACAAAACAAGAGAAAGCTGACATGAATATAAATAGAACTTTTACAACAAAAACGAGAGAGATAATATCACTTTGGAGGGCTGAACAGAAAACACCTGGCAGAAGGGAATGGGGGGGAGGATTATGATTGGTTGAGAGAGTGTGCTGTAACATTAACACCGAGCAGAGTTAAAAGATGAGAGAGACATTTCGGTGAGAGAGTGAGTCGAAGCGTTTAGAGAAAAAACAAAACAAAAGAAAAAAAGCAGGAAGTAAGCGGAGAGCAAGCTGAGGTACCTTCCAGCCATTAACCACCACCACCACCAGCACCAGCACACCACCACTCAGGGGCCAGGGAGGGGGGCAGGAGGGACACAGCTGCTCTCTCCTGCCCCAGGTGGCGGGGGGGGGGGGGGGGGGGGTCTCCAGAGGCACCAGACATCCATCCACAGAGGCCCTCCCCTCATGCAGTTGCTTGGGACTGCACAGCTCCACCACTAATGATCAGGCATGCTACACACACGGCAAGCTGTGGGGTATGAGGTGTGGCAAAGTGTGTGTGTGTGTGTGTGTGTGTGCGTGTGTGTGTGTGTGTGTGTGTGTGTATGGGTAGGCTTCTCTGTGTCTGTGACACAAGATGTGTGAATACTGCAAGAGAGCTCAGTGCCTTTAAATTAAAAAAAAAAAGAAGAAAGTATATGGATTTCCTGCTTGTAACTGAAAGAGATAAGAAACCAAACGAAAGATAGGGATCTCAAAGAAAAAAAAAAACGAGAAAAGAAAGAGGGAAGAATCGGAAGAAAAGATAAGCAGAGAGAATGTGCGTACACACCCGCACAGACAAGTGGTTGCACACGGATCACAGCAGTACTGAGCACACCAATTTGAAAACGGAGATAGCGGAAACTACGCTACGGTCAAACATCCGCCTGAACCAGTACGGATTACACAGAGTGGCTTGATGGTGTGGGGAAGGGGAGAGTTTCAATGGCTTACAAACACTAACTCATTGTACTGAAAAAAAGCTCCGGCGCCAAAAAAAAAAAACAAAGAACAAAAAACAAACAAACAAAAAAAACCCCAAACAAACAACATCTCTAACAACAACGAATAAACACTGAATCATCAAACGAATAAAACTATCCCCCGATGACAAGAGAAAACATGAGAGGTAACATCATTGGAAGTGTGTGTGGGGTTGAGGGGGGGGGGGGGGGTCAACTCAAAACATAACAGGTCATCACGGACAACATCGGCAGAGTGTGTGTGGAGAGGTGGTTGGGGTTGGGGGCGTAACAGGTGTTTAGGGAGAGAGACCTTACCAAGATAGAACTGTTTACGCTGGCGTGGCCATTGGCTGGGGACTGTCGGGAGGTGGAGGGGGACTCTCTCTGCAATAAGACACACAGGTCAGCGACACACAGCATCCAGAGCACAGAAGAAGAGGACAGCCCGCTACGGCAACACGGGAGGGACATAAAGTCATCAGTTGGTGTGGGCAGAAGCAGCATAGCCCAGGGTGGGGGAAGAGGGGTGGGGGGTTGGTCTGGGTTGTCATAGCGAAGGGGTGGGGGATTAGACAAGAAGAAAGTCTCCAGAGTGACGATTTCTAGGACTGAGTTCTAACTGCTACTATGCCTAGGAGATAGAATATTGGGAGGAGTCTCAAAAGCAGTTCTCAAAGTGACCAGAGGGAGGCGCTGCAGACTAGAACTGACGGATAATCTTATTTTATCGCACAATCTGAACCAGCCGAGTAATCTTCCCTCGGGCAGTGGACATGACTGCCCTCTTTAGACTAAGAATCGCTCCAAACACTTTTTAGTGATGGGCCATTAAGTGGCATCCTCCCCAGCAAACAGAATCGTCTGGAAGACTCGTAAAAAAGCTTCTGCGATCCACGCTGCTACGTTCTGTTTTGTAAATGCTGGCCGGAGGTTTTCTAGCACGCTCGGGGGCTCTAAGTCGGTTCCGTGGGGGGGGGGGGACAAGGAGGTGGGTTACTGCGGTTCCGGTATCTTGGTTGTGAAATTGGTGTGCGGCGCCACAGCACGGCCAAAAACCCCGGCAGGGACACAGCATCTCAGGAGGAAGCGTTTCACACACACAGCCACCAAACAGGCAGTTAGTGACACACACACACACACACACACACACGTTCACAAAATCCCACACCTGTACAGGCATGCACACACACACAGAGAGATTCCCAGATTACCCACAGAACAATCTCATCCCATCACATTATGGTATCATACATACAGTATCACAGCTGAAGACGAGAAACACATCATGTGGATATTTGTATAAGGGAGTGTGTGTGTGTGTGTGTGTGTGTGTGTGTATGTATTGATGTGTCACTATGTCTGTGTATGTGTGTATGTATGTATGTACTATGTGTGTGTGTGTGTGTATGTATGTGTATGTATGTATGCATGTGAGACAACACAGGTTTAAAAATCGTTTACCTCGCAGGACGATGACTGTGTACGGTAGCTTGGCACAATCTTAAAGGTGATGCTCCCCCTCATTTCCCTCTGTTGGCATAAAAACACAACAATGAGAGGAGAGGAGAGGAGTGGAGAGGTGAGGAGAAGAAGAGGAGAGGGGAGGAGGAGAGGAGAGAAAATAAGTGAGGAGAAGAGAAGAGGGTAGAGGAGAGGAGAATGAAAAGGAGAGAGGGAAGGGGGGAGGAAGGGAAAGGAGAGGAGAGGAGAAAGGAGAGAGGAGAGGAGAAAGGAGAGGGGAGAGGAGAAAGGAGAGGGGAGGAGAGGAGGAAGGAAAGAGGGGAGGAGAGGAGAAAGGAGAGAGGAGAGGAGAGGAGAAAGGAGAGGAGAGGAGAGGAGAAAGGAGAGAGGAGAGGAGAAAGTACAGAGGAGAGGAGAAAGGAGAGGAATAAGGAGAGGAAAAGGAGAGGGGAGGAGAGGAGGAAGGAAAGAGGAGAGGAGAGGAAAAAGGAGAGGAGAGGAGAAAGGAGAGGGGAGGAGAAGAGGTAGGAGAGGGGAGAGGAGAGGAGAAAGGAGAGGGGAGGAGAGGAGGTAGGAGAGGGGAGAGGAGAGGAGAAAGGAGAGGGGAGGAGAGGAGGAAGGAAAGAGGAGAGGAGAGGAAAAAGGAGAGGAGAGGAGAAAGGAGAGGGGAGGAGAAGAGGTAGGAGAGGGGAGAGGAGAGGAGAAAGGAGAGGGGAGGAGAGGAGGTAGGAGAGGGGAGAGGAGAGGAGAAAGGAGAGGGGAGGAGAAGAGGTAGGAGAGGGGAGAGGAGAGGAGAAAGGAGAGGGGAGGAGAGGAGGTAGGAGAGGGAAGGAGAGGTGAGGAGAGGGGAGGAAGCGCCGTCCACACTCACCAGCATCTTCTGCAGCTGCTCCACCGTCTGGTTGGCCACACTGATGCCATTGATTTCACGGATCTCGTCTCCGACATGCAACGTTCCTGAAGAACAAGAGAGCGTTCCCACATGCACAGGTCAGGACAGGACTCCACTGCTGGAGCAACAACAACAACTAACATTATTACAAGCACTAACGCTAACTGCAAGTACAACTACTACAGAGCGTGACAGAGACTTTTCTGTTGCTGGCCCTAGCTGTGGAACCAACTGCCACCTGAGATCAGAAATGCCCCTTCAATTACAGTATTCAAAACCAGGCTCAAAACACACCTATTTACATTGGCCTTCCCTGTGTTTTAATTGTAATTTAATTGTAATTAAGTGTTTGTCTCTCAATGTCGTCTTAGCTTAAATCACTGATCTGTGAAGTGTATATATTTTATTTTATTGTATTATTCCTTGGCTAATGTGCTACAGTATGTACAACACTTTGGTCAGTGCGACCTGTGTTTAAATGTGCTCTAAAAATAATCACTACTGCCACCAGTAGCAGCACCATGACTAGCATATTCTAATTTATAAAGCACTTTTATTGAGCTAAAGGCTCAAAACAGCCTACTGGTTAGCGCTTCGGACTTGTAAACGGAGGGTTGCCGGTTCGAACCCCGACCAGTAGGAACGGCTGAAGTGCCCTTGAGCAAGGCACCTAACCCCTCACTGCTCCCCGAGCGCCGTTGTAGCAGGCAGCTCACTCCGTCGGGATTAGTGTGTGCTTCACCTCACTGTGTGTTCACTGTGTGCTGAGTGTGTTTCACTAATTCACGAATTGGGATAAATGCAGAGACCAAATTTCCCTCATGGGATCAAAAGAGTATATATACTTATACTTATACTTAACAAATACTATTTTGACTGTAAAAAAAACAGGCCATGACAGTCACAGGGAAAGTTTCAATTCAAATACAGGTTTGAGGAATTGAGGTCATGAGTGTTGCGACACTGGTCGGTTGGCTGGTGGGTGTTTAGGATGCAAATAGCTATTTCCTTAGAAAGGCCTTTGTAGCTGCAAGTCAGTTCCTGTGTATGCATGAGCTGAGGTTTCACCTATGTCCTATGAGAGAGCTTCTTTTAGCTGCACTTCTGGGCAATGGGTCGTGACCACAGGTGTGTTACGCTCCTATTCAAAGAAATCCCATGGAACCTCGTTTTGTTTCTGCCCTAGTGCTGTATCAAAATAAGCCGAAACAGTGTACCACGCCTCAGATGGACAGAGAAGAGATCGAAGGCTGTCTGAGGCCTTGCACACTCTGTTGGCTTATTTTAATACCATCTCTGTTTCCTTCTCCATTTCTCGGTTTACTTGCTCCGTCTATTTGTGGTGAAGGTGCCAACCTCAGTTTGTTCTACACTAAACAGCGTATCTGAATATCTACCAGGAAATCTGTGTGTATGTGTCTATAAGTAGATGTGTGATTGCACACATGCATGTGTGGGTGTATGTCTGTGTGTGAGGGACAGAGAATGTGCATGTGTGAGTGTGTCTGTCTCTATGTATGTGAATATGTGTGAGTGAGTGTCTGTGTATGCATGTACATAAATGCATATAAATGTGAGTGCGTATGTGTGAGTGTGTGTGTGTGTGTGTGTTCTGTCTTGTCCCGTTTGCCTGATTGTGGGACCCGAGCTATAGGAGAGACAAGATCACCCATCTGCACTGCTAACATGGAGCTGACTCAGTTCACAGTTATGTGTCTGCCATATTTGTCCATCTCTGTGTGTGTGAATGTGCGTAAATGTGTGTGTGTGTGTGTGTGTGTGTTGAGAAAAGCATGTGCATGTTGTCAGTGAAATTCAGAAAGGGTTTGAGAATGTGACAGTATGCCCACGCTTACCATAGTAGTGAAGCTGAAAAGGTCTGTGTGTGTGTGTGTTTAAGCGAGAGAGCTGGACATAATGAAATATAAATAACTGTATGAGTGAATGAATGTGTGTGTGTGTGTGTGTGTGTGTGTGTGTGTGTGTGTGTGTGAGAGAGAGAGAGAGAGAGAGAGAGAGAGAGAGAGAGAGAGAAAGAGCATGAAAGCATTGTATAATGTGTGTGTGTGTTATTTGTTTGTACAAAGGCGTATGAGGTGGTGTAAACATACTATGAGATGGTAGAGAATGATTAAGTTGTCTTTGTGTGTGTGTGTGTGTGTGTGTGTGTGTGTGTGTGTGTGTGTGTGAGACGCCACAGCATTGCTACCACAGCTCTGTTAAGTCCAAAATGTCGCTTCTTCTAATGCAGGCCCCAGACAGGCGGACTGAGTTCCTTTAACTCCACCCTGAAGCCAACCCCCACCCACCCAGCGAGCCATCCGCCCACCCCAGGGCATGTGTCCCATGGGCCTGCCTGAAATGTGCCTCGTGGCTGGGGGGGTGGGTGGGTACCGTGGTGGTGAGCTGGAGGGGGCTGGCTGTGCTTGCCCTGGGCCCTGTGATGTGCTGGTGGTTTGGGTGGCTGTCTCTGGGGCATGCGTCAGGCCGGGGGGCAAAAGGAGAAGAAGAGAGAGGGGCGGCTCGCTGCAGTGGCTGTGTGTTAAGTATATTGCTCTGCGTTGGGTTTGTTTGGTTGCAATGTTCTCGTCATGTCAAGAGCTCGTTAACATACCCACGGGGACCGATGCCAGTTTCTAGAGAAGAGTTTAGCAGCTTGCTAAGACGCCCTCTGGAGAGAACTGCCCAGTACTCACACAATCAAATGACCTCGGTGATGCATCAATTCAGTGACGCTCTACACTGACCCCCAGACAACAGTTGACTTGGGTAGGGCTTATCAGGACGTCACACGTAGTCTACAAGTTCTGTGTTGTTGGTCTATTTTGTGAATGTGAAAACAGTGAGCTGTGTGTGCAACACATTCGTTTTAAAAGTGTATGTGGTCAAGGGGAACTACACAGACCTCCTAGCCTAGAAATCTAGACGCACCTTAGAAATTTAGCACCCCAGGGCTAGTCTA
>NW_027468718.1:15702048-15794548 GCF_046254945.1 Alosa pseudoharengus | reverse complement strand
AAGATAAAGTCATAAAAACACCCTTTAATGCATGGATACAGACACACACACACACACACACACACACACACACACACACACACACACACACACACACACACACACACACACACACACACACACACACACACACACACACGTATGTTCCTACCCCCATCTTAAAGGGGTGAACTCAGGCTCCAAACATGTCTAGTTCCACCAGACCCTCCCTGCTGTGCTGCTCTGCAGATTTCCTCTATGCCTTCCAAGCATTGCACCACAGCTCTGCTCCAAAATAACTCCCACCAACATCCACATTAAGCCCCACACACACACACACACACACCACACACACCTAACCCCCCCCCCCCCCCCCCACACACACACACAATCCAGTATCAGCAAAAGAAGCTGAAGGTAGAGAACTTCACTAACAACAGAGGAAAAACAAGACAAGCGCTGTTCTGTCTCACCAGCTTGACGGATGGGTAGGCAAATGCGTGATGAAGAGGTGTCCACAGACAGAGAAATCCACAGAGAGAGAGAGAGAGAGAGGAAGAAAGAGAGAGAAAGAGATCCACATAGAGAGAGAGATAGAGAGAGAGAGAGAAAGAGAAAGAGAAAGAGAAAGAGAAAGAGAGAGAAAGTCTTGAGATCCGGTGGGTCCTTCTCTGGCAATGAGAATGGCGTCCAAGCCAAGGACAGACTAAGAATGTAACAGCCAGTACCTGACGGTGCCTCCTTCTTGTACTCCCACCCACCCTCCTCTCACACACACCCACACCCCCCCCCCCCCACACACACACACTGCCCTGTTATCCTCCCACCCTCTCCTTCTCCAGTTGATCAGGCCCAGTTAGCTCTCTCTGGCTCCATGAGCCCAGGTTGCACAAAGGTGAAATCACCTCCTTGGCCCCAATCCTTTCACCTTAGTGCATATGCACACAGTCATTGTCCTGCTCACCCAACGCATGCATGCACGCACACAGAAACACACACACACACACGTTTAGATTCTGTTTGTCTCATGGATGTTACATGGTTCCACACACTCTTCTCCGAAGTCTCAGACCGCTGTTTGCCTTGCCACTTCAGACCTCTCCTTTCCTGTGACTGTTCTGAGTGTTTGTTGTGTTTTTTTTTGCCCATGACAGATCTCTGCTCTCCGCACAGACTGAATAATTATCCTGACTCCCACGTTGGCTCACAGTACAAAATCTGCTGTTCTTCCCAACACTCCTTCATCTGGCAACACGCAGCCATAAATCTAGATCCGACAGAGATTCAGCTTTATCTCCGGCTGAGAGATTGTGTGTGGAGGCTGTTTCAAGAAAACTTCACTTCTAGTAAAGTACGAGATATTTCATCCAACATCAAGTGGATATCCTTAAATTTAGTGTTTATTTTGTTCCATTTCACAGATGTATTTTCTGCACTGTTGACTACATCAATTCCTTCCTCTCCTATCCCTACAGTGTAGCTGAGTTTCATGAAAAACGACACCTCACTTAACCTCTCTCCTCTCCGTTTTCTAATGCAATCACTTTTTCTTCCTGCTAACTCCTCAACAGAGCTGATTAAAGAGCATGGCCTCTCGTTGCATCACACAGTCCTCAGCAGCTCATTCACACTTCTTTGTGTCGCTACACAGTCTTCTTATTGACCAATCCCATCTCATCTTAGCCATAAAGCTCTGTGTGGTTGGAGCACCGCTACCTGTCTTTTCTAAGGTGAGGAGACTAATTGATTAGAGGAAGAGGATTACAAAGGCAAAGGCAGGCCTGATGAGATTATGACTCAGGGAAGGCGTTGAGTGCGTTAAGGTACCAGGTGTTAAACTGGACTAATGAGGACGGTCCGCGCGCCCAGGTTGCCATGGGCGCTTAATCAAGGCAATGTTGTCAACTCATCACAGGGGAACTTTGTCACTTTACTGATGTGAGCACACACACACAGACACACACACACACACACACTTCTTTCTTTAGAGTCATCAGAGCGCTTCCTTTCTCACTCTCTCCCTTCCTGTCTATCTCTCCTCATCCATGTCTCCTTCCCTTTTCATTCCTCTCTCTCTCATCGGTTGTTTCTCGTGAGAGTTGATCTCGAGGGAAGCCAGAGTCAAATTTGTCTCCGGGTATCGCACACAGGCCCCCTTGGGACCTATTTAAATAGAGCTGCAGCCTCCACTGACTGACTGGCGTCTCTCTTTTTCTCTCTCTCTCTCTCTCTCTCTCTCTCTCTCTCTCGCACGCTCTATCTCTCTCTCTCGCTCTCTCTCTCGCTCTGACTGTGTGTATGTCTCTGAATGCTTCTCATCTTGCAGTTGAAGTTTGCAAAAGAAACTCGCAACAAACAAGATGATGGAGAAAGATAGATGTTCAAATAGAACTCACACCCACACCCGGGTGGTTACCAGATGAGGAGGTGACAGTTCTCAGTGCTAGTCTCACTCTCACCATAGTCCATCACACACACTCACCATAAAATGTGGCTGAGTGAGGATCCTTCTCAGCTCCTTGGCATCGCCATTTTCTGGGTAGCAGGAGATCTCTTCCAGTACCTAAGGGAGGGTGGAGTAGAGGGGTGGGGTTGGGGTAGGGAGGGGAGGATGGTGGAGAGACGTCATAGTTAGAGTTACATTGGACAGCCATTCACACTTGGATCTCAACTCCCACCTACACATGACAGCTCTGTGATACGGGGGGGGGGTCACCTCGTACGATGACCGGCGCTGGGACACACAGGCGCACACGCTCCAGCGCATGCTGCTCGCCGACCTCAGTCCCGACTACAACACTAACCCCAGCCCTCCCCCTGTCCCTCTCCCCCCATCCCAATATTCACTCTGGCATACCTCCCAAATCCCCCCAACATGAACCAATCAGCACTTTCCTTTCTGAGTGTCCCCCCCCCCACCCCCGGCCCCACTACCACCCCTTCACCTCCATCCTGAGGCCACATTCTGGCACTGGCTCTAAAGTTGCCTCACAACTCACTGCTGAATGTACAACCGTGCGCGGAGATGCAGACCTGAACAAACGCCGGCCGCTCTTCCTGGAGATGGCAAGCCTGCGTCCTCGAGACAGCACTTGAACTTGTCAAAATAGATCACCGTGCTTGGACAAGTCACACGTACCTAAGACTTTTACACACACACCACATAACACAGTAACCTACATTCGGGTTACGCACATGTGGGCTTAGTTTCCCCTCACGGACGGTCTGAGGCCCCTTACAACCCGCCCTGTTTGCCTGCCTGTACACAGTGGGTAAACCCCACTTTAAGGACCAGTTGATAGAAGGACAAGACAATGACAAAAAGTGGAGATGAAGGTGTTTAGAGAGAAAATCTTGATTGTTTTGTTGAAAGGAAAACAAACAAACAAACAAACAAACAAAAAACAAAGGATGAAGCTTACACATTCCAGACGAGTCAAAGCCGTGCCTGCTTCGTCTTCAGAGGACTTCTCGGCATGAGAGCACAACACAAGGGGGGGTTACACACATCACAACAGGCTGGGGTTTGAGTGACAACACAAACAAACACACACGCACACACACACAGACACACCCACACACACACGCAAACACACAAGACTTAAACGTCCAGAGGAGAGAAGCAGGCCATGATGGGACTATAAAGAGATGGAAGCGCCTCTAAGGCCACCTTTCCCAATCGCCCATGGTTCAGTAGATTTAGGGTTAGAGCAGGTGTGATTGGTTTTGGCAATAAAGGGTTAGTTTCAGCCCGCCGGCGGTGGTGTTTGGTGTTAGGTGCGGCCTTCGGGAGAAAGAGTGTCCCATTGGGTGGAAATAAGGAGTGCGGTGTAATGAAAAAAGCTTTTCAAAGAAGTGCCTGGAATGGTCAGTGGTGAAGAAGCAAAGCAAGTTACTCAGAAGAAATTGTCCATACCAAAAGAAAAAAAAGAGATCCAAGTGAGATTTTGATTGGCAATGTAGTATGGGGGTGTTTTTTTTGTTTCAGACACTGAAACTTCAACTTTTGCCCGCATCTCTTCGCGGAGGGACAAAGCCACAACAAAAGAAATCACTTAGACAAACAAACGCCTCAGGAGCGTCTGCGTCGGCTGACACCGAGATGTCCATCTCAATTTGTCCCCCACAGACACTTTCAGTCCGACGGTCCTTTCATTCACTTCTGTGTCTGCTGCATCTATGATATGGTTTCCTGTTATTACTATGAGTTTGCAACGGCTTTGGTCGCAATGCCTTCTATAGCATTAAAAACAAACAAAAACCATAAGTGAGATCTCATTTGTAAACAAGCCTTCTTTGAAACTGAACCGGTCAGGTGCATATTGTTTCACCTATGCGGAGTCGCAGGAGGACGCCTTATCTCAGTTACTTCTCTGTTCAAGAGATACCAACGTGTACGAGCCCAGGCCTACACATCCTGGTACACTGAACAACAACGATGACTTTTACCAGATATTTAAAATCACAGAATGAGTCAAAGGTAGCGGAGTCTTCATGTGGTTACTTGGTAGGGTGAGAACGAGAGAGGGCGAGGGCGAGAGAGAGAGAGAGAGAGAAAAGAACGAAAAAGCTGTGACCTACATAACAGAGGATTTCATACTCAAGACGTCTCTGTCTGCTGTGTCTCTGGTACTTGTCTTATGAAGTGTGGGTCCACACTGAGACAGGTCCTGGGTAGGGCCTCAGACTCTAATGTTATTTTTCCCTGTCGACCCAGCTGTGCTTTTCCACATGCCTTTTATTAACACTTTTAATTGGGGTTCCAGCCCCAACACAAGTAAATGGGAGTCTCAAAACACACACAGACACAGACACAGACACAGACACAGACACAGACACAGACACAGACACACACACACACACACACACAGACACAGACACACACACACAGACACAGACACACACACACACATACACACACACACTACACTTCAAGTCTCAGAG
This sequence comes from Alosa pseudoharengus, assembly GCF_046254945.1. Classification (NCBI taxonomy): domain Eukaryota; kingdom Metazoa; phylum Chordata; class Actinopteri; order Clupeiformes; family Clupeidae; genus Alosa; species Alosa pseudoharengus. The sequence goes on along the minus strand of NW_027468718.1, from coordinate 15,789,625 downwards.
GCACTAGATCGGAGTTCATGCAGACGGCTTGGAAAACAGAAGGGACTTCTGTTGGGTGGCAGCTCACACCTTCGTTTTCAGCGCGGCCCTTTCTCTGGAGACATGCTTTCCGGCGCTAGAATTCACCGGTGAACAAAACAGGCGTGTGCTCACACACAAACGGTGAGACCGGTGGGTGGTGCTGCTAGTGGTGGTAGTGGAGGGGATTGCAGTGGCATAGAACAACAACTAAATCCACAGACCTGGCACTACAAAACTAACTCGCTCTTAAGATGCGGTGCCACTGTTTTACTGGGTCACTAAAAAACCAAAACAAATGCCCAAACAAATTGACAAATTGCTACCATGTGCAGAACTGTGAACAGCATCCAGACACACAAGGGGGGGGGGGGTTGGAGGCAAAGTTGAAATGAACAGCGTTTTTTATGGTGCGATTGACTTGTAAAGGCACCTTGTATAAAGACACAGGGGAATTGTAGCTTGTTGATTTCACAGTGATAGGACTGCATTAAAAAAAGTCTGTATTGGCCACTAAAGGTTCTTCGCAGCTGGTGGCCATTACATACAGCAGGGGAAACCGGCCATGAGGGAGCTTACAGTACAGGGCACTGTGTTAATCACTCACCCAGTTCAACGAGCGGAAAAGAAACAATAAGGGGGAGCGGAGTATCCTACGTGTCCCAAACCACATACGGGCTCAGTGCCCACAGGGATCCAGGTTTGAGTTTACAGAACCCACTCCCCATCTTGAACCCACTCTCCATCTTGAACCCACTCTCCATCTTGAACCCACTCCCCATCTTGAACCCACTCCCCATCTTGAACCCACTCTCCATCTTGAACCCACTCTCCATCTTGAACCCACTCTCCATCTTGAACCCACTCTCCATCTTGAACCCACTCCCCATCTTGAACCCACTCTCCATCCCACTCCCACTCTCCATCTTGAACCCACTCCCCATCTTGAACCCACTCCCCATCTTGAACCCACTCTCCATCTTGAACCCACTCTCCATCTTGAACCCACTCTCCATCCCACTCCCACTCATATCCTGTCTGCCCTCCACTGTCCTGTAAGTAACGGCAAGGACAGCCCAAACATAAGTCTTAGAGAAAACAAAAAGACTCGACTCGCAGGTGATGAAGCTGTCTCATTTCAACAAACCCTGACATCACTGCTTTTCAGCCAAATGCTGGTTAAAATGATAGTGGCTGGTAGATTTCACAAAAAAAAAACAAAAAAAAAAAGTAAAATTTCAACCCTGCTGCCTTTGCACATGTACCCACCCATACAAAAGCCCATTTGAAGGTCGTTCCCATTTGAAGATGATATTTGGATGAGATCCACTGCATAACTAATCTGATCTACTGATGGTATGTGAGTGCCAGCGCTAATGCTATCCCGTTCTTTTGTTAGCATGGCGTCAATGTTGCTCAGATTAGGTGAAGAGAAAGGAATGAAGTTAATAGCCAAAGCTGTGAAGCCCCCTTGCGACAGAACCTCTCTGATTAGGAGGGCAGAGGTAACCGGCCGGCAGCATGCTACAGAAACACCAGTGTTTGACAAGATCAGCTCATTACCGATATCAGTACAGGGGAAAAACAAATACACTTGCTAAGCATTAGCTAAACAGCAGGACTCTGAGAGCCCTAATCATGGTCTGTCTTCACAGTTCACCCCATCTGATTCTGCAATTACTGAGCATGGCTCATTATGTGAGCTATTGCCTTGGCTGAAAATGTAAAAATGATTATACTAGATGCTAAAGGTTGTGCTAAAGGTTTCAGAGAAGTGAAGAAAATTTCAGTCAGTCTATAGGAACTTACAGTTACAGAGCTCAGAGCACCAGTTTATAACATGCTTTAACTTTAACTAACATCTCTGATGCTGGTGAACACTGTAAGACGTAAAAACATAAAGGCATTAAAGTAAGCCTTAAAATGGGCTAGTTTTGCCTGTTCGTTGACTAAATGTGTGTCTAGCCAACGCTCTTCAGCCCACTGACTCTGAATCAGCGGATCAGTGCTCTGTGGGTGTGTGTTCGGCTGCAGGATAAGCTGCACTGAGCTGATCTGAGGACAGATTTGAGGGACGTGACCTGAGACGGTCTAAAGAGGTTGATTGCCCAGTCCAAGACCGCTCACCTCTTTGGCTCTCTGGACTGCGTCACTCGGTGGGTTCCTGATCTGAGGAGAAGACTTGGTGTTGATCTTGTCGTACAGCTGAAATAGACGAGAAATAACAAACATTTCATTAGGGTTAAATAACAAAAAGAACAAACATTTCATTATGGTTACATCATAAAACAAATAACAAACATTTCATTCAGGTTAAATAACAAGAATATAAATAAAATATGTCATAATATTCATTCTGTTATACTATAATAGTAAATGCTTGATAAATAAAATTCCTGAAAATATATACATGAGCATGTATGATCAGCATGTACTCATCTGCAATATGTAACTGCAATTAACATCATCATGTTTACAGCCTAAAATGACAACCACGCTTTTTATCTAACCAGTACTGAAACACAAACACAAACACACACACACACTTCCTCTCAATAAACATCAGAGCAGTCGGTGCAGTACAGCCTCTTCACTTGTGCCTCTTCAGCCATAACAAATGATACATTTTAGTCCAAGGAAAATAGCACAACACTGAACATCACAAGGTGATCTCCCTGAAGCTTGGGATGGCCACAAGCCCTTTCAGTCTGACAGGCACATTAATAACCAATACAGAACAGGGGAACTCTTACTCCACATGATAAAATCACACACTGGCCAAAATCAGATACTGTTTCAGTGTCTTGACCATAAAACAAGAGTCAGCTGGCCAACCAATATTGTGGTGTAGTATAATGGTCCAGTGGTACTTCAAGGCACCAAGTTTTTGCTTGGAGATTTACATACAAAACTGTCCTTTCTTGGGTGCAACTGAATGACTACCCCATACTGCACTGTACGCATACTTCATACTAACTCTTGGGTATGATAATATGAATACTATAATATGAAACATATAAAATTAGATTAAAAATAAACATAAAACTTTCAATTATCAAAATGCTGCACTGGAACATAATGCTGGATATAACGGCATCTAAACATGTCAAAAGATCTTCTAATGCACATTCAGTAGCATCACTGAACTAAAACTTTGCAAAAACTGCAACTGTTGCAGAAAAACAGCACTAGAAAAACAGGAAGTGGGATAGCACCATCTGACACTACTAGTCTATATTTTTAAAATCTCTGCAGCTACAGAAGAGACCCTTGCACACATGCTTTCATAAGACAAGGACAGCTACATTCACTAAATCTCTATGCAATGGCAAAGGTACTGTAAAAATTATACAACTAAAATGTCATTCAGACCTCAGATTCAGTTTTTCATGGGTATTTCAGAGTTGAGGGGGTGTTCTGGTTTTATGAGATCTAGATCTTTGAAATAGACAGTCAAACTCACTCAGAAATGAATGCTATGCTACCTGAACCTTTTCAGAAGAGTTAGCAGGGAACTCCCCTTTTTTGCAACCTGACTATTGGATCCACAGTTTTACCAAAAGGGCATGTGGTTTGTAGCTTAAGGTTCATTTTGTCATTGTCATTGACAGGAACAAAACCGCAACACCACAATGACTTCACATTTGGACGTGAAGTTCCCGAACCAAGACAAAATCAAATGTCAAACTCTTATGACGAATGCAGATGTTTGTTACTGACTTTAGTACAAAAGTAGGGGGATACTGGACCAAAGGTTGGGTGACCTGAGGTCACAAAGCAGACTTGCCGGTCAACCACACCAATAGCGTGTTGAACTGAGAAGGCTCTGGCCTTCTTGTAATGAATCATTTGAAGGCACTGTGGCTCTGCACTCATTCAAAAAGACCCCAACGAACAAAAGGGCACAGAGGAACTAACACGTCACAACCTACAAGACAATGTGCACCCAGCAAAGAGACTGACATCCAAAGCAATTCATCAAGTACAGCAGAAAGCGCAAGGTAATCTCTCGCCAGTAATAAAACAACCCCAAATATCTCAACCACCAGTTGCAGTCTGCAAATCTGCAATTCAGATGGATTCTTTCACAACAAAAGCCAGTTGAACCTTAACAATGAGAGAAAGGAAAACGCCACGGCAGCACTCACCGACCAACCTCCCTCCACAGCCAAACTCCACTTAGGACTTTTACAGCCAGGACCAGACAGCCGCTCCAACACCAACAACATCCACTACTCTCTCTATTCTTTGGGGTTACAGTATAGGAACCATGGCGCGTGTGTGTGTGTGCGTGTGTGTGCGAGTGTTTGTGTGGGAGTGGCAGTACGCAGCGATGGAGAGTGGCAACACAACGTCTTAATGTCTGGGCCGGTTTCAAGAGATGGGCAGATAGGACCGGAGCCACGGCTCTGAAATAAAAACTGACAATAGTGGCCATTGTTCCACTTCTGTGTTTAGAGCACAAGGGGATCTCTGCCTTTTCAGCTTCTCTATGGAACGAGGGGTCTGTATTCACGGACAGCCTCCCGGGGGCAAGCACAGCCCCCCATGCAACATGTGGAGGTGGTGGTGGTGTTGGTGGTGGAGGAGGTGGTGTTGGTGGTGTTGGTGGTGTTGTTGTTGTTGGTGGTATTCGGGCCTCAACCTCCTCCATACACACAACCACAGTCTCCAGTTGGTACCCATTCACAATGTGTGTCTTGCCAAATGCTGGAGAGAGGCTCCGTCAAACAAGATCTCCACACAAAACCCGAACTCACACTCCATACAGAGTTCCACAGCTGTGATCATTCACACGCGAATACAAAAAGCTCATGAGCGCATGTGTATGTGTGTGTGTGTGTGTGTGTGTGTGTGTGTGTGTGTGTGGTGGAGTCAACGCTCGTACGTGGCCACACACAGGGATTAAAGTGAAAAAAAATCGTTTGACTGAACTTTTTTCAGGCCATAAGTCATACGTTGTTCATATCTACCTATAGAGATAGCACCCCTTTTGCGGTCACGACCTATTGGTTTTTAATGTACAAAAAGATGCAAACAGCAAAGTAAAGGGAGTATTCGCCTTATTCACACAGCGCCCATTGTTTAAACCAAAAAGAGGCTACAGGGTATACTTACTATATAATTAATGCCACCTACAGGTGAATGCATAGAACATAACAATCCTATGGTTTGTGTACCCTGTAGCCTCGTTTTAGCCGCCAATGGCCGCCATGTGAATAAGGCGAATTGAGAGTGTTCTTGATTGAGATTGAGTTTTCCTGATGAACAAAAATATATTTTAGTACCATCCCTGACCATTGCTGATTAGCCATTGCTGTTCTTTTCTACTGCAGCAATATTGTAGAAAGGCTTTAACACACTCCTATTTAATTATTTCAGGCCAAAAGTGTTTAAAGGGGAGATTTTTTTCTTGTTAATATGCAATTCAACACCAAGTAAAATCTATAAAATCAAGTTTGCAAGACTTCCCATTTCCTCATCAAAGTAACAAATCAGAACATTCTAGATATTGTTCATATTTCCATTTGTTGACTCATCCGCATTTAATGATAACATGGTCATTTTGAGTTTTACAGACAACTCAGTTTTCCAATGAGCAGCAATACTGTGTGTGCTCATGCAGGAGGTCTGCGCATTTGTAACGACAATCTGGAGACGGCGCTTTTGTCTTCAGCAACAGATTGTATAAGGTTGACAAGAGGTTGCGATATGGTTAAGGACAGGTCGTGTTGCGCTATGAAAGAACATGCGTAGCCTACTTTCTAAACGTAAAAACGGTCAGCCATAGATAAACGTAGCCTACCTCTGTCGTGGTGGCTAGTTGCACCAGGTAGGGAAGATGTCCTGAAGTGCACGAACGTTAACCTTATGGCGGTCTTCTGATTGGTGGCGTGCTAAAACGTTTTCCTATTGCATCCATAAACAATTTTCTTGCAGCGAACCGCGCAAAAGCAAACTCCTGGCACTTTAATTTCTTTACACCATGGCTTGTTAGTTCTCCCCCGTTTCCAACAGCTGCCTTCCTTTAGCAACAACGCATCCATGACAGCTAGTGGCCTTGCCAAATAGACGCACACAAATCATGATGCTAATATGCGAGGTTCTGGTAGGCCCACTGGTTATGGTTTTGTGCTATAAATTAATAATATTTTATAGCAAAGTTTTAAGTTGACTATTTTAATTGTATGGTTATTTTTTGTCAACATACACTCACAACCTATTGTCGTTAAAAGTGAGGCCTAAGCAAAATAGGCTACAAGGCTGTCTGTGCGTCAAACACGACTGACCCCCTTACTCGACACGCTCAGTCAAAACCTTCCGTCGCAAATTGTGAAAAACATTGTTGTATGTCATAACAGACGGGATAATAAATTGCATAGGCTACGGTTTATATTGCGTCGCTTTACACATAATGTTAGTTGCATTGATTAAAAACTGTAACAATAATAGTAGCCTACATCGGGTGGCATAGCAGGCTATCTGTTCAAGTCATAGGTGACACCCAAAATGAATGACCTCCCCTGACAAGAGTTCGCGATAGTAAGTGTCATTGATGCACGGAAAGAACACAGCCTCCGAATTCGCACATAGAGCTCACAATATCATATCCAAAAAAGTTAAACGGATTGGCCAACCTCATCAGCTGTCTCGATTGTGTCACTATAATCCAACTTTTAGACCGTTATAGTCCTCCATACGTGTTCTTTTTTTTAAGCAAACGCCGAGACAAGTGTGTAGCTACAACATACAAAGCGAAACTCATGGCTGACGTAGGCCGTATAGGACGTATCTTCTTGAGCGGTCACGGATTGAGACACAGAAAGTTCTCAAGAACACTATTAGGTCTTTAAACATTTACCTAATATTTGTAGTTGCCTTAAAAAAGGAAAAGCAAAGATGACAGTCCCCCCCCCCCCTTCCTATTTTTTTTCTCATCGGATCTGCATCGATCTCAAATATGACATTTCTAAAATCAAATTGACGGAAATCCGTCCTATGACGGAGAACTTTAATCCTTGCACACAAAAACTCTCTTTCACACACGCTTTGTCTCCTGGGTGAATACTTTACGTGCTGCTAAAAACGTCACAATAATCCGCTAAGTGCTCTAGACACACACGCTGCTCAGGGTAACACTATTTACACTGTGGTTAGATGCTGCAAGAAAACACTAAGACATCCATTATTCAGCGTTATTCTGGCTGTCTTTTCAAAACAAGTGCTGCGTGACTTGTCAAGCGTAACACAGCGTTCGCAGAAATTACGTCTTTGTTTCAAATTCCTTCTCCTCTGTACAATTTGCCCCCAGGTAGAGTCCAGGACGTCAACATCAAGATCAGTTCTAAAATCATAATTCACCATTGATGTACACCACCCATTGATGCAAGTGATTTCTTTCATCATCTCAGATTACTCCAGTTGAGCGGTTACTTTATCAGCTCTCATGCTACTTTCATTGACTCATTTTACATAAAGAAAATGGCAGCACACTTAAACTCTGTTTAAACTGTTAGACAGACACCAGTATGAAGCATTATAAAGCTGTCAATGATCAAACTAGCACCAGTTCTTTCACGAATCACAAATATTCCTATTTTTAACACATCTCTCACTGATCTGGTAATGGATGACTTGAAGCATATTAGATGCCAGTAGGGTCGGAGGACCTTAATATCGGGGATTACGTGTTCACCACATTTTCCATTCTGAAGCAGAGAGCCAGTGACACTTTCAGAAACCCCAAAAGGGTTGAATTAGTGAAGAACCAATGAACTCGCAGGGAATGTTATGGTAAGCCCATCATGCGTTTTGTTTGTGCTGAACTGCTTAACATCTTCCCAAAAGAAAATGATCCACCTTCCAGTAACAGAGCAGAAGCTTTTCATTGTTGATCTGTTGTGTATACTTTGTATGTAAACTTTAATAAAATAGTGACACAAATTTGTCAGGGCATGCAAGTGGTCAGTGGCAGACAATGGTTACAGAAATAGCACGTGCCCAAATAACAAAATCCCCTGTTGGCAGGAAAATAAAGCAGGGTTCAGAAAGACTGAGGAAGAGAGTGACTGAAGAATAAAAACATAGATATTCTACCAATTCTCTTTCCAGAGCCTTAACATTGTTCCATTTTCCATGTGATCATCCAGCTCTGTGGTAAAAATCCCAAAGTTTTCCTGGAAGCGTGGGAACTCTGCCTTGTGACTGGCCTGGCTCCACATACAACTGAGCTTATGAGACATCTTTATCTTCACACAAAGGCCCACACACGCAGACACACACGCACACAGACACACAGAACAACAAACACAGATAAAAACAAACATATACACACAGTCACCCCCCTCCAATACACATACAAACACACATTAACTAGAGTATGTACACAGGCACACACACACACACACGCACACAAACACAAAGTTCAGAAAGAAAACAAAAACCCTAACCGTATCCTTGGTGACATTTCTCCCTTCTTATCTGTATACTTTTCCCACAAGCAGTGTAACTCTGATGCACAATCAGGGGACAGTGTGCAACCAGACTCTCTGGTCTGCATAACAACCCAGTTTGCTGTGAGACATGATCTCAGTGGCAGAGAGCCCAGACATATACCAGGGTGAACACCTGACTAGATCTGGTGTGGGTGACAGACTGCACTGCAGTAAAGAATAGAGCAACTCTACAAGTCAGACAGAACTGAGACGGAACAGAGGAAATATTTTCCACAACCACAGATTTCCACTTCTTCTTCCTTAGCTGATTGTTTTTTTTTTCTTCTTGAGATCATTTTTTTATTTTTATTTTTATTGCCACCATTCATACAATACATGTTTACTACTGAAAGTGTAATTAGTTGCTTTAGACTGCATTGTGCTGTGCTGTATTGCAATAGTTTTTTTACTGTTTGTTTTGTGTGACTCTTCAGGACTTCAGTCATCATTTTGCGCCTTTCCTGACCTCACTTGGTCTTGGTTAAATGGAGTTTTTTTCTGAACCTTTATGTCCACCTGTGGACATGTCAGTCATTCTAAAGACAGACTTTAATATGTGCACGTCCCCCATTAACTGGCTGTCATTTCTCTTATTGTTTTATTCTATGTTGTAATACTTAGTCTATACTTAGTCAGTATAAGTATAGTAAGTATAGTATATATACTCTTTTGATTCCGTGAGGGAAATTTGGTCTCTGCATTTATCCCAATCCGTGAATTAGTGAAACACTCAGCACACAGTGAACACACAGTGAGGTGAAGCACACACTAATCCCGACGCAGTGAGCTGCCTGCAACAACAGCGGCGCTCGGGGAGCAGTGAGGGGTTAGGTGCCTTGCTCAAGGGCACTTCAGGTCGGGGTTCGAACCGGCAACCCTCCGGTTACAATCGCGAACCAGTAGGCCACGGCTGCCCCAGTCGTAGTCTTAGTCTATTCTACGTTTATCTGTTTGTGTTAAAACATTAAAAACAAAATGTCAGATGGTGTGATTTTTCCCCTATTTCTGAGTTAACTGACTGTGGCTAGTTTATGGATGTGGACAGTCATTGGCAATAAACTAACCACAGAATCACACACCCTGCACACAAAAACATTCCATGTAGTTTTTCTTGTGAGACCACAGAGTGCCTTCCTGGGTATAGCTGAATACTGCAATGCGCAGATGATGAGTTCAATAAAAAACCCAAAAGCAAATAAAAAAAATAAAATAAAGGCCGGGTAAGTAATAAAACCAGCAAAGTGTGTGACTCACGTCCAGTAGTGTGTGGAGGTGTTGGTCCTGAAAGACACTGTGCAGGAAGTCCAGGTCTTTCTCACTGCAGTCCGTCAGGGCGTGGATCTCCTCCAGACTGTCCAGCACCTGGGATACGGCTCCTGAGGGCGAACACAAACACACACACACACACACACACGCACACGCGCACAAACGCACAGGCACACCGAAAAAATAGAGACCCATTTATATACACATTCAAAAAAGTGTGCCAACATACACATGCATGGACACAGTCACACACAACCACCACAATGAGAGAAACACAGACACGGTTCCAAACACACCAAGAAAAGGCACTAGCACACGCAGACAGTGACACACACGGTTTGTGGTGAAAACATGGAAGGTGTGTAATTAATACTACGCGCAAATGATTAAAACCATGCAAATATGACTCATAGGTCTCTGGATGTATTCTAATGCATAATTATAATCAGATCTTTCAGTTACAATAACTAGTTGAACTACTGCTCGCATCAACTTGAGAACAATGGAAAAATCGGTGTCAAACAGTATTGTGAAAATCAAGCCATGAGAGTCTGCTGCAGGCTTGTCAGGAAGACTCAAGCAGAGTGAGCAGTGCAGATCGGCTTTGGCCTCTGCAATCTCTGGTCTACAGTGCGTTTCCTGATACAGAGAGGAGCATGACCTTGTCAGAGGGGGGCTTGACTTGAGCCATGAGAGGAGAGGAAGCAAGGATTTATTTTGGGGGGGGGGGGGGGGGGGGGGGGGGGGTGTGACATGAGGGGAGGGGGGGGGGGAGTGGGGGGGGGCAATAAGATACGTACTCTCTGCAGCAAGTAGTCCTGCACAGGGGAGGCAGCATTAGGGCAAACAACAGAAAAAAAGAGTTATCAAAAAGATGCAAAGCCAGCATTAGTGAAGCTCTATGAGGTAAGAGAAAGCGTGAATTGGACCTAAAAGCATTGGCTTAAAAAAAGAAAGAAAGAAAGAAAGAAAGAAATGAGCAAATTGGACAAATAACAACATTATAGTTCAATGAAAGGTCTTGTCATGCAAAATCCATAAATAAATAATAATAAAAATAAATACAATAAAACAAAAATAATTTATTATAGGGACCACATCTGGGGGAATTGATAATTAAAAAAAACCTTTGTGGTGGTTCCTGTAAAAATCATGTCTGATCTAATGGAAAACTTGATAGTAATCTCTTGACGTCAGTTCTGCACAAGCCAAAGCCTTTGAGCTGTATCAGAAAAGAAATGTAAAGACCATGACTCATATGGGTTTTTGGTCACATTTGATGACTGAGGTTGCACTTGCGAAAAGAAGAAGGAAGGCAGCAGTCCTGTCTGAAAAACAGGAAGACGAAGAGAGAGAGAGAGAGAGAGAGAGAGAGAGAGAGAGAGAGAGAGAGAGAGAGATAGAGAGAGAAAGAGAGAGAGATAGAGACAGACACTCTTGCTTCATCATCAGGCTGAGGTTGTGACTTCAGTGTGTGACTGAAAGTGAAGTGGCCTTTGTGAAGCAAGATGCCAAAATAAAATCTAGTGTAGCCAAGAGAAAGCCCGAAAAATGACAGGACCGCAACTATTTTGGGTAAAAAAGCAGTGAAGTGCTCAGGGCAACCCCCGAGGACCAGCCCTGAGTTTTTATAACTTGATATCGCCTATACATTCTCTTTAAACTTTTGTACCAGTGAATTTGCTTGCAAAATAATCAAATCAATATATTAGCTATGATCCACTATTTTTATATTAAATCCTTGCACCTCTGATTCTTACTTCCTGAATTAACCCCAAAATTACTACAAACTGTCAGAAATAGGGTACCAAATAAAATTAAAAAAAAGAAAACAATGCTCAATTTTTAAACGATCTGTTGCTTCAACTTCAACCAGTTTTGGATTCAAAGAAACAAGTGCACACTGTTCACAAAACATATACAAAGTGACATTTATCATTTCAAATTGGTCCAGAAATGTTAAAACACAAGCAATAGAGCATACATGTATAATATCATATATGACATTTGATGCATTGTTACAGCAATCTTTAAGGGAAAGACTACACAATATAGTTATTTACATGTGATTTCAGCAAATCATGTCTATTCCTTGTCCCTTGATTCCTACATATCATGAGAGAGAATCTTATTTGGCAATTTAGAAGGGCCTTGTATCTAAAGGGTTTTATTTTCTTTCTTTACTCCTCCTGTTCTCCTCTGCTCCTTTCCAAAAGTTGCTTGTACATTTCTCCTTACTCTGCATTTAGCTAATAATTTGCATTACTCACACTAACAGAATATACATCATATTGTGATATACATCATATTGTACTCATATTGAGTACTACACTAATGACAATTACTATTGTACTAAACAGATGCATCACAGATGCACTATTTTTTTTTGACACCCCCAGGTTATATTGCTTTTAACACATATCCTGTCTCTTGCTTAACCTCTCATACCATCAGCACTTTTCCTTGTGTGAGTTGACCACACTTCAAGAGGTGACAAAACTTTGCTGACTAATTGAAATTGTGTTAAGTCTGTCTATCTTTCTGATATATATATATATATATATATATATACACACACACACAGTATGTGATGTCATTTCATCGTAATATTTCAGCTGCCATACTAAGAATTTCATTTTATCTGAGCAAACAGTACCACTGTTTCTTAGCATCTTTTCTAACATAGGTCCATGCATTCAAGCTAATGAACTGAACCTCATCAATTACTTTAAAAGCATGCTGCACGTTGACCTATTGGTGCAGGTTGGTATTAACGCGTTGCATTGTGCATAGCATCTTATACATATTCGAGCCCATGGATGCTTGAGAAGTTCGACAAGAACAAAAACTTCCTTGGTATCTCTAGATAAGGATGGACAGGAGGATGACCGCAAGACACACGACAGGGCAAGACTTCCTCATGCAAAAGCAGAAGAGAATATACTAAGGCAAACACAGACCACGGACTGATGCAACATTCATGCACTTACTTCTGCTCTCCCCATCTATGGCTATGAATTCAAGAAAGCATGTGCAGTGAAGCTGTGGAAATATTGGCCTTACAGACCAGAACGGAATTCTGATATAAGTAAAAAAAAATGTTTTTGGGTACATTGCACATACGTTTTACATTGTATTGTGCACAGTACAATCTTCCTATGTGTTCTTTTGCCCATTTTATTTTTTTTATTTTTATTGGCCAGTCTCAGATATGGCTTTTTCTTTGCCACTCTGCCTAGAAGGCCTGTGGCCAGAGGCGTCTATTTCTCCAACTAGAGACTGGGAGGCGTCCATTTCTCAAACTAGAGACTCTAATGTACTTGTCCTCTTGCTTAGTTGTGCACCGGGGTCTCACACTTTTTTTTTTATTCTGGTTAGAGCCCGTCTCTGCTGTTCTCTGAAAGGAGCAGTAAATACCGTTGCAGGAAATCTTCAGTTTCTTGGCAATTTCTAACATGGAATAGCCTCCATCTCTCAGAGCAACAATAGAACTGTCGAGTTCTCTTTTTTCTGGCTATTTTGAGAGTATAATCGAACCCCCAAATGCCGATGCTCCAAATACTCAACTAGCTCAAAGGAAGGCCAGTTTTATAGCTTCTTCAGTTTTCAGCTGTGCTAACATAATTGCACAAGGGTTTTTATAATAATCAATTAGCCTTTTAACACGATTAGCTAACACAATGTACCATTACCACATACATGAAAAAACAGTGTTTTTCTTTCAAAAATAAGTTAATAATTTCCAAGTGACCCCAAACTTGTTGTTTGCTGTCAGCTTCCGTTTAACTAAATACTATTGCCACACTTGCATGCATGCATGCTTTTATCTCCCATTAGAGATGCACTGCTGTCGCATCAGAGACTCGATACCAAGAAACTGCATGACCTAGCTGTGCGCAATCAAACCACAATGGTAAACCAACAACAGAGTCAATGTGAATGCACAGCTATCCAGGCTCATATTCATGTATTTATTCTGTACCCAAAGCAAGTTGCAGAGCAGGTATGGGCTTCCTCTTGTGAGCTCTCCAGAAACTGAACTCATGCCCATGGTGCTTTGTGCTTTTCTCACACTCTGCTGTACCAGTTGGGGCACAGGGACATTGCGTTGCTTCCTGTGGTATTTACCTTATCGATGTAACATGGGACACTTGAATTCTGCACTCAGCCAACTCAGCCGACAGATGGCTTCCATGGTCGTCATTCATTGGTGGGTGTTCATCCATAGTTGGAGGAGTGTGTGTGTGCGTGTGTGTGTGTGTGTGTGTGTGTGTCTAACCTGAGGAAGTGGGGTCTTCAGAGAAATCAGGTAGCTCCTCTGGCGGGTCCCCGTAAAAGGAGTTGAACTTGTGGCTGGACACTGCTGCCAGCACTGCCCCCTTCAAACCAAAACAGACACACATTTCAAAACTAGAATTACCGCGATGTGCGGTGGTTTGCCCCCGTGCAGCCGTGACTTCCTGGTTGACAAACACTTGTGTGGCGAGGCATGTAATACAGCGATCATAGAGTTGAAAGTCGTCTAACAAGTTGATCTTTTAGTCCAAGTGAACGTGTGGCATTCTTGAGACTGCGTTCACGAGATAGGGAGATGCATGTGGCTACAGTGACTTTGAAATTTGACCTTTGACCTCCAAAAATTCTCTCCTCCTCTTAGAGTCCAATTGAACATTCCTAATAAATTTGAAGCACACTCCTGAAGGCATTGGGATGACATTCATGAGATCAGGACAGATGGACAGACACCCAAAAACATTAAACCTCACACACACACACACACACACACACTGTTTCCATTCACGTAAGCACACCCCCCCCCCCCCCCTTTTCTTTACAAAGTAGCTCTCTGACATTCAAATGCATAGCTAAGCAGACGTAAGTTTGACAAGCTTTGTATGATCAGTATGGCTCAGACCAGTTTCCCTCTGTGTTGGCCAATACTTCTAACACTCCAGTGGGCTGCTTATCAGGGAAGGGCACCAGGAGATCACATCTGGGACATGTCATTACTTTCCTCTTGTGGCACATCAGGGTCAGTCTTTGATGATGCTGTATCTTTTTGAGTATGTGTCTGTGTGTCTGTGTGAGTGTGTGAGTGTGTGTGTGTGTGTGTGTGTGTGTGTGTGTATCTGTGGTGGAGGGCGGATAAGTGTGTGCACATTTGCATGTTTCTGTGTGGTCAGGGTGCATCTGTCTGGCTCATTTAAAGTCATTTGGGTAAAACAGGCTTAGCTGTGGCAAAAATGTTGATGTTTAAAACCGGCAGAGATACTTTTCGCCTCCAAGGTGGATCGACTATTTTAGGTAGTAAGAAGGTTACTGTAACTGCACATAAGCAAAATGATAATAAAGGATTTAGCAAAGGTGTATTAAAGTGGGGAGAGTATTTGCTGCAGCTGCTATGCCATTTTAGTTAATTAGCGCTGCGATCGTGCAGCAAAAGAGGCTGCGTATGGGTAGGTTCTGTAGGTCCTGCAAGCAGTGGAAACACAACGGCTGGTTGGGCTGAATAGCAAGGCGTTCCTGTACCTGTCCCCTTTACTTGGGTAGTGGGCCAAAGAACGGTAATAGTTATTTGTATTTATGTGTAACGTATGTGTTTTTAGAAACTACGGCTATTTTTGTGTTTTTATATTGTGTTTCTATATACGTTGGTGTGTACTGATAAGAATGTGTGACTTTGCAAGTGTCTTTGAAACTGCGGACAGCGTGACTGAGGCACCTTTAGCTTCCTCCGGGCGTTGAACTTCCTCAGCTGTTCAACTGTCTCAGGAAGGTGAATCTTGTAGGCATAGCGGTCCCTCTCCTGCGAGACATAAACACAAACAATGGTTACAGCTCATGCAATTATTTTAATTTGTATAAAAATATTATATATATATATATTTTTTTTTATTTTCTTTCAACCATTTTCTAATTTTTTTACATTTCTTTCCTTTCTTTCCTCCCACTCTGCTCTTTCAATCACTCACTCACTCACTCACTCACTTTTCTGTAGTCACTAGACTATATCTGTATGCTGGCTCTATCCAGCTTCATGCTGGATGTGCATACCTTCAGCCAGGGGTGGTTGAGGGCCTCGTAGACGGTGATCCTCTCTGCGGGGTCCAGCATCAGCATGCGGCGGACCAGGTCTTTGGCGCTCTCGGAGATGTGGCTCCACTGGCGCGGGTTCATCTAAGCGCACACACACACACAGGCGCACACAAAATGCACGCAAACACCACACACACAGGTGGAGGGAGACAAAAAAGCACAGCGCGCTTTGAGAAAGGAAGGCATCAGAGGACACGGGGATCAGATCTGGGGATGAGCTGTGTCTGTCTGTGTGTGTGTGTGTGTGTGTGTGTGTGTGTCTGTGCTTCTCTGTAAATAATTTATCCCTCTCAGAATATATATACCGGTACATGTATTATTAGGAGGTCTGGCAGAACTTTCTTCTACCGCTAACCAATACTCAGATTGAGAAACACATTGAGAAACAACATGCTATCTGATGAGCAACATAACAGGCCATCTGATAAATAGGAAAACAGCAAGTGTGTTATCATGAAGAACACCAACGCTGCAACCAAAGGGGCCTATGATTGTGTGATAATAAATAACATACTGCTTTTGTGAAAGAAGAACTGGTATTTTCCCCCTAGCAACAGCATTTATGGCCATAGCTAGTGTGTGTGTGGGGGTGGGGTGGGGGGGGCTTTTCAACAAATTAAATATATTTTTTTATTCTTCTTATTTCTTTCAATAACATCAGCATATCTACCATAAGTACTGATAATAAAGTAATTAATACATACTAGGGGCCAGGTTGAAAAAGGCCATGTCCTCAGGAGTAACAGCACTAGTATAACTACTATATTCAAAGCCTGCCAAGAATTCCATCTCTTTTCTACAGTGAGAGTCAGTGTGGAATCAGTGTTTTTTTTTTTTTTTAATTTTATCAGGGCTGCTCATCCCTTAGACAGTTTGGGAAAATGTTAATAAACTACTACCTTGTATTTCCCTTTAATGATGCCTTCGAAGAGCCTCTCCTTGGTGCCGTAGAAGGGCAGGCATCCACTGAGCAGGATGAATAGGATGACCCCACAGCCCCACACGTCTACCGGCTTACCGTAGGGCTCGCGTTTCACCACCTCCGGGGCCATGAAGTGTGGGGTGCCCACTCTCCCTGCAAAGGGATGCATGTGGTCAGTGGAGAGATTCCCCTCGCCAAGGAGGGAGAGACACCCCATATGTATAACTCCCCAAAAGCATGCACATTATGCAAAAACAGTACCATGCAAAAGTTAAATAGATGCTGTAGACAGATACTCTATTCATCCCCTTTAGGGTAGTTCAATTGCCCAGTAGCTCAATCCTGTAAAATGACGCTGATGTCTAGAAGTGTAGACACAACAGTGCACAGTACTATACACACACTTGCAAGGACATATGCTTTGTTTGTATAATGAAAAAAACCATAACCACAAACAGGTGCATAGTTATGTTGCCAAGTGCACATAGGTGGTGTGAAAGCAGTATGTAAGTACATCTGTTCAGGTTTCCTTTTTTTTGCGTAAGCTTATCAGTAGACACAAAAAAGTAAAAAGTATTGTATTTCATTTCCTTGTTACGGCACATTGAAACAGGAAGTTACTAGAAACCTATAGTGTGCAAGAAAAGAGGCTCCTAATACCGCCGACTGACCAAACCTGGTGGAACTTGTGATGAAAAGGGGAAGCTTTATTCAGCTGTTGGATGAGGCGAAGGCCAACTAATACTCCTTACATAAAATTGACTACCTACAAAATGATCAGCAAAAGTCTGCAATGACACATTCATGGTCTGTTAATGAGGAGAAAACATGATTTGGAAAAAAAGATTTTCTTTTTTTAAATTTACTTTTATACTGGTATCAGTATGTAGACTCCCCCACAAAATCCATCAACTCAGTGCTTCCAGGACCTTGTCAAGCAGATATAGTTGAGTTTCTTACAAAACACTAGCAATGTGTTAGCTGGATGTTTTTTGGTGTTTGGACAACATCTGGACTTCATACCTCCTGCTACCAGTCCAGATTCTCCAAGCTGTATGGCCACCCCGAAACCTCCCAGTTTAACAGGCGCAGAATTCTCCTTTGATGCCAGTAACACACAGTGGGGCTATGGGGGGAGAGAAAGAGAGAGAGAGAGAGAGAGAGAGAGAAAGTTAGTAATTGAGGAAATTAACATTTGATTGATACACAATTTACACAATGAGCGGTCCCAAAAGAAGGAAGCATCTTAGCAAGAGGAAGGATATGCAAAGTTCTTAATTGCAAATGCCTGGTTCAATTTTAGCATTATTCACATTTCCTCTTTAGAATGTTACATGAACCACAAATGAACCGCAAGACATGCATAAGTCCAACTGAGTCCAACTCAGTGTGGCAGCACACCATCATGACAAGTTGTGTGACTACACTCACCACACTAAAGGATCTAAGCCTCCACATATAAAAAGCTATTCTTTTTCCACTACACCTTCCCCCCCGTGTTCAACACAAACCCACATAGTTGACGTGCATTTCGGGCCAATCCATGTTTATCCCTAAGCTCTTGGACCCTGTGATCTGGGCTGCACAACTAGCCTACTAATCAGAGGAAAGGAGAGAAACAGAGAGTGTGCGTCTTTGTAAGTGGGTGTATACATGCATGCAAGGGAGCTCAAACTAGTGGTTTTCACCGTGGTGTCTTTTTCCTTCCATATTTGAAGCATGCACAGAGTGTGTGTGTGTGTGTGTGTGTCTGTCTGAGTGTGTGTTGCTGAAAAGTGCTTCTGGGGGCTGAGCTGAGCTACAGCTGTACAGGACCAAGTTTCACTTCACCAGAGGTTATCTGCACTGACGGATGGGTGAAAAAATTACGCCACCGAAAAAAGAAGTCTGCGTTAGGTCCATGTTTTCCTTTTTCAAAACATTTTAACGATTCGTTTCAGTGGCAGTGGAAGTCTGGTGGGTCTATCAGTGGAGGGATTTCCTTTTTACTTCTTTCATCAGACAGACACACATCTGCTCCATGGAAAGAATTCATAGGGTGAGTAAGTTGGCTTTACTTCTAAACTGTCTGTGGGATATGCATAAGAGCCAGCATGGATATGACTGCAATATTTAAATCTAAGGCATAAATGATTTTAAAGTAGGCTATATGATGTGCTTTACTGAAAGACACAAAATGTGATTAGTTTTAGCCTTTCAAGAGAGCATTTCTGGTAAAGGGGCTTGCCATAGTGATATAGCTCCTATGTTCTAAGACAATAATGAATCCACAAATTCAAAGAGATGGATTATGGAAGTAAAAGATTTAACCAAAAACTACAACCAGAAAGACGAAGATAAAGAGTGCTGGGTATTGCATCACCAATAGCAAGCATTAATGTGTGTGTGTGTGTGTGTGTGCGTGTGAGTGACTGACAGCAAAAGAGAAAGACAGTCAAAGAGACAGAAGTTAAAAGGCTTGTGGTTGAGTTAGTGTCTGTAAACCTCTGAGACACACAACCCCTCAATTAACAACTCCCTTCTCTGAATTTTTCCAGGACTGAAAACATCGCATATCTCTTTTCACACCATGGATACCACAAACTCTACAGGCTTCCCCACTCCCTTCACAAGCAACAGCTCCTACGAACTGACCAGCACCACAGCGATGTACCGCAGCCAAACCATGACCGCTCCCGGCGCGCCATGCAACATTGATGGCGGCGCCATGCGGATCCCGCTGGCCATCTTCTACACGATCTTCTTCCTGTTTGGGTTGGTGGGTAACCTGCTGGCGCTGTGGGTGTTCCTGCGCGTGCACGACAAAAAGAACTCGGTGCGCGTGTTCCTCATCAACGTGGCGCTGGCCGACCTGCTGCTGGTCATCTGCCTGCCCTTCCGCGTGATGTATCACGCCAACGGCAACCGCTGGATACTGGGGCCCGTGATGTGCCGGGTGGTCGGGCACGCCTTCTACATGAACATGTACATCAGCATCACCCTGCTGGGGCTGATCAGCGTTGACCGCTACCTGAAGATCCACCGCTCCACCAGCCGCAAGCGCTTCATGAGGGGCCGGTGGAGCTATACGGCCTGCGGGCTCCTTTGGTCCATAGCTGGTGTCTGCGCCATCATCCTGATCAGTGTTACGACGCACAAGGACGAGGGCAAGTGCTTCCACTACCGGCAAATGTCATCCAAGGGCCTGGCTTGCTTCAAGTACTTCCTGGTGGCGCTCTTCTGGCTGGTGTACGCGTCGCTGGTCATCTCGTACCTCAAGATCGGCAAGATGCTGCAGCGGGCGTCCAAGGACAAGCCGGACCTGCCAAACGCGCATAAGTACCGTCAGACGGCGCGCAAGTCCTTCTTCGTCCTCTTCCTGTTCACGGTCTGCTTCGTGCCCTACCACATCGTGCGTGTCTTCTACATCGCCTCGCAGCTCAGTGACACCCCCTGTGCCTGGCAGGACGCGGCGGACAAGGCCAACGAGGCCGCGCTCCTACTCTCGGCCTTCAACAGCTGCCTGGACCCTGTCATGTACTTCCTGCTCTGCAGCTCCATCCGCCGCACCACCCTGGAGATCTTCCGGAAGCTCATCCGCGAGCCCAACGTGGTTGTCAGCAGTGTGTCCAGCAGCGAGCTCGGCAGGAGCCAGCGTGAGCGACCGTCGCTGGCCAACATCAACAGCGTCCACGCTCAGAGCGAGAGGATGCTCATTCATACGCCAGTCAAGGGGAAATAAGTTGCTCGACACGGTTGGGGAAAGCGGTTGATAGCATATGCAGATGCAGCGCCGAGAGACACAGTGGAGAGACCAGCCAGAGAGACGTGCAGTGATTTCAGTATCTCTCAATTGTCTTGCCAGGGACTGAGAAAGACGTAGAAAGCACTGGCATCTTTCCTTAATCTCAAGCCCATCTGGTTGAACATTTTTGGAACACTGGGGCCAAATTATAATCTATGTTTTCAGTATATGTGGATGTATATTATGTGTGGAGACATGCAAAGGCCTAGGTTTTCAGAGGCATAAGAGACGTCAGTCTGTTATTGCTGTTCACATTGGGCAAGAAAGTTGGAGAGAGGAACAGCCTCTGAGGGACAATGCAACACCTCGAAGAGCAAGAGATGCAGATTTGTTATTTGTTCTCCTATCTCAATCACGTAACACTAAACAAACTCTAAAGCTGAGAGTTTAGCCTAAGCCTCATTCTGGTCATTTCTGTATTTACACAGCATGTGCTGTACGTAAGTCACAATGACCCGATTCTTCACAAATGACTCAGCATAAAGGCCTGTTTTACACATTTATACATAAAATATTTTATGTTTGAATCTTAACTGTATATTTTGAGGGTCTGATTTAGAAAATGTTTGGAAAAGTGTTGAGCAAGTTGACAATAATTCTTTAAAAGGGCAAATTGCATTCAAAAGTTGGTTGGTTGGTTTTGTTGTTGTTGTTGTTGAAGCAAATAAGGATAATTATATGCATTATATAAGGATCCTTATATCCTTATAATGCATTATATAATGATCCTTATATACTTATAATGCATTATATAATTCTAAAAAACATTGTGAAATCAAATGCCGCACACTAAAAAAAAACAGACAAAAAAAAACTGAGGTAATTTAATGTCATCCCTAGTTGATGCTTTTAGCCAGACTGCAGTAGACACAGTGGCATCATAACACAATCATGACTCCTCCTGAAATGGAGTTACAGCACTCTAGTAGTCAAACCAACACAAACACAATATGTGACACTGG
This sequence comes from Alosa pseudoharengus, assembly GCF_046254945.1. NCBI lineage: Eukaryota > Metazoa > Chordata > Actinopteri > Clupeiformes > Clupeidae > Alosa > Alosa pseudoharengus. The sequence continues at coordinate 15,768,082 of NW_027468718.1, read as the reverse complement.
TGAGACCATGAGCCTAATAAGAGGTAGGCCTTCTAATCCCTGAAAGATTTAGCCAGTGTGATTCAGATGTACTGGGAGTCTTAGTGCTGGCTAGAACAATGACTCATATTTCTGACAGCCCTCTGACTGTGCAGATGTGCCTCTCCTGCACACGCTAAATAAGGGCTCCCTCTCCTGGTGGAACATGACAATGCATGAAAAAAAAACATTGCTTACAGTAAAATGTGGTCAGGAAATGACCCAGATGTGAAATTCTTTCTAGATTAAATGTCAAATGAATGGAAACAACCATCAGATCTCTCTATAACTGAATAATAATAATAATAATAAAAATAATAAAAGGTTAATGCACCGGGGGCAATTCCACGCAAAACTGTCACGTCCATAACGCCAACACAATGCCGTGGTATGGTACGATGTGAATGATGATTACTTGAAATTTGAGCATTCACTCTTCTTGGTTGTAGAACTTGCATGAAAAACCTTTCACATAATAATTCGCAACATACAAATACCATTGCATTTAGTTGCCGTTATGGACGTGACAGTTTTGCGTGAAATTGCTCATAATATTATGAATATTAAGTTCATACAATATTCATGATTACTTACTGAACTGAAATAAAATAAGGTCTTAATTAACCCTTCATACACAGTTGAGCTCAAGTTTATGAACCCATGCTAAAGTTGACTAAAAAGAGCAATAAAAAAATTATCTTTTGGAAGTTGATCTTAACGCCTTAAAGGGAAACTTGGCAGGATTTCCCCCACTGCTGGAGAAATTGTGCATTATGCTATTTCAAACTGTGGAAAAAGGTAACGATAAAGCACATGGATTTGTTTACAAGCTAGCAAAACGGTTAGCATAAGTTCGGCAGACAATGTGGATGTTACAAGGTAAGAAACACGATTTAAAACAAGTTTCTTGTTTCTCACTTCTCTTTCCGGGACGGTAGTCTCAATGTTGCAAGGTTGGTTTTCCGCCTGGGGACGCTAGGGGCAGCGGGAAAAGTCACAATTTTCACCGGAACAGGTCATTTAACCATCCAAATGATTTCTAAACAGGTTTATTACGTTGAAATAGTTCCCCTTTAAGTAAAAAAAATAGGAAATTTCCAAACTTTAAGGACACCAATTTTCTCTCTGAATGAATAATGTATCGTAAAATAAAATAGCCCCACATCATCACATACCCTTACCCTTCACCATACCTAGAGATTGACATGGTTTTATTTCAGTTAGCCTAATAGCTGGTTTGATTTGCATTGAGAGATGATCTTATGGAAAGTACCCCATGCCAATCATGAGATATGGTGAAGGGTATGTGATGATGTGGGGCTATTTTAATTCCAAAGGCCAATGGAACTTCATCAGAATGTATAGTACCCTGGATCCATGAAATAACTGGCCTTTAAAAATAAAAATCTGCCTGCCTCTTTGGGAATTTAACATAGGGGTGGGAATACTTATGGCCCCTGTATTTTAAGGAAGACCATTTATTTATTTACGATACATTATTCATTCACAAAGAAAATTGGTGTCCTTAAAGGTTGGCTATTTCCTCATTTTTTCCCCTTATGGCATTAAGATCAATTTCCAAAAGATGATTTTTTATTCCTCTTTTTAGTCAACTTTAGAATGGGTCCTTATGAGCTCAACTGTAGGCCAATATGTGGATCTCACATCTGAATCCATACTTTCAACAGTCTGTTGTAACACTGTAAACCCTCAGTGTCAAACTGCAAACAGATTCAGATAGGCCATACTAAGGAAGTTCTCGGCTAACTGCAAGCAACCTGAATCGACCCTGCTGTGGTTAAAGCTTGCAAATGCAATCTTTTGAAAAACAACTTTAAGGCTGCACTTAGGTTTCACGGCAAATCTGCACCTTCCTCATTTCAATGTCGCAGACAGACAGATTAGAAAATGCCTCTCGCACCATGAACCAAAGGTAGGTGATGTAAAATGCATAACTTGCTGTGCTCTGCCTGCTTCTATTTTCTGGTACTGTTTGCAAGTGCTACTTAAAACAACATGACTATGTTTTGAAAGCCTTATTAATACATTTGATATTTGTGGCTACAAGATTAAATACAATAGATAGCATCTGATACAGTGCATAAAACGCAGATATATTGTGGCACAGTTCCTCAAGGACTCGGATCAAGAGCAATGTTAAGGTCATTTTTTATTTTGAATTTGAAAGAAAAACATTCATTAAAGAAACTAGGCATTCAGACACTGGGAAACATGATCTAACACCCAATTCTCACTTTCACTCTCTTCAGTTAGATTAAGATTCCTGTTTTAGCAACTCAAACTACCTTCCAAAGTAATATATAATTGAGATCATACTGCTACTACTACTACTACTGCTACTAATCCTATTGAATTTCCGATTAATAATGATAACAATGTGTTTTTAATTTGGGGTACATATTGCTCAGAGAACAAGTCCAGTACCGTAGCTGTATCATAACTCTATATTTAGCACTTGTGAGCTTCTGGTGACACATATACGACAATAGTGAACTATAAAACTCACTTTCAAAACAAGACTGTACCGCTGTGGATGTAATAACTGCAATATGGATATAATAACTGCAATAAGCTAGAAATATTCGTCCATAGAACACATGCATCAGAGGAAGGCTTTCTTCCAGGCACTGTTCCTACTCCTTTATTTAAGGTTGTCCCTACATTACTTTAATGTCTTTAGTATCTACAGTTAGTTAAGAATGTCACTCAAGACCTACACACACATTCAGGTACTGTGGCTGCACCCTCACTGTGATTAAATGAAATAATAAATAATAACAATGGCGATACAATATGCATTCATCAATTGATTTCTGATAAAAACAAACATACTTTTTAATTTAGACAAATAAAAAAGAAAAGAAAAACAGCTATACTGCTACTTGTACTGTGACTTGTCATTTCTCGGTTCCGTTTTTAAGATCTTCAGAGAGTATAAATAAATTCAGTTCAGTTTCATAAGGGAAAGGAAATGCTGATAAATCATTTCTCATTTCAGTAGAAGGAACTGCACGGTAGCGCCAGAGATAACCCACTCAGTGGTGTTCCCCTGGATCTACCTGTTCCTAGCTCTCCTTGGCCTCTTGACCAATAGCCTGGTCTTCCTTGATCTCAGGAGGACCAAGAGGAAGCCCACTGTCATCTTCGCCCTGAACATGGTGCTGTCCGATGTCATCCAGTGCTTCAGTCTCTTTTTCAGGATGACTTTCTACCTTAATGCAAATGAATGGGAAGCTGAGCAGCCAATGTGTGGGGTAACCATTTTTGTCTCGGTGACAGTCTTCTACATCAACGTCTACTGCAACATGTGCTTCCTGCTCTGGATTAGCCTGTGCCGCTTCACCACGGTGGTGAGGCCTGACCACACCATTCTGCGGGTGTTCATGGAAGTCCGTCTGTGTCGTCGGATTTGCCAAGTGACTTGGTTGGTCGTTGTGGTGCTCATTGGTAGCCACATGGTCTACAAAGAATACAAAGGCAAAGGAATGGGAGGCAACTGTTTTGATCATATGAATAACCGCAGAAAAACAAGTTCCAGTGGCATGCATGCCATTGGCCTAGTGGTCTTCTACCCCAACCTTGTGGTCATGCTGTTCAGCTACACCCTGCTGTTGTATCACCTTCAGCGGATTCATAAATCCAGCCAGCTTAGCCAAACACAAGGATCCGGAGGAGGCCTAAGGGTCAAACGGAAAGTTATAGCATCCGTGCTGGTATTCCTCGTCTGTTTCCTCCCCTACCACATCCAGAGAAGCATCATGCTTCTGTCACGGGACCCGGGGAACTGTGGCAGGACGCAGAAGAAGTTCAGGGTCAAGACCAACACCATCCTATTGGCAGCGTTCAACTGCTGCCTCAATCCCATACTGCACCTGGTCTTCCGTTTAGCATGCTGTCGTGGGAAGAGACTGAGACCGGCGGGAGCAGAAGGCCATGACATACACATTGTTGGGAGTTTAGATTCACCTACATGACATAGAAACAACGTAGAGAAAATGTTTTTTTTCATGATGCTATGCAATCCAAATATGGACACTTCCTTTGTATTAGCAACCAATCAAGAAACTTCAAAGGGGGGTCTAGGCTGAGAACGGAATCTCATTGGCTGTGTTTCAAGGCTGTTTTCACAAACTGAGTTCCCTCTCCCACTCTGAGAATGAAATCTCCACTTCAGAAGCACTTACATACACTTACAAAACTTTCCAGTCTTATACCTAATTATATTTAATAGGCTTTTACAGAGGGGTTTGTTGATATATTATTCCTAGCCTAATTTATGACATTTTATTCCTGAAAACGGCAAAAATCGATTTAAGCCTATTGACATTATATTCTGATTTACAGGATAACAAAAGTAGATAAATCCCTCTGTATTTTTCCCCATATCTAATATGTGAACACAATGAAAAAAATATTTTGAACCTGGCTTTATCCAATGCTCAGATTTGTTTTTTAAAAGGTATGCAAATTAGCGCATATTTAATTAGATAATGCCTAATTTACATATTTAAAAATCAAATTACAGAAAACTTGTAATTAATTTTTTTTCCACATATTAATGTAAGTAATCAACTGGGGAAATTTCATAGTTATATCTGCTAGTTAAAAATGCTACCCTATTCACCTGTAATGTCTCGCCTTAAAGGGGAAATCCGGTGTAAAATGGATTTTGGATATGCTTAGCATGATAACGAGTTCGAACCTTCGTTGGGGAGCAAATAAATGCTAATCCGATGCATTCTAAACTAGCCTGTTTTTAACCGATGCTTCCAAAATGCTAACACTGGTAGCGATAGGGCATTTCTCATGGTAAAAAGATTGCTAATTTTAAACCATTTACGAGGCTCAAAGTAGCCCGACACTTCTTTGGTAGTATAATGAGGATCCTAACATATAAAACGAGGCATTGACAACTTTGTAAATGTACAGGTAGTTTATAAAAATTACTGTATACAAACAATACCTTGAGTCGTTTGCCGGTTGGCGCCATCTTGAAACAACGTATTTTTGACGGAAGTACTTTAGAGTTTAGAGAAGATCTGTGTTGTAGTAACTTAATTTCAAGATGGTGACGACAGGCAAACCCTGCAGGGCACTATATCTATATTTTTAACCAGACACCAAAGGAAGAATTTCGAAATGTCCAAACATTCAGTGAACTTCAATTTCAACACAGAGACACATGAATCAAAAGAGACAGCTGTGCAAGGATGGGCAGTATTTATGATACATGTATTTAAAGGTTGTCCAAGTCTTATTACGCGGTTTCTAAGATAGAACAATTTTTGTCACATACAACTGCCTGTCCACTGAATACGCTGTAAAAAAAACGCAGGCCCGGCTCCAAAATCTGCAACAAACACAGGCTTGAACCCTGAAATATAAACTGTGTCACAGACAAGAAGGATGGGAGGGGGGTTCACTTTAAGAGATGTGCGTTCATGACAATTTCAGGAAGGACGGGGGAGAGGAGGAGGGAGGGGTGAGCTAGCTCTCTGTTTTGATTGATAATACTTCAAACGTCAGCAGAAATAACCCAACCATGCTAAGGGAACCTTTAAAATATGTATTTCAAATACAAAATAGTATTTTGTAATTTGTATTTTATTGGGTTGAAGAAAATACCTTCATATTTTGTATCAAAATACTTCATAGGTGTGTATTGTTGTGGTTTACTTAAAAATACCAATATTGTTGGTGATATGATGACATCATAACAGTCCAAAACAGTGACTGTAACCTCTGACTGGTGCTGACTTTCCCCAAACTTGTTGTGATCAGCATATTGAGATTCAGGAAGATGGTCCAGTGCGAGATGAGTCCAATTTGCTCACACACACAATACACTCCCTCTCTCACACCAACCAAGTTTCTTGAGAACTTTACCACAAAACCATCAGTGTTTTCTTGAAAACTTTAATAATCCAATTGGAACACATGGAACTGGTTATGTGGCTGCCGCATAACATTGCAACACAATGGGGGGGAAAAACAAACATATTTATGCCCCTTGGCGTCAATATAACACCATTTAGCGTGGTACCCAGTTAGTTTAAAAACAACTAAAATGGTCATAATCCTACCTGATCAACAGCGTTACACAGTGCAATATCAAGCATTCTGGGCATGCATTGGCAATGCCAGAGACTTCATTCTCCGTATTATATGCCAGTGTACCATGAGTTTGAAGCTATTTTAAGGTAATAGAACTGCATTGGGTTGCTTTAAGCCCACATTCTGTGGCTCTCAATAGGTTAGGTGGTTAATTTGTACCACTTTACAAGTTTGTTGAGACTTTTTGAGTACATCGTTCAGTATTTAGGCTATGAGTTGAGTTATGAGTTGGCAGGTCAGCACAGTTGATCTGTTGACTGTTTGCAGATCTGTGGCCTGCCTCAAAAAAGCTGTTGCTCTCAAACACTGTCAACAGAGTCAGTGTACTGATGAAGGAATATATTAAATAGATAGGTATGGAAGGTTTGGGGAGTATTTTCATGATAAAAAACACAGTATTTTATTTTGATACATGGCGTGGCTACTGTATTTTGTAGTTTATTTACTACAAAATACAGTAGTATTATTTATTTGCACTTAAAATGAGGGTATTTGATATTTCATTTTGAAATGCATTTTAAAGTATTTTTGCCCACCCCTGCAATTGAGGAGGTTGGTCAATAGAACTCTACACAAACATTAAAATGTTTCAGTCACAGTTTTCATTGAGTCTCTGTCACATTCATAACACCTAACACCTTAACATCTTTTCAGTTTCCACAGGAAACCTATCAACTCACAAAAAAACACCCAACGATACCATCAGCCAAGACACTGGTCCTGTGCACTGCAACAGCCAATAAACATTTTTTTGTGTGACATTTTTGTGTGGTGAGGATGTGGTAAGACGTCATGAAGAGCTACTTGCTGTTTCTTATAACCTAAGAAAAGTTCCTGCGTCCTACATTTGTATGGGTTCATCCACAAACTCAACGCTGTTCATAACATGAGAGTAAAACAGAAATAAAACAGACGAGGATTTAGATACAGGAACACAGACAAGCAGAAAGCAAAAGTGAACTGCACACATGTGCACCTTGTTAACAGAACTTCTTAACGTGGTCCTGCTATGACTGCACAGTCCCAAAATGGAGGTAAAAGAAATGGACCATAGACCCAACATGAGGTATGTGTGACGTTTAAACATGTGTGTAAACCTGGCTTTTATCTTGCTATCTTGTGATGGAGTCACAGCTTTATTTCCTGGGTGCTTGTGAAAGGCAAAGATGAAATGGATATTTGTGGACACGACATTTGAAGTTTACAGTGGTATAATCACACATGTGTCTCGTAGTGTAGCTGACTGCATCTAAAATACCTGCTGTATTCACGCAGTTTGGGATTATGGGGGACCCTGGGAAAAGGGTTATGGGGGACTCAAACCTAAATGATCAAACTTAATAGATGAACCGCTATCAATAAGCATGTGTGACACTGATGAAGACAACTACTGACAGATCATTGTAAATCTAACCACACCAACCATGGTCACAACATAATAATTTGACCTCTGCCTACAAAATGCTTCAATAACATGAAATACTATAGTTATCTGCCACATGTGGTCTTCCTCTTTGCCTAAGTGCAGTTACCACGTTTTTATTTGAATAGCATACCAAGCCCGAAAGCAACCAAATACCATCACTAACTGCAGAACTAAAGTGAAATAGTTTCAAATAAATGGATGTCTCACAGATTTGTATCAATATCTAGCTTTCACTACTACTGTTTATATATCATATACAACTATAATCAAAAGTATACTGTGAATAGTCAGTGATGTTAAATGATGTTTAGAAGGTCACTGTTGGGGCGGACCACCCGTCATACTGTATGTCCAATAACTGTAATTGCTAAATATGGGAACTTGTACGAGAGCAACATGCAGTTTTCAACATTGACACCTCAGAATTGGACTCAGAAACTGAAAGGACATGCCCATTCTCTCAAACTCCACCACGTGTTGCAGGCCACAAACATAGTTTAGTTTCACAGCTAAACTAAGAGGTTGACACTTCTCTTCTCTCTCTTTCTCTTCAGTGACCAGTGTATGCAGCCTTCATTCTCCAGCAGAGACACAGAGGTCCTCCCTTGGCTCTACCTGTTCCTGGCTCTCCTTGGCTTCCTCACCAACAGCCTGGTGTTGTTTGAGCTATGGAGGATCCAGAGGAAGCCCACAGTCATTTTCGCCCTAAACATAGTGGTGTCCGATATTATCCTTTGCATCAGCTTTCTCTTTCGGATAGCTTACTATCGACACTCGAGCCAGTGGGAGGCAAATGCACCGATCTGCCGAATGGCCTTATCAGTTGCGATCACTGTCTTCTACGTCAATATCTATTGCAATATGTGCTTTCTCTTGTGGACAAGCATCAACCGCTATGTAACTGTAGTGCAGCCTCGCTACGCGATGCTGCAAGCATTCAGAAGGCCACAGAGATGCAGCCTTCTCTGTGCTGCCACCTGGTTAGTCTTTCTGGTAATAGTGACCACAAGAGTGATGTGGACTCAAGTCAAGACCATTGGAACCAATGTCACCTGCTTTCACTTGATGGAGTATCACAAGAAAGAGCAACATATCACCATGGTCCTTGGTACGCTGCTCTTCTTCCTCATCCTCGGAGCAATGTTGGTCAGCTACGGCCTGCTCTTGTACCACCTGCAGAAGATCCGCAGGACCTGCCTCGAGGGCACTGGGTTCGGACCAGGCCTGGGCTTGAGAGTCAAGAGGAAGGTCCTGGCGTCCGTGTTGGTGTTCCTGGTCTGCTTCCTCCCACACCACATCCAGCAGAGTGTCAGGCTTCTCTCGGCACGAAAAGATTGCGTCACGGCACAAACGTTCTCCCGGGTCCAGAGTGCCACCTTTCTGGTGGCCGCGATGAATTGCTGCCTCAATCCCATCCTGCACCTGGTGCTTCGCTTGCCATGCTGTCGTCCAAAGAGACCCAATCGTGCAACAGCCGCCACAGACTGCTCCAGGAACCAAATACCTCAGATACATATCACCGAGGCAACTGACAGGGAATTGGGCCCCATATGATATATACCAGAGGTCTTCAATAGGCGGACCGCGGTACGGAGTCCGGACTCTGACGTGATCCTATCCGGACCTGGATCATAATTATTGAGATTTTCACGGAAGATTTCAAAGCTGCGCTAAATGTTTCGTAGGTTAGGATATAATAGCAATAACTTCAGGAGCTTCAGGAACCATCATCTCGCTTGCTGCTACTCAGCCAATGAAATCTGTGCATTTTGATAAAGTCGAGTCAGTGAGTAAAGTTACTATGGTGAAGAGACTCAATGATAGCCTGGACAGGGAAAACAAGGAGAGGAGACGGGACGAGAAACAATCAGATGGATATGTAAGTTAGCGATAAGCAAGTTCTTTTCAAATCATGGATTGCTCAAAGAGGAGAAAGCTAGACAGCGAGAACAGAGCTTTTAATAACGATTGAAGGGCAATTCCACGCAAAACTGTCACGTCCATGACGCCAACTAAATACCATGGCATTGTGTTGGCGTTATGGGTGTGACAGTTTTGCGCGGAATTGCCTGGACCGACTCTTATATGTTTATATTCTGAGACAGTAGCAATTTATTAAAAGCGCCAATTTGAAGCACCACTAAAGCATATATTTTGAGGCCTACCCATTCTACAGTGAACTGAGACCACTGAATATTTTCGATTTAAGAGGGCAATATGATTGATCCACCACAATCTTAACAGTTAACCTATCCATTCACTGCCCAACAACGTGCTACCAAATGTTCCTTAAAGGTTTACAGGATTTTGGGTCAACATAAAAAAAAAAAAAAAAAACTTGCTGATTGATGGGTTAAAGGAACCAGCTGTGGAATAATATCCATCCTTGTCTTATCTCAAATCTTATTTTAAGTTCACGTTAAGATCTTAAAATAGACAAGGCTACTCAGTTTTTCTCCCCAATTAGGTCTACTCTTATCTTGTCTTATTTCTCCTCATTTCGAATGTTGTTTTTACAGTAGGCTACTTATTTTATTTCACATTAAACATTAGGCCTACAAGGCCTAGGCCTACAACTATATATGCCTATACACGCATGTTAAACATTATGATGCTCCGGACCTTTGCTTGATGAAATTTGCCGTAACTGGACCTCGATGAAGTTTAATTGAATACCCCTGATATATACTGTATATATACAGTGCCTATAAAAAGTATTCACCCCCCTGGATATTTCCCCTTTGACTGCTTTTTTTAAATGGAATATTGACCAATTTAATTTGGCACTGTATGTTTATCATGGCACAGCTTATGTCTATTTAGTGTTCTGAGAGTTATGTAATGTAATTTATTTATTTATTTCAAAAGGGACAGTGCACAATAAACATTAATAGATGCATTGTTCCAGGTTGTAGCAAATATTGCTAATTTCCGCCCATTTATTTATTTTATAATATTAATGGCTGTTTTTTTATGCACTCATCTTTAATGTTCAACATATTTAATGTTAAACATCTTTAAACTTCTTTCTCTTATTTTGAATGTTAAATGAAAGTCACTTCAGAACCAATTGTCTGTGTTCAACATCACCTTATCAAGCACTGCCACTGACTAAAATGGCATAACCATTACATTTAGTCCACTATTAAAAGTTCTTTCAATAAATCACTGTGATCATAAATTACTCTGGTTAACTGTCCATTTTTGTATATATCCCAATCCTGCAGCGGTGTCTGAGGCTGAGAGATTATCTCTACCTGCAACATGACTTCCCAACCACTAGGGGCTACTGTTGAACAGTATTCTACAGAGATACTCTGAGACCACTCAAATTTGATTGCTGTTTTTGATGAAAAAGCTCTCCGGTCTCCCTCTTAGCTATACGTTGAAGTTGTTGGGACAATACAGTGTAAAGTAGAATCAGCATTTGCCTCAGGAGACTAACATAAGGAAACATAATGCTCATGTGGCAGGTTATTCAATTTCAATTGCAGCTCGGCAATGAATAAAATAAAGGATAAATGGTACAGAGCAGAAAGTCATCTGTTTAAAAAAGAACAATATCATTCACTCTTGAATAAACTTTTGCACAGTATTTACCATATGCATAGCGTAATACCTATGCAGTATTGAATTACTTCGCAGCAACAATAAATTAACCTTCAGAAATGATCCTGAGCATTCTATAAAAGAAGAGCAAACATGGGACTTCCTCATAGCAAGACTTCTGTGTAGCATTATAGCATAATCAGCAGTAGAAACATTCAGTGCACATCGAGACGGTAATGAGGCAGCATCCTCGCACGACTTCCACCACTTAACTTCAATGGGTAAGGGAAGGTTTAGTTTGCATTCAGTGAGCAATGCACTTATTTAGAAGTAGGATTTTTAAGTGGATTTAGTGGATTTTAAAATTTTTCAACATAATTTTTCATCTAAGAAACTATTAACAGTATATGTTTTGCTTAAAAATAAGATTACATAAAAACATTTACACCATAATGCTATTCTAAACTGACATGTATGACCATATATACAACTTACTTTTTTCTGGTAAATATTATTTACTAGAAAATAATTCACAAACAAAACTCTTCTTATAAAGTCTTAAATCAATGCAATGAAAATACTTCTTGTTCTAATGTTTCTAATGTTTCTACAGAACAAGTAATGATGAGATCTAAATGTTTGCCAACATGTAATCAACAAAGGATCTCTGTAACTTGGATATGACAATGGCAGACGCCAATCTGACCACTGACTTCAGTAATGTCACCTCACGCCTTTGCCCGTCAGTCACAACTTATATTGTCCTGCCAACTCTCTACACCCTGATGTTCCTGGCTGGTCTCCCTGGAAACATTCTCTCATTGTGGGTCTTCATGTCCAAGATTCCAGACAAGTCCCCGACACACATCTACCTCATCAACTTGAGCGTATCCAACCTGGTCTTATGCCTGACAATGCCCATCCTGGCAGCATACTACGCCATGAGCTCTTTCTTGGACATAAGCCACCCCTTCTGCAAGATGGCCGTGTCCTTACTGACACCCATAATCCACACCAACATCACCGTGGGCATGATCAACCTGACCTGGGTGGCCTTGAGTCGCTGTGCCACCCTCATCCTGAACAACCATGCCCACCGGCCGAGCCGTGTGACCAAAGTCCTCCCGTCCGCCTTCCTGCGCCAGTTTTTGGTGTTAGCCGGTCTGGTTCCTTTCGTGGTAATGTACTCTATGGAAGTGAGTCAGACACCACTGAGGGGAAAAATGCTACAGTGTCAAGGTAGAGGTTGGCAGTGGCGGCTCGGTCATCGTTGGCAGCCTGGTAATCTCTTTCCTCTGCTATCTGCTGGTGCTCAGCTCGTACATTGCCTTGTCTCGCCATATCCTGCGCATCCGCCACAACACGGCTATGTCCAACCAGCAGCATGTCTACGCGAGGGTGTTCCGGAACATCATGGTCATTCTGGTGGTCCTGAGCATTTGCTTACTGCCTCACCAAATCTGGAAGGTCGTTTTTTTGCAGTTGGTGCACCAATACTCTGACTCTGCATCACTCGAAGCCAACAGCTGTCACCCCCTCTCCATGCACGTAGAGGTAAAGAACATGCTCATCGCTCTGGCTGCTCTGCATTGTAGCGCGGATCCCATCACCTACTTCCTGTTGGACAGGACATTCCGCAAGCACACCATCAGCATGCTGGGACTGACCCCACCCTCAAGTAGCCAATCGTCAGGGTCGTTGCTGGACCATAATGGAGCAGTTTCCCAGGTTTCCAAGGTACATAACTCTTCACAAGTCAAGACTGAAAACTGTATGATGATGCAATGTACCGAAACATGATAAATACTGTTCAAGAGACATTCATATAACCACGCAATGAATCTGCAGTCTTGAGTCTGCAGTTCCTTGGGAGAACTAGGCTAGAAGTATCTGTCTGTGGTTTGAGTGCATTACTGAGTGATGGGTGTTGTGAACATATATTATGGTGTATAATAACCCTTTTAAGGTTATTATAATTACATAAGGTTAAGTTGTTGGGTAGTATAAAATCATTGTGTCTGATAACATTGGTAAGACCAATGATAATTTATGTATGTATTTCTAAAATATACCCCCATGAAAAATCCATCCATGTGTGGTGAATCTTTCATTATGTTTGAAAAATACTCCTTTGATGGAAGAGGAACATTTCCCACCCACACAACCTGTACCTAAATATCCACCAAGTAAGTGGAGTGTGTTTTGTTGTATTCAGTTAATGAAACCTTCCCATATCACATATCAAAAGTACATTAAAAGTGGTGGAACAATGTCAAAAATGGAATTATTTGTACATTGGTCAATGGCCAAAAATGTTACCTTTGGCAGTTTTACGGAACTTTCATAGTATAGGGGATACAGTATGTGAAAATTATGTCCAATTCCTTGATAAAGGCATGAAACTTGGTGAACTTGTACAGTTTATGCATTTCTTTTTATACATCACAGAAATTGTACGACCCCCTTACCTCCTGTCTACAGAACATTCACAAGCTTTAGCTACTGACAAATGGTCAGAGACACAAAGCATCTATATAAAAAAATGACACATTGCTGATGTTTTGTGACTTCATCTGCTCTAACACACACACACACACACCAGCAGCAATAGGGGTGTATAGGCAGTATGCTTACAGTGGGCACGCATTACGGCTAAACGCTGGGCACTATTAAAAAACAATATCTTTCTTTGATAAAACTCAGAATGATAGAGATCATAAAAAACACTTATCCCTCAGTTTGCCTAAACACACCACCCATTAGCCACTTAGTGGCCGATTAGTGTGGCAATTCTGATCAGTCTTCCCATTGTTCTAGCTCATTGAAGATGCCAATAGACCTGAGAGAGAGAGAGAGGGTGAGAGAGAGAGTGCTCACATTTAATGTGTTTACACCCTATAGCATGGCTTCAGAATAGGCATAGCCATACAGTGCAATTTGGAAGTCCTTGCCAGAAGGTTAATTGTGTTTAATGGGACAGTGCATACTAGATAATGTTGTTTTTACTGCAAATACCCCTGCATAAGATGCTTACTGTAACTTGCCCAAATTATATTCACAAATTATAAACAGCAGATTATAAAGTGGAACACTGAGCCTGTTGACACAATGTAATCCAAGTATATCTACTTAGGAGATCCAATTGCACAATATCTGTCAAAGACTTCTTTTTTAAAATGAATATAATTGCATTATAATCAAAGAATAGCTACAATAGCTAATTTCAAAGAGAGGGCCATTTTGTTTTATTTCATTAGGTGCTGCCAACAACACTGGGTCTAGTTGATGGACTACAGATTTTAAGTCAGAGGATGCAAAAAAACACAACTGCTATAAATATGATCAGCATCAGTACATAAATTAGGCTGACATCCTTCCTCTTCTACAGTTTGCATACTGATGACTGATTTCCAACATGCGTTTAGGTGACATTTGCTACACTTGGCTAAATCCTATTCCAAATGTATTATCAATTTTAGCACTGTAAAAAAATATATTACTATGACCTGGAGAAGGTTTTTTTGAAGCACTGTGTGTTGTACCAAGTAGCATTGTAGGACTCTCAAAGCAGTCATTTGAAAAGGAAATGATGCATGTGTTGCACTCAGACATAACAAAGTGTAACACAGCTAATAAGATCTTGTCACACAGCTTGTCTTTTTAGTGTCTGTGACTTCACTCTGTCTCTGCTTTATGTTTCAATAGAAGAGCACTGACAAAGTGTTGCAGTATTAACAATCATTTTCTTGTGCATCATTATTACGGTGTAAGATTGACAAAATAAAATGGGACCATAGCTTAAATTAAGTTTCTCATGCTGCTTCCAATTATGTGCTCTGACATAATATTAAAGTGCATTCCCCTTCTACCAATGTTAGCACAAGTAATCCTGTAAAACATACATTATTTCCCTTTCTTTAGTTACATTAGCATGGATGATTTTGAGAACTACAAGGACAGCCATGAATCATCTGTCTGTCTTTCTGTCTGTCTGTGTAAATTTGCATGATATGCTCAATAGATGGGAGCTCATATTAGTTGGCTTTTCAAAACATGATTCACAACAAAATCACCAGCAAAGCTCCGGGGGTTCAAACCGTATGTCTCCCCCGCCAGCCTGAACCTGTTTGTTTGGTAAAGGTTATTGTGCAACCCCATATGAGTCGATTCTCTAGTGAACATGTCTGTCTCAAAGTCTGCTGGGGCTTGTCATTGAGAAATAGGATGGTTGTCATGGTGCAAGGTTTGGCACTCTGTGGCTATGGGTTGTGGCTAGATGGGATACAGCTAAGAACGGAAGTCACGTAACAGATAGTGAAATCTCCAGTGAAATCTCCATAGAAATAAACAGTATCAGGACAGGAAGTAACCTAACCCTAATCCTAACCCTAACCCTTAGCTGTATCCCTTCTAGACACCACCGTGGCTATGGCAGCTCATGCGACTTCCTGTTTTGTGTGGTCAGTGATGGCAGTTCCTCCTGGCCCCGTCTCCGTCCTCCATGCTGTTCTACCTTCTGTTCCTCAGGCACACTTAATGATTGTAGTGTCCAGAGTTGGGCATCCATTAGGGTCATTAGGGACATTTCCCTTGTCTCATTGCTACAGGGACTCGGAGCTCTTTGACAGCTTAATATGAACGACTATCTATTTCTGTCAGTATTTCCCCATCAATGGTCCAATTAGTTTCTCAGAGAGCCTCAAAAGTTTAGGCTATCTGAACCTCTGTCGACCAGTTACATCACAGTTAGCAGCGGCATGTAGCTCAGGCTATGCAAAACTGAAAATTAATTTATGGAACTCACTGCCTGACCACCCACAGAGTTGACCTTGAACAGGCTAACAGGGAAAAGACAATCAATAGAACTAATAAAAGATAAAGGTGTTTTTCCATGAGAGGGGCGACACTCTGATTGCTGACATACAGCATTAGCTCTGGGCCACGTGTGCTCACTAATCCTGCTGTGTGTGAACATTCATGTCCTCAAATGCACCACTTGCTGCAAAGCAACCATTATGCTCCGATGAATACATAAGAAAATCAACAAATGCCAATTCTATTTGCATTTCTGCACCAGTGAGCATTTTGCTAACCTGCTCGGGTTAAAGCTAGCTTTTATATAATCCTTTCAGGCAACCAAGTTTTTTTTTTTTCTAGGTTCAATTCCAGTCAACATGAAATGATATGATGCTTTTAACCACCTCTAAGCATCGCCGTCTCAGAGCATGCTAGCTTGTAAACAAACACATCACTTTCAGACCACAGGCTTACAGAAAAATTACCCACATAGGCCTACATACACCATGTGCATAAATGTGCATCAGTGTCTCAAAAACATTGAATGCATACACACACACACAGATACTGACAGGTACACACACGCACACACACAGACACAGACATGCACAGACACACACAATGAACAAGCTTCTATTTTTGAAATGTGATACACCTCTCCAACTCCTATTAGCTGTCTGTTGATTATCGTATGGAAATGTCATGTAGTTGTCAGTTTGGAGCACAGCCACATAACACATTTCACCAAAAGTGTTTTGTTTGGTCAAATTAGAAAGGCCAACGTGTTATCCAAGCTGACTGAAAAAAGAACTGAGAGCTCCGTAAACAAACCATTACACCAGGGTATCAGCCCCTTACCAACATCGCTGCTGTTGTTTGTCAGTCATAATGAGATATAAACACTTTGACTGACTCACTCCACAACATGTCCAGCCACACATATACAGTGCCTATAAAAAGTATACACCCCCTTGGATATTTCCCCTTTTAATAAATGGAATCTCCATGGAGTCAATTTAATTTGGACCTTTTTTTAACAATAATTTACAATAGTTCACTTTGTAGAAATCTGCCTTCACTTTGAGATTTAAAAAGAGGATCTTTGTAAATTATTGTAAAAAAGGCCAAATTAAATTGATCAAGATTCCATTTATAAAAGTAGTAAAAGTGGAAATATCCAAGGGGGGTGAATACTTTTTTAGGCATTGCATCAAAAGCCCACTTTCACACATGATCTGGATGGACAGCCAGAAAGGCAGGGCAGCCTTGCTGCTCCTTCAGTATCAGAGACAGCGATGTACTTCTGATCTCTGGGCCTTGTCTTCCAAGAGTTGCCAGTCAGCGGTCAGCCAGGTTTGACTGAAAAACGTGCCGACATACACAGGCTACTACAGATTTGAGAATTAGGGTACAAAACTTGACCATGACACCGTCTGGACATAATTTGAGGTGTGGATTTTAAATAAGCAAAGTACAGTACAGTTAATACACTAGCCCACCCGTGTCCAATTTTTGACTCAATCTGTACAATCTTGTGATCATAACAATGTCACAAAGTGAAAAGATATTCTGTACTCCAGCCTATACAAATGACAAATCTACCACACGTTTAGCTGAAGAGAGACTTTTGGTCCCACGACAGGGCCATACTGTAAGTCAAACCACAATGACACTTTCATTCCGTGTAGAAGATACTGGTTTAAAGAAGTGGAGCTGCGTCTTTGTTTAGTGGACTAGTCTAGATTATTACGAGCAACAACCTTTATTATATTAATAATAAGCTTTATTTGTATAGCACCTTTCATACACAGAATGCAGCTCAAAGTGCTTTACATTTGAAACATTTAACACAATAATATAGAAGAAAATAATAATAATAATAATAATAATAATAATAATAATAATAACAATAATACATTTTTTAAGGCTAATACAGGAAGTTGTTGCGGTAGTATATATATAGGCTTTGCTAATAAAGTTAGAGTACCTGAATATGTGTTGTAGTATGTGATTCCTACAGTTAGTAACGTCTTAGAAACGTTGTACAAATATTTCAATAGATTAAGAAAGCAAGAAAGAATAGATTGGTTTGTTTAGATCTAGTGAAATTGCTGCCTTGACAACGCTACATCATGGCTTCGTATTGATCTGAAGCTGAGCAGACCCATCTTGTTACTAAATGGACAATCCTTGATCTTGCCTCCCTCTTTTCTTGGTGTCTAGAGGAGTGAATGTACATATGGAGCAGCATCAGTGTTTAGTGACTTCAGAGTGACATAACACTATAGTTCACTACACTTGATTATAAACCAATGCAAAACTATGCAAAACTGAGTAAGCAAGAGTGTGATTGAGTGCTTAACTGTGTGTATGAGCATGTGTCTGTCTGCTGTTGTTATGTAGACAGTGTGTGCATGTCTCTGTCACAGAGTGTGTGCAGACTTGCAAGCGTGCAAGCATGTGCATGTATGTGTGTGTGTGTGTGTGTGTGTGTGTGTGTGTGTGTGTGTGTGTCAGACAGGTCTGCTGACACACACCCTTGCTCTGGGTACTCAGACATGCTGACTGAACGGCCAGACAGCAGGGCGTTTGGGGCCCCCGTCTCTCTCGGCCTCTCTTTTCCTGTCTCTCTTTCTCTCGCTCTCTCTCTCTCTGTGTGTCTATCTCTCTCTCTGTCTCTCAAAGTCTTTCTTTCTCGGCACTGCATCCTGAGCAGAGAGCTACATGTATACCAGGGTCACACGCTGATTTGACTGCTCTTAACTGCACTTATGTCTCGCGCTCTCATTTGCGGCATACAAGTAAAATCATGCATTCACAAACATTTCTGTAAAAGAGTGGGTCATTCTGAAGTGCACAGTGAATTCAAGCGGAGTACTGTCATAGGATGCACAAAGCAAGGTCTGTTAAAGCAGCATAGAATCCTGACCTCAACCCTATCAAACACCTTTGGGATAAACTAACGCAGATTGCTATCCAGTGCTAACATCAGTGCTTGACCTAACAAATGCTCTTCTGGATGAATGGACAAAAAATCTCACACACTCCAAAGTCTTGTGGGAAGCCTTCCCAGAAGAGTGGAAGCTGTTAGATTTAGAATGGGATGACATTCAGGCTAAAGGCTTGGTGTGTAAGTAGGGCTGTGCAATTAATCGAATTTTGGCTCCAAACAATCACAAAAATAGTATAAATCGAGAAAAAAACTATTATTTTGCCACATTCCGTGAAGAAATAGGGTTTTTGAAAATACTGTAACGTCGGCGCAAAAGACAGTGTTAGCGTTCTCCCGCGCAGGGGATCCTGGGATACGAGAGCGAACATTTGGGGGGTTTATGTCGTTATTCTCCTTAGTTTTGTGTGTAATGTTAGCGTCTTTATTGTAACATGTTTCCCTTTTAGTTCTCCCTCGTGTGTGATCCTTTTTGTGTGGGAGGCTGCGTCCTCCCCTGTATGTGTAGTGTGTATGCGTGCTTGACCTGCCCTGTTTGCATTGTGTTCTGTGTCTTGGTCTATCTGTGTCCCGGCTCTCGTTCCCAGTGAATAAACATTTTGATTGGACAACTGTGTGGTTCGCTATCAAATCGTTACAATACATACAATTTCAACTCATACAGAGCACTGATTAACGCCACTTCTTTAAACCCCGCACTCAACATGCCCCTCCCCTCTGTGCACAGGCCACTCAATCAGTTTTGAGATCTGTGTGTGTGTGCTACTGCAGTCGGTATCATCATGAACCACGCCAAAATTGTAACTAGTGCATTCTCTGCTAAGTTTGCTATTATCACTGTCAATCGAGGTGACCAAATTACTCAGAGAACTTATGGCAAGATGGCTAATCTAACGTTAGAACACGCCTGTTTTTTGAAATCATTAATCGGTCATCGTGATTACAATTTTGACCAAAATAAGTAAGGGATAATGTATAGAACGCCGGTCATTATGGGGAAAATAAGTCCCGACAGGGCGAACCGGACCCCGACGCGCCAGCGGAGGGGTCTTGTTTCGCCCTGAAGGGACTTATTTTCCCATAATGACCGGCGTTCTATACATTATCCCGCTTATTATACGGCTACTTGCCAAAACGAAAAAATAAACTCCATGATATGTCTCTTTACACTTATTTGTTACCGTTTCGTCGTGGCTTTTGCTGAGAAACAAATAGTTTGCAACACACGCTGAACTTGAATCAAACATTCTTTAGAACACAGCTGATCAACCGTCTGCTTTCACTTTTGAATGAAGTTCCAAGCGCAAACTCCGTTGCCATTGACAGCGGTCATTCTTGTTTTCAGAGGTCCTTTCCCAAGAAATAATGACCGCTAGAACTTTCGGAAATCCCATTCAAGTCAATGGAGCATTCTACTTGCATTGTGAAGAGCCGTATAATAACAGTGAATAATTATGATTTTTGCCATAATCGAGCAGCCTTATGTGTAAGTACCTGGACAGCAAACAAAGTGACTATCAGATTGATGAGAAAGATCTGTGACCAGTTTTTACGATGAGGATGGTGATACTGTATGTTGTTGTATTTTCAGTATGAAGAAGTAACATGATGCCTCTTTGACTACTCTAGTTTCTAACAGCACCCCATTCAGCTACTTTTAATTTTTTAAAGAAGTGTTACTTCCTGTATCTACTGATTTAGCTTCATGATCGTCATGATGTCCTAGGGTTACAACCGCAGAGCACATTATGGCAGTCAGTACAGTATTTGGCAGTATAGTCTACAGTGCCGGTTGAATATTCTAAGCCATACCGCTTTCACTTACTTCCTGTTACTTCCTGTATCTACTGATTTAGCTTCATGATCGTCAAGATGTCCTAGGGTTACAACCGCAGAGCACATTATGGAAGTCAGCACAGTATTTGGCAGTATAGTCTGCAGTGCCGGTTGAATATTCTAAGCCATACCGCTTTCAGTTGAAACTAAACACAAAAAGACATAGTGTTCCATCACAGAGATAACAATCTGATCTCCACCAACCACTACCAAGAGTGACTAAAAGTCAGAAAGTGAAACATGAAAGCAGAGAAGGTATCACACCTATTCCTATGGCATCACCATCACACCTCCTTCCTATGTTGTGGTAATGAGATATAGGGTGAATAGTTATTCACTATTTTAGAGCTGCACAGATCAGCTCCTTTGGTTTGGGGGACAGCTACAAAATAACTAGTCAGTTGAGTTTGTTGATTGATTCATTCATGCATTTAATTATTCATTCATTGAACTGTCTTATCCCAAATCATCGATGAAGTATACTGAAAGCTTTAGCTTGAATATATGCACTGGATATAGGAAATTAGTACTTTTAGTTAAACTGCTTGCAACAACGGCTATTATAGCTCAAATGCTTGTATTCAAAGTTGTTTACATATTACACAATTTTGTTCTATTTGAGCAGAAGTATAGGAGAGCAAGACATGTCATCAATGTGTGTCGTCTGTTACAACTGAACCAATCTTACCCCACGTGCTGCTACAAAGTGTATAGGCTCTTTCTATTGCACCACAAACACAGATGACCACAACTTACTGCACTGCTATTGAAGACTTGCTGCCTGCTAGTGTCTCTCTCTGTTTCCATCCTGTCTTGTGCTGGGTTCCTAGTTGGTTGACTGTCCAGCTGGGAGACTGAGGCTTTGTGTTAGCTAGGCTAGGCTTGTTTGTGTTTGGTCATGAAGGCCTTACGGTACACTGCCGCTGAACTCTTGCGATTTTGCTCCTGCAATGCCACGATCACCGATGAGGTTCGCCGTTTGTCGAGCAGTAGGGACTTCCTATCGGAAGCCTTATTTACATTGGAGCTCTCGTTGCATCTCCCGGCGGGCTACAGAGGCTGGTTCTGCCCTGCTCGCTCCCTGCCAACGGCCTTCTACACAGCACAGCACTTTCCACCAGTCCAGCAATAATACCATAGCTATGTCATAATACCGGAATACGGAAACAAATGCATCCTTGAAGGTCAGATTAAAAAATAGCCATGCAGGCTAGTAAGGAGAGTGAGTGAGTGAGAGTGCAAAAGAAAGAGAGAGAAAGAGAGAAAGAGAGAGAGAGAAAAAGAGAGAGAGAGAGGCTGTGCTCCCAGGAGGACAATACAGTGCGACTCAAAGTGACCTTTCTCCGCTCTGACCATGTGCTAATAATGGGCTACCTGTCAGCATCTCCCAGCTAGGGCTGGAGAGGGGCAGAGAAGGAGAAAGAGAGAGAGAGAAAGAGAGATAGAGATGGAGAGAGAGAGAGAAAGAGAGAGAGAGAGATCGATCTATGAAATATTGAGGCAGTAAGGACAGAGCTGTTCATTTATTTATAGAGGGGAGCGGAGCTGATGTTCAGGTCTCACCTGCCCAGTGTGTGTGTGTGTGTGTGTGTGTGTTTGTATATGAAATGAAGGAGGGCCTTAAAAGGGAAACACCATAACAACAACAGAGGTCAAGGCCAAGGTAAGTGCTGCCAATGTGCACAGGCACAGTACAGTCGTATAGAACTCTACACACACACAAGCATAGAACTGCTCAGTCCGTGATAAAAATATATGCAAACACACACATTCACATGGTCTATGAGGGTAGATATTGTGGCTAGGCCTCCACACAAACACACACACACACACACACACACACACACACACACACACACACACACACACACACGGAAACATGCACACACACAAAACACCAAATTCCACATCACCAGAGCAACTCTAATATTCTCTTTCTCTTGGCAGACACCAGTCAGCCTACCTTTACATCTCGATGAATGACGTTGTTGTCATGGCAATAGCGCAGCGCCTCAAGGATCTGTCTCATGTAGTGACTGTGGGAAAGGGAGAGAAAAAGAGCAAAAGAAAGTGAGAGAAAAAGAGAGAGACAGAGAGAGAGGGGTGGGGAGAGATAGAGAGATGAGAGGGAGGAAAAGAGAGAGGGGAGTCAGTGAGGACGGCAAAGACAGAGAGGTACAGAGAGAGAGAGGGAGAGAGAGAGAGGGAGAGAGAGAGAGTTATCACACAGACAGTTAGTTATCACAGGTTAGCAGAAAAAGCCACTTCTTGGATTTGGATCTGATGGTTATTGTTACCCAGCACTGCTGATCTGACCTTTCATGTATTCCATTTAAACCCAGCAGCCCAATACGAGAAATGACTGACCAAGCTTTGCGTAACTAAGATTATCGCAACCTGAAGCGCAGACAGTTCCTTACCACAGAGACCTACTGATACAGACCGTGGGCTGTCAACAACATCAGGTCAGGCAACCAGCAGAAACTAGCGTGTCTAAAAATTTGAACACGACCACACATCGAAGATATCTGCACATACCACAAACTACCATGATCCTTTATATAACAAACCAGTTTTATGGTCTCAAGTAAGATTATCATGAAGCTATTTAAGAGCAACACAGCTGATGAATGCATCATTGTTTTTGTGTGTGTGTATGTGTGTGTGTGTGTGTGTGTGTGTGTGTGTGTGTGTGTGTGTGTGTGTGTGTGTGTGTGTGTGTGTGTGTGTGTATGTGTGGCTGAATGAAGGCCCATGGTTTGGTCTCTTGCTTGAGGAGACACTTGTAATTCCCAAGGGTACAGACTACTTGACCATTTCATTTTTTCAACAATATTAAACAATTTAGCCAAACAGTCCCAGCAATACTCCTAGGAGAAAGAAGTGCCACTCATAAATCATCACTAGGAATATTTCACTACACTATAACTGTCGAAACTCCTGTTTTCTTCCAGGTTTCTCACATATTTTCAACTTTTTTTCCTGCTGTCTTCCTGTTAAAATATTTTCCTGTAAATATCCCTTATTTTAATACACTCATAATATTAGCCCTACCAGTCAATCTCTACTGTCCTGTTGCTACCCCCTTGCCCTTCCAGCGAAACAGATGTTTTTCAAAGCATCGTTTTGCTTGCTTTAAGGTGCATGTGCGACTTGTGATATTAGCCAATTTAAGATAACGGCATGGTTGTTGTGAGAATATGTTTTGACGCCAATCTTTAAGCAAAGTCACTTTAGCACTCCTAGCTTCACATCTCGTTTAGTTAGTGCAGCAGTTTTGTTGTCTGAATTCTTGCAGTTAGCAGAGGGATAGCAACAGAAAGTCGAATGTTGCAATTTTTCACGTATTTTGGGTTATAAACCCGGGAAATCTCCCTTATTTTCAAAACTCAACGATGACAGATCTGCACTACACCCTATTACAAAAAAGGCATGGAAACTGTATCACAGTGCTACATGAGATGAACGGCTGAATTCCCTGAGCACGCAGAGAAGCCTCAGCTGGAACTCTGAAATTCTCTTAAGTGTACACTGGGGATAATCTCATGTTCTCTTAAGTGAAATGAAAATTCAGTCAATTCTTTTTGAGTTATTAAATTAAAAAAAGAAAAATCCTAACTTACCTGGCGACAGCTTCACTGTAGACAAAGCCAGCATCTGCTCTTTTAACGATTTCGAAACACAGGTCAGCTCCATCCATACTAAGCAAGGGAGAAACAAGAGATAACAGGATCAGAAGCATACAATGGGTGGAATTACACATTGAGCTGTGCGAAAAACATTTTTTTTTTTTTTTTTTTTTAGTTATTTCTAAGTATCTGATACCTGACAATCTTAACTCATTGAGTGCCAAAAACGTAAATTTTTCCTTCCCATGCATTGAGTGCCAAAAACGTAATATTACGTTTTTAGCTTTTTTTTTTTAATTACGAAACTAGACACTCTAACACACCTTATATGTGATTTTGGGAACTCTGTGATGAATGGAAATGAAATATATGACGATCGCAAACTCATGAAAACGCACAATCTGGACATTTTATCTGGACATTTTATCATAACTCGGTTGCCGCTTTGGGTCGAATCAGTGACGCATGCACGTCAGGTCAAAACCAGGCGATTTTCGTGGGTCTATCACTAGGTGGCAGTCTCTCCAGGTCTCGCTGATCACTTCCCGGAAAGTTTACAGGCAACACTTCATATTTCATGAAAGACGTTATATCTCCATTTCTAGAAAAAAAACAGGGATTTTGATGAAAACTAGCCACTGTTTAGCTTGGGATTTCTCAGGAACAGAGGCGTGTAGAAATACACGGTTTGCACCCACTGACAGCTTAAAGTCTCACCTTTTAAACGAGCCATTGTATGTGTTCATAGCTATAACACAGAATATGCTGTGGCTGTACAAAAATCGTCAACAATGGTCTAGATTGCTGGCACTCTAGGACAAAGCTTCCGAAAACAGCTTGGCATTCAATGAGGTGCTCAGACATAAAAAAACTGACTGGTGACAGGTGTAGGAGGTGAAGACTACCAAGGCTGCGAGTGAAGTCTCCCTGAGTGAGATTTTAGTGTTTGACTGAAACATAACGACATAACATAACAATTGTTGTGGAGGAGGGACCACAAAATAGCCTACATGATCATAAATGTTGACAAAAGGTAGCTGAAATCCCATAACAACCCAACTGTACTGTAAATCCCAACCCAACAATGATATTCCACTCAAAAACATTCACACTCAAAATGTTTGTCCTTTCCTAATAAAACAATCTGCTTGAAATGATCCATCTTAAAATCTGAAGTAGGCCAACTTGACCAGTTAGCTTCCAATGGTTGCAAACTTTTCATTGGCTTCCAAGATAAGCATATGGACGAGGGGGACCTCAGCATTTCGGTTACAGTTCAAAGACGATCTACTGTAGATTTGATGTTGCCATCCTCGACCGGGTAGACTAATTTTTTATTAACCTCTGGAGAGTCTACAAGATGCTAAGCTCATATTTCACACACTGTCTGTTTGACTTTATTTAAAACAAAATGTGGAGTCCTCCGTGGTATTGGAGTACTTGGACTTCCTCTGAAGATCTGAACTTTGAGTGTCCCTAAGAATATTATCAGCCCTGACCAAAACCGTTCAGGAATTATTTATGCAAAAGTGGAACGTGCGTAATGTTTCACGAATGAAATGGCATGAGAGAGCATGAACCATATCGTTTCTCCTGTATTTTATTTGGCAAATTTGACAACAGTCAGCTTACATTTGAAATCATAGCCTACTTCTTTCTCTGCGGTACGCATTTAGAATAAAAAATATATTGTTCGCAAACCATTTTGTTTTGTTGCCAGCATAAAACCAAGCTCACCATCGGCCTATCCACAAATTTGAAACAATTGGGATGAATTGAACGATGACGAAGTCAGACATATAGGCATAGTTCATATTTAAAAAAGTTATACAATTTGGAACTCTAGCTTTTCCCCACCGCAGTCTTTTAATGCCATCTAACGTTAGCGCGCGGCGTGCGCAGTCTGCACCCTGGCTAAAGCCCAATTCACACCAAAGATTCGCGACAAGATGAGCTGCAACATTCTATAAACCAGCTACTTGATGCAACATTCTAATCTAAAACCTTGCAACTGTGACTAGACATGGTGAATGCTTTGCGACGGTTTGCAACAACGTGCAACATCTAATTCACACCGCTGCAACTCCTTTCTGCAACGGTTTCGTCTCATTGCGAATCTATTTGAGACCGGCCTTTAACCCAAACCTGTAGCCACACCAGGCGTTTAAAAGAGACAGGCGTCTATTTGGGACCCCATTATTTGGAAGTCTATTTGGGACTCTATTATTTTAAGTTTTACGGGTATACACATTATTTCAAGCCTTGACACTCTGGGTTCATATATCAGAGAAACCTTCTAAGGTGAGAGAGCTTCTTCTTAGGGACACCCACAGTTCAAGTGAAGTCCAAATGTTAGCTGTCATTTAGAAGTCCTATCACTCTTTTTTGCGTGAAAAACCCCAACATAAGCTTATGTAATTTCCTTCTTGCAGTGTTATAAGTCAAAAAGTCCCGTCAGATCAACAACACCTGCAAGGTAAAGAGGCCAATGGAGCAAACGGTATCCGATTTGAGCTGGTGCCCTGATATCCTATCATAGCGGTCTGAGGGAGCTCTGACACACACACATGCACACCATACTGCCCTGGTAGCGAGGGGTCAAAACTCTGGACTGACAGCTAGCAGGGTAGAGGAGGCCTCTGTTGACCTCTATCGGTGAAGAAAATTCACACCCTTCCCTTATCTTACTCTCTCTTTCTTTTACTCCACCTACTTCCTATTTTTCTCTTCTGCAATTTCTCTACTGCCTTTGTCTCTCTTTCTACAACCCTTCCTCTCTCCTCATTGTTCCACTTTCTAGATCTATTTCGTCTGTCTTCATCTCTTTCTCTCATTACCTCCCACCTCTCTCCACAGACCATGTCATAGCGGAGGACAACCTTTCTGACCTGTGGGATCCAACAAACTGACCCAAGGCAAATTCCACAGACTGTAACTATCCTCTACCAATCATCACCATGGCTTACTTGACTGACATGAAGCTTACATTACAAGACCCACACATATAAGTTTTATGCGCATCCAATCAAAAACATGGTACCCCAAAGAGTATTGTATGGGTTTGGGTAAATACAAGCCCCAAAGGATAGCATACCTGGTGATGGTGTTTAAGACACCACAACCACTGCTTGACAAGCTAGAGGATTAACCATGATGCCTGATTACTGCCTTTTCTTCCAACCTTGAATCGCCACTTGTAAGCTCGCTGATTACAACACTTGTTAGATAAGAGTGTCTAAGGAATAGTTGTGGGGGGAAAGCCATAATAAAAGGGAGGAAGGCTGAGGGAGAGACAAATAAAAAGAGGAGGATGGAGGAAGGCTGAGGGAGGGACAAATAAAAAGAGGAGGATGAATAGAAAGAGAGAGCGAGAGACCGAGAGAGAGAAAGAGAGAAAAGCTGAGGGCAGACAAATCAATACAGATGAATGCTCTTTGACATTCACTGCTCTGACTTTTATTGAAGCCCCTAAAAAATTTGGCTGGGGCCCAGTTTTTTTCGGGAGGTGAGCAATCCCATTAAAAATGGTCACATCAATTATTTCTAACTTGCTCAACTGCACAGCAAATCGTGTAAAAAGTGGACCCGGGCCCCTATCACGGCAACGCTGCACGCCCATTAATTGGGCCGTCGATCAGAAAATGAGACGAGTCATCGTTCTTGGCACACATCCACTCGAATCATCTCTCTTCTTTCACCCCCCCCCCCCCCATCTCAAATGATGCCTCTGTGACTGCCCCTCGCCTACCACAGCCCTCAAGTTGACGTGACTGACAACTGAAGTGGAGTGACCAGCGTGGGTCTGGATGCTCATGAGGAGGACCCATCCCCATCCCCTTCGCTGAGCTTCACTCTACACACTCGATCTCTGGCTCTGCTGGTGGTCCACTGCTCATGAGGAGGACCCATCCCCATCGCTGAGCTTCACTCTACACACTCGATCTCTGGCTCTGCTGGTGGTCCACTGCTCATGAGGAGGACCCATCCCCATCGCTGAGCTTCACTCTACACACTCGATCTCTGGCTCTGCTGGTGATCCACTGCTCGTGGGGCTCAGATCATTAATGGTCCTACTTGCATGGGTAGCCCATGTTGGGAATAAAATAATCATCTACCCTATACGTCAATCAATGCTTCCTATGAAATCCACTTGCTAAGCAATTAAACAAGTTTAAAAAAGGGGGCAATTCCACGCAAAACTGTCACGTCCATAACGCCAACTTCTAGTTCTACAACCAAGTAGAATGAATGCTCAAATGTCAAGTAATCATCATTCACATCATACCATGGCGTTGTGTTGGTGTTATGGACGTGACTATTTTGCGTGGAATTGCCCAAGGGGTACTTTTTTTGTTGTCGTCTGTTGTTGTCTGAGGAAAAAAAAACAAACCAAACCACTCACCACAACAACAGCGGCTTTAGAATGTGACTTTCTTTTCACTCAGAACTGTAGCAAGCTATTGGGTAGTGGAAAGTTTTTATGAGCAAATGACACTTGGGTTTGGGGTCCAACCACAGCTCGCTATCAAAACGTCCTCTGCACTAGGACTGAGTGTGAGTGAGGTCAGCTGAGGATCTGCTTCTCTGTATCTTTTTTTATTTGCTGTTTATTTACAGTAGGGAAGTTATTTAGGGAAGTTGACAGAGGCAATCCAAAATGATGGGTTTTGGGGGCAGGATACTTACAACTCGAAGACCATGTAGAGCATGCCATCTGAACTGTAGGTTTCCAGCAGCTCCACAATGTGAGGGTGCTTGAGCATGTGACAGATACTGGCTTCTCTTTTGAGATCTGCAGAGAGAGAGAGAGAGAGAGAGAGAGAGAGAGAGAGAGAGAGGAAATGAATAGATAGGGGAACATAGGATGGAAATCAGACAGAAGAGAGAATAAAGAGATGATGGGGTAGAAGAGAAAAAAAGAGACATGATGGTTAGCTGTGGTGTAATGGAACACATTTCATTAGGGGTGATCAAAAATTTCTCATCGGTCTCTCTGCTTGGATAGAGACGTTCACACCTTTTTTTCCATAATTTCATGCGATTCATTAAATGGAGGTCAGATTTGTCTAACTCAATCACGTTTCCCCTTCAGCCGGTGGAATTCCCTTGCTTTCTCTCCACCCACTGATGAGGCGCTCATAACCCAATAACCCAGCCCTCCGCCGGTGACAGAAAGACTCCCCTCAAATATGAATGAGATGAGGGCAGGGTGGGGGTGGGGGGGGGTGGGTGTGTGTGTGTGTGTGTGTGTGTGTGTGTGTGGGCACATCTCTAAAAATATACCCTTGCTCAGAGAGAAGGATGACCCTGATGAAAAATACATCAGTGGTGGAGTTGGTGCTATTTCCTGTGCCAGCATAGGCAGGTGTGTTGGGGTGGGGGTGGGGGTGGGGTGAGGTGGGGGTGAGGTGGGGAGGGAGAGAGCACAGATCTTACGGCTTGATACTGGGAGTCTATGGATGATGGTGCAGATGGCTGTGTACACACAGACACAGCTGTGTAGTCATAGCAACAAAGAGATACAATATTAACATTTGGAAAGACACACACACAAAAAGACACACACACAGACACAAATGCTGCATCATTGCTGATGATATGAGGACTACGAAGGGAAGGGCCTAACAGGATGTGTATGGTGTGAGCATTCTGCATATTAGAGAAACCGTAGAAGGTCAATACACACACAGCACAATCACGTAGAAATGTAATCAATGAGTGACCACCTGCAGCGTTGTTGAGAGCTGTTCAATGTCTGCCATATTATATAGCAACTCAAATCATGGCTTTTCAGACCAGATACTCTTGACCAGAAGTAAAGGATGTACGCCCCTATTCTGATGCAGTCTACAATGTTACTGAAGTCTAAAGCTAATGTACAGGATGTGCTAATGGCCAGGATGTGGCCATGTGCGCACACACACACCAGCTTAAACATAAGAGGCCAACTTCCTCAGAAGATGTCACCTTAACCTGACAGCTGAACTGAGGCCTCTTCCTGTCCTTTACTATAGAATGATCTGCTCTGACACACACACACACACACACACACACTATACTATAGTGTGGGTCAGCAGTCGCTGGCATGTTGTTCACATTAGAGAGAGGAACACAACAGCTTACACAAGCCCACACCACTCTTAGTATGGTATGACGATGGTGAGAAAATCAGAGAGAGCGCTCAGATGGTGTGCAATACAAACTTGCACACCATCTGAGCTGACCATGAACCATAGCCTTTAAAAACAATCCATTGGCCACCCACATATGGCCTCCAGTCCTGTCTGTTAAAATATGAGTGTAACTGGGCCACAAATAAAAAGCATAAGTCCCCATAGGAAGGCACGCACAGCTACATACACATACTGTATCCTTGCATATACACATACTGCTACATATATCCAGCTACATACACATACTGTATCCTTGCATATACACATACTGCTACATATATCCAGCTAATCCTTGCATATATCCAGCTACATACACATACTGTATCCTTGCATATACACATACTGCTACATATATCCAGCATATCCTTGCATATATCCAGCTACATACACATAATGTATCCCTGTATCCTATAGCAAAATATTGCATGAGTAACCCTTATGGTGAGGCATACATGTTCTTTCTTTCTCTCTCTCTCTCTCTCTCTCTCTCTCTCTCTCTCTCTGACTCTCAAACTCTCTCTCTCTCACTCACACACACACAGACACAAACCACACAAACACACACAGACACACACCACACAAACACACACACAAACACAAACACACACACAGTGAAAAAGAGAAACTTACACCTCATAGTGAGTGTAGAAGGCTGCAATGTGGGCGGCAAATGTGCAAACACAAACCTGTGCAAGTGCAATGCTGAGGGAATACAGCTGCATTGTCTGGTGGGTCTGGCTGTGTGTGTTTTTTTGTGCATCTTGTGTTTGAGTGTGTGTGTGTGTGTGTGTGAGAGAGAGAGAGAGAGAGAGAGAGAGAGAAGGGGAGTGTGTGGGTGTGTAAAAAAATTGGCATCAGTAGTTCTGCTCACCGCCACATGGTGGAGCTGTGGAGCTCTAGCAGCAGGGAGTGCCGCACGCGCAACATCGGCAGTCTATTTATAGGCAGTGGGCTAGAGGGCCAGATGACATGTAATGCAGGCAGTGCAGTGAAGCAGCCACTTTGAACAGTCATGTTTTCACACATCCCGATCTAAGGGACAGGAGCTCTACCTAGATGCTCCCCATGCTCAATCCCTCCCTGGACTGGAAGCATATCCGACTGTCTGTGAGATTTTGGCATAGATCATCTTTCTCCTTCTCGACCAAATTGCTGTTATCATCTGTCACCATTGCTGTCATCATCATAATCACCGTTATTATAACAAACATCACCACTATAATAATTACCTTCACCGCCCTCATCAATATTATGGCAATCACCAATGTTATCACGTTTTTTCTCACTCGAAGTAGCAAAGACCATTATAATCACCAACACCATCTTCCTCTAGTAGCATGATTATAACTGTCATCTCCATGGTTCTAATCTGTCCCCTTAGCGTAGTGGCATCAGCCAATTAGCTTCCCTGGTCTCCTGCTCCGCTTAAAGCTCCAATCATGAGAATCAACACACAAACAGCCATGTTCCATTTAACAATCATTTAATATGCTCTTGGGATAGGACACAGTCATTAAATCACTATTATGGACATTGAGCATTACATCCAAGGGAGCATAGCAAAGGAAGAGGGGAGACCTCATAACCAAGGCTGAAAGAAAGGAACATATCTGTGCCTGAAATTACCATAAAATGTCAAGCCATTAAATGATATTATCTATTTTCATATTTAAAATGGTAGGGCCCACATCTGAATTCCAGCACAGTGTCTGAGAGCTTCATGTCCTCCGCAAAGCCACCGCACTGGCACACAGAGGAGCATAGATAGCTTAGCAGAAGCTTAGCACAAGCTATGCATGAGCAGTGGGAATACACATGGAACACTGGCACAGGAAGTTTGCTTGCAGTGTTTGCTTAAGGGTTTTAGTTGATTGCGGTGCCTCTTCCGGGTAAGTGGAAATTCGAGGAATAAGGGCTTTGGACTGAACAAGACGCAACAAAGTCCTAAAAAAAAAAAACAGAAGACATCCGCTTGTATTTGATAGGGTTTGTGTTTGTTTTGGTTCCTGCCCCTCAGTGGCATGCTTTCATCTGTTGCAGGGCTCGTCTGAGGTCACGGAGGGACAAAACAAAGTGTGTGTGTGTGTGTGTGTGTGTGTGTGTGTGTGTGTGTGTGTGTGTGTGTGTGTGTGTGTGTGTGTGTGTGTGTGTGTGTGTGTGTGTGCGTGTGTGCGTGTGTGTGCGTGTGTGTCTGTTGTGGTTTGTGTTTCAGGCCCAAAGGTTGGCTTTCAGGTGTACAGACACTTGAACAAGACTCAGGCCTAGTCCACACGTACCAAACCGATCTTTTTTCCCTCCGTCTTCCCTGGAACCGTATCAAGAATATTTCCGTCCAAACAGATCCATCTCAACACAACTCAACACGTTATTTCATATCCCAGGCCTATAGGTGGCACTGTTTGTTACAGAAATTGACCAAAGCTTGTGCGCTGTGTAGGCCATATAAACAGACAGAGTAGTCTACAACGAAAATGGCTAGTGCAAGGAAACCAGAATTGTTTGTGTGGACTTATAGTGAACTGTCAACTGTAAAACTAATACACTTCATTTTTTACGATTTGTGAAGGATGCAGTCCCATCCTTTATTTGGCTAACGCAGGTACACACAATCTCCTTTACTTTCTTTGGTTGTAGGATAGTCAGCGATTAACATTAGTTTTGACTATCGCAAGTGCATAGGCTACTAAAGGCTAGGCGTACCCAAGTTCTAGGCTATTCCGTCGCCACATTTATAATATTGCTATAATACATACGTTTCAGGCAGTGCATTTACAGGATTCGTTTGGACGCTCGGCCAAGACGAAGCAAAACCTCTGCGTTTAACCCAAAAAGCGTCTCCGTGTGGACGGGCCCTCATTCAGATGTAGTTAGTCACTGGTGCCTCCAGACTGAGATGTGGCAATAAGACACACAATGGGAGCTAACGTCTGCCGGTCAGTGTGGGTCAGTGTGTGTTCTGTCCCTCACGCATGTCCTTGTGGAGTTGGGTGCTGCCACAACACCCTGCTTCTCACAATGCAGTCAGACGGTGCAGCTGTTGCCTGCTGGATTGAAAACAGTGTGACTTGAGCTGAGAAGTGTGTGTGTGTGTGTGTGTGTGTGTGTGTGTGTGTGTGAGTACGCGCGCGCATGTCTAAGACAAAAGGCTGTAATTGAGCCAAGTGCTGCATCAGCAACTGTGGATGTGTGACTTGTCAGAACTTAAAACAGGAGCGTGTGGAAAATAACCCCCGTGTGGCAGGCCTATCTGTACTTAGCACAAACTGCTTACGCAGCCCCGGCGCCAGCGCCACCAGGCTACTGTAGGGGGGCAATAATATCTGTCCATTACCGGAAAGAAACACCACCTGCAGCTAGCCACGCTAATGGTTGTTTAGGGAACCACAATGAGCATAGGCCAAAGGCCCCCAGGAGTGAAGTAGACCGAATCGGTTTCCACAATCCCAACTTTCTACCCCCAAATATGGTATTCCAGAGAGAAGAACAAAAAAGAAAAGACACACACAAAAAAAAGAATGTGAACACTGATGCAGAGATAGAGTGCCATGCTCCAAAGCAGGGATTCCCGTGTAGAGAGACACACTTAGCGTTGTGCATGTCAGATGACGGGGATGAGGGAATTTGCTGCCTTTAAAGTCAGCTGTTTGCGAGGATTCTGGAAATGAGTCATAACAGGTTTGAACACGCAACACTGGAGACTAAAACAAGCAAGACAGCAGGGGATGAGGGCCTCACAGATACAGAAGGTACTACATGCAACCACCCACCAGCATCACACACACACACAGAGTGATGTATATAGCCGACTTTAAGCACACATACACAAATGCATACGGCTCTCTCTCTCTCTCTCTCTCTCTCTCTCTCTCTCTCTCTCTCTCTCACACACACACACACACACACACACACACACACACACACACACACACACACACACACACACACACACACACACACATGAGAGAGAGAGAGAGAGAAAAAATGTCCACCCACGCATGAAAATATATAGGCAAGCACTAAGAATCCCTCCCTCCCCCCATACATACACAAAAGACACATGAAGGCAGTCAGGCATTCACACACACACACGCACACACACACACACACACACACACACACACACACACATATGCGCACACACACATATGCGCACACACATATGCGCACACACGCACGCACACACACACACACACACACACACACACACACACACCAAATGAGATGCAGCTGTGCACTGAAGCGGCAGCTTAATTGTCAGTCTCTGTGGGTGCAAGGCCACTGTGCTGATTGCTCACTTTCTCGCCCTGCTCAGTCTGCTCACTAATTTTGAGCATACAAATGTGCAGCACACACACACACACACACACACACACACACACACACAAACACAAACACACGCACGCACATACACAAACACATGCACAAACACACACACACACAAACATACGCGCACATTGCACAGACACATACATAGATAGATAGATACTTTATTGATCCCCAAGAGAAATTCAAGGCATGCAAGACATGTCAAATTTGACAATTTGTCATGCAAGACATGTCAAATATAGGCAAGCATGCCATGCTAGAATTCCCCCCCTCACCCTCACTGGGATCCATGGAGCCCATAGGCTATCCCAGGGGGGCACAGTCTATTGATGACCCCATAAAGGGGCTCGTCCACTGGGTGAGTAGTGGCTGCTCACGACACCCTTGTTTCCTTTATTTAAAAGTTTATCAGAAAAGAATAACGGAGGCCAAGAAGAAACTGTGCAAGTTGAGAGCTTGTCTATATATGTGTGTGTGTGTGTGTGTGTGTGTGTGTGTGTGTGTGTGTGTGCGTGCGTGTGCGTGTGTGTGTGTGCGTGTGCATCCCCATGGATACAATACAGGGCCCTTTATGGGGTGGATGTGCGTTTATTGGTCTGGGTATCTGTGGTGTTGCGGCTGTGTTATTGCTCGCGTATACTGTGTTATTACTCGCATATACTGTGTTATTGCTCGCGTATACTGTGTTATTACTCGCGTATACTGTGTTATTGCTCGCGTATACTGTGTTATTACTCGCATATACTGTGTTATTGCTTGCGTATACTGTGTTATTACTCGCGTATACTGTGTTCTTGCTCGCGCCTACCGTGGCTGTGTGCCTGCTGCCGTCTCCCAGCGATTCACACAGTTGCAACCACAGTCTGCTCTGCAATCATCTCTTTCCTTTTATCTCTCTCCCTCCCTATCCCTCTCTCTCTTCCTCCTCCATGTACCATCTCTCTATCCATCCACACTCCTCTCTATCCCTCCTTCCACAATGGGCAAAAACAAACAACTCATCGCCACAGCAACCTTCTGCTTCGGCTCTCTAGTGACCATACCATGTGACTGGAGGGGAGCAGGTGGGTGGTGGTGAGGGGGGGTGGGTGGGTGGTGGGTGAAAGTGAGGGTGAGTAGGGGTGGGTGGGGGCGGGGGTTGTTGGTGGGTGTGGATGGCAGACAGTAAGGCGACTGATGAGACACTGTTGAAAAATCTCTTCAGCTGGAAAGGCAAATACCCTGACTGACTTTACCTGGGGAAAAAGCGAACAACTGAAAACAACCTCCACTTCTAAAAAGTCAGCTCGGGACTCGGTACAGAACCGTCCATACGAGTGAATGATTTCCACTTGTTCAAACGACTACTCGCCTCTTCACTATCAAACCCAATATTAGAGGAACCCACAGGGGTGAAAAAGTGCAGATAGGAGCAAAACGGTACATCCAATAGACTAATGAAAAGGATCAATACAGGAGACAAGCAAGAGCACTTAGCGTGAATGCCGCGACCAACGACCACACTTGAGCACAGAACAGAGACACAGGTGGCACAGTGCCAACCAAGCCAGTGCACTGCACAAGAACACCACTGCCAACCACCGCAGCTCAGCCCAGATCTCCAGTCTTCATCATGTGTCGGGTTATGACATTCAGCCAGACAGCTGGAGCTGTGCATGGTTGGCAGGTGTGAAACACAAAGGCATTATGGGAAGGCGGAGGACTTGTGTAGGCTATCCAGCCGACTGCAACATTCATCAAAACTGATGGTGTGCTCGTTTTGGGGCTTCGATAACTACATAATACTGTAAGAATAAAATTGTATAATGTGATATAGCTGTACAGCAGCTGCTTAATGATCAAATGCACACGTACATAGTGCATGATGGAGTCAGCCATACTGCAGAAGACCGGCCATTTTGAACCAGCCTGAGGGTTGGTCCCCTAAGCTCTGCATTCACGACGTTTCATTCATTCATGTTCATCTGAACAGATATTCCACCAAACATGTCATGTCTGGTGACCAATTAAAAAGATGGGGCATCATATGTTCCTTTCACGCCTGATACTCTGCATACACTAAGCAGACAAGCAGACAAACATACACACACAACACACACACACACTTTTTCTGTCTGCCTGTCTCTACAGTATCTCTCCCTCCTCCCCCCTCTCACATTCCTACTTCCTTTTTGACACACACATATACCTCATCAGCTCTGGGACCATCCATCTATTTATCCACACACACACACAGTCCATCCAGTCGCTACAGCACCAGTATCCTTTCACTGGCTGACATCCTGAGAAGAAAAGCAAAGGCAGCTCCGCCCCCCCCCTTTGCGTTGCCAGATAACACTTCTCTCCCAGCAGATTCCCCCTCATCCACCCTTCACAGACGAGTAGCCATTTTTATTCCCAGTGACACGATGTGATATATACTGTAAATCCCCTTTACATCCACTGCATACCAATACACCCCCGCCCCTCCCATCTCTCTCCCACTCTCCCATAACTGCATTAAGTTTTAATATTTCCCTGTGCAAATATGGCAGGCTGAGGGAAGCAGCCGCTATAAGCTGGCTGGAAGGGGGGTGCTGGGGAACGCGTGTGTGTGTGTGCGTGTGTGCGTGTGTGCGTGAGTGAGTGTGTGTGTGTGCGCATGTGCATATGAGAGAGAGAGAGAGCGAGATAGTATGTGAGAGAGATAGTGAGGGAGATAGAGAGAGAGAAAGAGAGAGAGAGCGAGAGAGAATCAGTCAGCCTGACATAACTAATAAAGAGCACTGCTGGGAGATTCCTCCAATCACTCAGCCAATTTACAATGCCGAGCCGAGAGAACGCACTTCCACTCATCAGCCCAGGGGCTGGAATATGTGTGCCCGAGCGTAAGACGTCTGTTCCTTCCTCTTCTTCCCTCTTTGCATTCACGTTGACTTTCTGCTCTCTCTCTCTCTCATCTCTGCTTCGTGCTGTTCAGCCCCGTTAGTCTTCGTCCTCCTTCACATGTTCATCTGTCTCTTCTCTCCACCATCATGCATCTCTCTCTATAGTGTGTACATCATGCCTACACAGTGTACAGCACATATGTGGATATGTGGTTGGATGGATGGATGGATGGATAGATGGATGGATGGATGGTTGAAAGAGGAAAAGCAAATAAAAAAACAGGGGCAAAATTATCATAATAACTGTTTTCAGACATGTCCTCCACACTATATGTGGATCTTTGTCAAACGGATGTCTGACCCTTTGGGTGATTCAGATATGATGCTTACATGCAGACATAAACAGAATCTCTGCGTGGTTGAACACGCACATGAACAGAATCTCCACATGTTCTTCGCTTCTTTCAGACATGAGCTCATTTACATGTTGTCCGTCCGAAATACTAGGAGGGGAGTAGTGTAAGAGCCGGCTAAGTTCGGAGTTCCAAATGTCCGGTTATGTTGTTCTGATATAAGACCCAACCGCTTGATATCCGCAGAACATGCAGACTTACACCCATGTCTGAAAGCAGTTAATGAAACTGTCCCCACAACAGCTTGAGATGTACAAACAAAGACACACAAAACAGTGTTTCAAATCCTATGATTAAGGGAGCACAAAACGCTGTGTGTGTGTGGTGGGCGTCATGGAACAAAATGCTGCATAACTGCACACAGAGTCCTGGCCTGACCGATGACTGGCTAACTGCTCCCCACTGCCACCTCACTGGGGCTCGACTGGGGACTCACTCACTCAGTCACTTACTCAGTCACTCAGTCACTCAGTCAGTCAGTCAGTCACTCAGTCA
Source organism: Alosa pseudoharengus (assembly GCF_046254945.1). Classification (NCBI taxonomy): domain Eukaryota; kingdom Metazoa; phylum Chordata; class Actinopteri; order Clupeiformes; family Clupeidae; genus Alosa; species Alosa pseudoharengus. The sequence continues at coordinate 15,729,468 of NW_027468718.1, read as the reverse complement.
CTCAGTCACTCAGTCAGTCAGTCACTTACTCAGTCACTCAGTCAGTCAGTCAGTCACTCAGTCAGTCAGTCAGTCACTCAGTCACTCAGTCACTCAGTCAGTCACTCAGTCAGTCACTCAGTCAGTCACTCAGTCAGTCACTCAGTCACTCATCATACACTCAATCACACATACACTCACTCACACATACACTCACTCACACATACACTCACTCACACATACACTCACTCACACATACACTCACTCACACATACACTCCCTCACACATACACTCACTCACACATACACTCACTCATTCATACATACACTGACTGATTCATACACTCACTCACTCACACACACATACACTCACTCACTCGTACATACACTCACTCACACATACACTCACTCATTCATACATACACTGACTGATTCATACACTCACTCACTCACACACACATACACTCACTCACTCGTACATACACTCACTCATTCATACATACACTCACTGATTCATACACTCACTCACTCATACATACACTCACTCACTCACACACACATACACTCACTCACTCGTACATACACTCACTCATTCATACATACACTCACTCATTCATACATACACTCACTCACTCATTCATACACTCACTCACTCATTCATACACTCACTCACTCACTCACTCACTCATACACTCACTCACTCATTCATACGCTCACTCACACACTCACACTCTTACAGATTCACTTGCTAACTCACGCAACATGCTTAGAGACAGGAATGAAATGAATGAAAATGAATGAATGAGGAAGAGAGCAGAAGAGAGAACATGAGACTGGAGACACAAGAAGAGTTTAAACAAACATAATCAAAAGAAGATGAAGAGACACTCACAGGTAAACATAAAAGGTGGACCCACAGTCGACATTTAGGAAGGCAGAAAGAAAGAGATAGACTGACACAAAGAAAGATAAAAATGAAAGGAAGGAAGGAGGAGAGAAGACAAGGACCATTAAACTTTAGAGTTCCGGCCTCAATAGACATTTGTGGGTCACATCCCCCTGAAAAAAGTATTATTATAAACTCCAACAAAAGAGAAAGTTAGAGGCCCCAGTAGGCACGCGACTAATCTCCTCCTTCTCTTCCTTCTTTCTTCCTCCTCTCTTCCCCTCATGTCTCGTCTCCTCCAGTGAGCCAGAACAGAGTCTCAGACGCGTCACGGCAGTGGGTCAGAGAGGCTGGGTCAGGTGTCCAGGGACACGCACTAAAGGTTGCATGCGTTTATCAATGTTGGTTTAAAACTCTACAAGTGACGCTTTAGGTAGCTGAGTATAGTGTGTATGTGTGTGTGGGAGTGTGAGTGTGTGTGTGTGTGTGTGTGTGTGTGGGTAGGTGTCTACCGAAAGTCTAATCTAAAATAGAATGTGTGTGTGTGTGTGTGTGTGTGTGTGTGTGTGTAGGTAGGTAAGGGGAAGTCTGGACTAAGACAGAATGGGGCCATCTAAACGAAAGATAGTCAGACAAGAACAGGGAACAGACCCACTGTGGAACCCAATCTCATGAAAAGTACCTGCAGAGCACACCTGAGCAGGCCTGACACTCACCTAAACTTCCACCAGAACTTTTACACCTGTACAACTCACACACATACACACACACACACACACACACTATACTACAGGTACTCACGACACGCACAAACTATATTTTCAAATGCATTTGCTGTGAGCTTTCAGGCGTATTGAAACACTTAGCATTCCTGAACTGGACACAGAACCAGAGAACCCTATCAGAACCCAACTGGGTCAGGCATAGGTCTAGAGAGGGTTCCGTTGGTGGAGGGCGCTAGTCAGAAGTTAAAAGTGCTCTGAGTTCCTTCAGGCAGTTTTGAGAGGGTCTGAGAGACAGTTCAGACTACAATGACTGCTGAACACGAGGCAATGTTATCTGCCAGAAGATTTCAGAGGTCTGGTGCCAAGATGGTGGTCTCTGTCAAAGACTTCTAAACCTCCTGACGGCGCGTCTGATGTGTTCTACCCCATCGTCCTAATTTGGTGGGTTTAGCTCTCTGTGGGTTCCGGCATGTTCCGGGTTCTTGCCCTGAGGTGATATTGTCCATCATAGGGGAGTGGTGGGGGTTCTGGACCCAGGGCAGAGGTGCAGTGTTTGGTGGAGGCAGAACAGAGAGATCAGTGGCGGACGGACTGAGGTGGACTGACAGCTGGGCTCCGGACACAAAGCCTGCAGGACTTTCTGGTGGAAAGCACCGGAAGCCTCCAGCCAAACACAGACACTGGCACCGTTCCAATCAGCCCCCCTCAGCCCCTGTTTCATCGTCACGCCATCACTCTCACTGTATCCCTCTATCTCTCCCTCCCTTCCACCTCCCACTCACTCGCTCTCTTTCATTCTCTCTTTCTCTCCCTCACTCTCTCTTTCTTTCCATACCCTCCAAATATATCATGTCACATTCCTGTCAGACTTGGCCTTTGTCTCCCACACAGTGATGACATAAGTGCAATCAGATACAGTGGAAGAGCCAGAGAAATAAAAAGAGAGAGAGAAAGAGAAAGAGAGAGAGAAAGAGAAATAAAAAGAGAGAGAGAAAGAGAAAGAGAAAGTGAAAGAGAGAGATGTCACAGACAAGAGTGAGAGAAAGGCAGACAAAAGGGAAGCAGAGAGGCAATAGTGGGAATCAAATCAAGTCCTCTCTCTCTGCTGCATTTAAAAGAGGAGCTTCTTTTTCTTTTAACAAGAGTGCGGGACAAACTGCCTGACAAGCCCCTTGTGGTTTCATAATCTCCAGCCAACAGTCATTAAATGGCATTAGGAGCGTGTAGCAACAGCCCGAAGGTGGACACTTATCTGGCTCCGGTTAGCAGCGGCGCCGGGGCCTTTTTCCCTGCGAGGGCGGAACAGCGTAGCGGGGAGCCCATGGAGGAGTGACGCTAGTGATGGCGGTGCATAATTAAATGTCATTGCCCACACGGGCTGCTGAGACGGACAGACCGGGAGGGGGAAAGGGGGGCTGGGCGGGGGGGACTTTACTTTTACCTCCGCCAGGACTATGCTAATGCTTTTTCCTCAGCCCTCCTCGCGAGAGCACCACAGATGCTAAGCACGCTCGCTCGCTCGCTAGCGCTGGTGAATAGTCGATGGCGGTGGGCTGGCGCTACTCTGTGAACGATGCTAATAACATTTAGATTAGTGCACGGGCCATTATAGTCAAAGGTGCATCGCAAATGGCCATTATAGTTGAAGGTGTGCCTTGTGTCAGTCACATCTTATGCGCAGTGCATCACACCTCTGGTTCTCACATGCCATTGTTTCATGTGATGACTTGACAGCCTTCTTTAATAAGCTCACAAACACAGAGAAGAGTGCACAAACATGGATAGATTTACACCTTTGCACAAACAAACATATTCAACGTAGAATGGAGATGCAGATAAGAGAAACAAGGGAGGAAAAGAGACACACATGGGCAGAAAGAAAGATATATATAGAGAGAATGTGTGTGTGTGTGTGTGTGAGAGAGAAGGAAAAAGGGAGCAAAAGAGAGAGAGAGAGAGAGAAGATAGGGAGAAAAAGGGAGTGAGAGCCGTAGGCTCCGCTGGTCAGCTGTAGAGACCCATGCTGAGAGAACAGACCTCCATATGGCCCTAACAAACCAAACCTACCACTCCCTTTACACACGCACGCACACACACTCCAACATCTAACACACACACACACTCTACCGAGGGTGGTGGATGAGGGCTGGTGGTGTTGATGGGTGGGTGGGGGCAGATGTGGCCTCTGTGGCTCCAGCTGGGTGGGTGACACCTCCCCTGGAGGAGACCCACTAAGCTGCTGATGCCATCACACTTGTTTAGGTGTCAGAGGGCTGTTGCTGCCACCGCACAGAGTACTGATGCAGCAACATTTGACAATGTGTGTGTGTGTGTGTGTGTGTGTGTAGAGATCAGCAGTACTTGCAAATGCTATTTGGTACTTGCGCACACGTGCACACGGGCACGCACACGTGCACGCACACACACACGTGCACACACACACACACACACACACACACACACACACACACACACAGAGAATCAGAATAGGTGAGAGCATGTGTGTATTTTTTGTACTGTAGCTTGGATGCTAATCCTCATTTAGTAAGTGGCTTTGAATTGAAGCGTCTGCTGCATGAATAAATGTGATGCAAAAATGTGCTTTGTTCTTCTCCTGCAGATCAACCAGTCAGCCTGCTCAGACGATTAATCAGGGCCGCCACTACCTGTGGCGTGGGCACAGATGGGGTGGCACCAGCACCCGCCACGACCCGGGCCACCAGATGCCAACGGCCTGACTGATCAGTGGAGCTATTAGGGCCACTGCTGACATGCCCCGGGGCAATAGACTGAGGGGGGGGGGGCAGGTGGGCAGGCAGGTGGGCAGTGCCAGGGTTAGCAGTTTTAAACCTGCGCTAGTAGTGGTGCTAAACCTGCTGACTTGTGCACAGAGGTTTCCTCATACTCCAGCTTTAATAATTGATGACACAGTAGGGCATGCATCATCATGCAAAAAAATAAACTCAATATTGTCATGGTGTATTTGTCCACAAAGAAAAGTGCTACACCAGGACACTGAATACAGCAGATATGTGGCATTTCTGGGGGCATTTAATTTTAATTACACTCTTTATAATGCTTTACATAATATACTAAATTGTATACCTAATTGTTCAGGTCACAAAAGCTAATTTGATTAGCTGTGTTTTACAGTACATTCAATTTAAAAACTGTGCCAATCCACAGGCAAAGACAGAGAGGGAGAGAGAGAGAGAGAGAGAGAGAGAGAGAGAGAGAGAGAGAGAGAGAGAGATTCTCCTCCACCTCCTCTCTGCTCCTCCACACTCTGAGACAGAAACAAAAGGAGCTGATGAATATGTGGTTTACTGATGGTGCTTTATTGAAAAGAATATTGTCATAAAATGGAACAGAATAGATTTAGAATAGAATAGAGCTGACTCCGAGGCATTCTTGTGTGAGGAATAGAGTTGACAACTAAAAGGACTCATTCTTTTCTGTCCAACACAGAGGCAGACATCAGTGGCTGTACCGCATATCCCTGGTGAACGTGGTGAAGGGGAAGCTCTGGTTTGAGGAAGTTAGTGGCTGGTCTATTTAAGGGTGATCAGGTCACTGGGGTGTTCCAAGCATATTATGGTATATCATGATCTGGTCAATAAAAAATAAACCATTGTTTTGCTAACAATTTAATATTGTAGTCTATAACTGATTTGGTGTTATAAAATATTCTTATACTAACATTACCTCATCCCTGTTCTCCGAGTTGGTGACAATTACATGCTCCCTACCAGCAGAGGTGCTAGAGAGCCAAAATGCTTCTGAGCTGCATTACATCATAGGTTTGCCGGTAGGTTTTATAACGCAGACCTGAAGGTGGTATGTTAATAAACAAACCGCTCTCCTTTAAAACCACTGGTGCAGTTTTATTAATGAAAGGTTAGCTGTGAGCAGGTGTTATATGCTGTGCGGATATGTTAAGCCTCTACCTCTCCCTGGTGATGTCTGGTCCACTCCAGACGGCCTGTGATGGATGAGGTGGACAAACCTAACTCTGCATGCAGTACACAGTGTGCACGCACGCACGTACAGGCGCGCACACACACCCCTCTCTCTCTCTCTCTCTCTCTCTCTCTCTCTCTCTTCTATGCGATATGTTCCCTGTTGCACTCACACATGCATACTAATGTGAGTCATATTTCAACTCTTTTGGTCATAACACATTACGCCCACTTTCTCTCTCACACACAGTGTCTGTCCATCCATCTCTTTTGCACTTCAAACTTCTCCAGTCTCTTGCACCTCTCGCTTCTTTCCACTCCTCATGATCTCTCTCTTGTTGCCAGTCCCTCCATAATCCCCACAACACAGCTGCAACACCAAGCGATCAATCTGTCCCACTGCTAGTTCCACGGCTGGTGGAATATGTCCGCTGGCAGTATGTGCTTGTGGGACGATAGCTGTGAAAAGTGACCAAATCAAACGCAGCTTCTCACACACAGACACACAGACACACACACACACACACACACACACACACACACAGAGAGAGAGAGCCAGGGCCATAGCCCAGCTGACGGCAGAGCAGGACTGCAGAGGCTCTCTGCAGCTCATAAAAAGCATCATGAAACACGGGACAGACTGAACCAGCACGGTATGACTTAAACTCACAACAACTCGACCCCCTCTAGGACAACCAATGAGAGGAGAGCACCACAACACAGTGTGGGACGACAGAACACAACACAAGACTGGGACACAACAGAACACAAGACTGAGACACCACAACACAACACAAGACTGGGACACAACAGAACACAAGACTGAGACACAACACAACACAACACAAGACTGAGACACAACAGAACACAAGACTGAGACACAACAGAACACAACACAAGACTGAGACACAACACAACACAACACAAGACTGAGACACAACTAGGGTTGCTAAATTCCGGGAATTTTCAAAGTTGGAAACTTTCCATGGGAATTAACGGGAATATATGGGAATTAACAGGAATAAACAGGAATTAAAGGGAATAAACTGGGCATTTTTAATATGGCAAGTTAGTCTATAACAGGGAACTTAAATGTAGTGGACAAAACCCCATCTTGAGCATAATATTAGTTAAAACAACCTGATTTAATGCAATTTCAGTCGAATTTCTACCCTGCACATCAGTCAATCACATGCACACAGCAATCAGCATAGGCTAGACATAAAGGAAACCTATGGTGCGTTCATGTGCATGGGAAAAAAAGGTTCCAACCAATAGGATTTTGTTGTTGAGTGGTGTGGTGTATCTTGGGCAGTTCAGTGTTGCTAGTTTAGCACGCTAGTAAACAATAGGCAAAGAATGGGATTCCCGCTAGCAAATACGAACATTCAAATCATATTGCTTATTACGAAACAAAATGTTAATGTTTATATATGAAACAGTTTGAATGAATTACCCAAAATTCCCAGTTAATTCCCGTAAATTCCAATTAATTCCCATAATTTCCTTTAATTCCATTAAAGTTTCCAACAGAACACAACACAACAGAACACAACACAACACACCACAACACAAGACTGAGACACGACACAACACAACACAAGACTGAAACACAACACAACACAAGACTGAGACACAACAACACAAGACTGAGACACAACACAACACAAGACTGAGACACAACAACACAAGACTGAGACACAACAGAACACAATACAAGACTGAAACAACAGAACACAATACAAGACTGAGACACAACACAACACAACACAAGACTGAGACACAACGGAACACAACACAAGACTGAGACAACGGAACACAACACAAGACTGAGTCAACGGAACACAACACAAGACTGAGACAACAGAACACAACACAAGACTGAGACACAACAGAACACAACACAAGACTGAGACAACGGAACACAACACAAGACTGAGACAACGGAACACAACACAAGACTAAGACAACGGAACACAACACAAGACTGAGACACAACAGAACACAACACAAGATTGAGACAACAGAACACAACACAAGACTGAGACAACGGAACACTACACAAGACTGAGACACAACAGAACACAAGACTGAGACACAACAGAACACAACACAGACACATACACACACACACACACACACATTTCCAGTTGCCTTTAGTCTTATTGGATTATAAAAGACATATTGTATGGGGGGCCTCCACGGCTTCTATGAAATATCCTGTGGTCTGTCGAAGGAGGAACTGCTCGTTTCAACATTCCAGCGACTGGAGGTGATGTGTTGAGTGGCATGGTGCTACAGCTACACACACACACACACAGACACGCACACACACACACGCACACACACTTCTCAGATGAGGTTAATGTCCCCCCTCTGCCACTCCTGGTTAATGGTTTGTCATTAAAGCACCGTCACATTCGGCTCTCAGGAAGTACTCAGTGAAGTGGACTGAAGGTCGTCGGGCCAATGAAATCGTGTATAGAGTCGGTAGGTGGGCTTAACATAATGATTGATGGCAGAGTTGCAACAGTTTGGCTTGAATTCCCTGCTACTTGAAAACAAATAAGATGGATGTTGCTGTTGGCGAACAGTGTGACACGAGTTAAGCTTTTATTAAGTTGGCAAACGTTTGAACTAGCCAACTAGCTCCGCTGGTGGGAAACGCATGGGACTCATAGCGCTGCCGCTGTCCTATTGCGTGCAGAGGGAATTTGAAAGACAACTGATTATCCCGCCCCTCGGACAGAGCACTGCGAACGGTGAGTGTCCAGACCCTACATGTAAATGTGGGTCTGGCTCGCCAGGCTACTGCCTTACAGCATTACACTGCAATAGAAAACATGACACAAAGTGTGATAGATCAAACATACCACATCAGGGCTGCAACAACTAGTCAATTAGTTGTCAGCTATTAAATTAATCGCAAAGGATCTTGGTAACCGCTTAATAGGTTTGTTTCTTTTTCGTTTTTCATTTTTAAACTTAATATATTTTCAGCTTTACCTACCGACAAAACAAGGCATTTGAGGACATAATATTGAAATTCAGAAACACTGATAGACATTCTTTCACTACTTTCTGACATTTTATCGATCAAACAACTAATTGATTAATCAAGAAAATAATCAACAGACTAATCGACTGTGAAAGTAACCGTTAGTTGCAGCCCTATACCACGACTGTACACAGAACAAGCCAAACACGGTGTGATGGACCACACAGCCCACGCCAGCTTGGTTAAGACTGAAGAGTGGGGTGAGAGGCCAAGTTTCTGCCTTCTCCAAGATGAGCTTGATAAGACACCATGAGCGGCTACTCACTGAAGACGTGGCCGCAAATATCAATGTTTTTTTTTTTTTTTCCCTATGTGTTGCGAGCCTCCTCCCATGCACAACATCCATCAGGGCGAAAGCGCTTGGCCAGTCTGCACTGCTGCTGGCCCTCGGGGCCCGAAGGAGCTGTGCTTTAGTGCTTTGTGGCCTCTGGAAACATCTGCAGCTGAGCAAAACCGCCGCCTCAAAGCAAACCACACTGTTACTGATGAGCTGTAGCCATCTCCTGAAGGGAGGAGCCACCTGGAAAAACCGGCTGGGTTTTTAGCATCACAGTGCTAACAGCTGGCGGGTGCTGTGCTATCTTGGGCAGACACAACACAACACAACACACCACACCACACCACACATTACACACACTGGATGAGTGGAGTGTGAGCGAGACGCTAGATAACTGCTGACTCCAGTACAGGTGTGCAACCAGTCACAGACCTTATAGATACACTGGATCAGTGTTGAGCTACTAACCAAAACAAGGTGTGACTCACTCCCACACTACTGTCAGACCTCTCTCTCTCTCTCTCTCTCACACACACACACACACACACACACACACACACACACACACACACACACACACACACACACACACACACACACACACACACACACACACACACACACACACACACACACACACACACACTCTTAGCAGACACTGATATCTCACTCCTACTATCAGTCTCTGATAATGAATGAGGGCTTGAATTACTCAGCTATCGATATGAATTGAGCTCCGAGCCTTCAGTGGCAGGGCATTATGGGGAAAAAGGCGGCGGCACCATAAAGGGCTTGGCGTCCAGCAGTCAGTCGGTGTTGTAATGCACTTGGGAAAAGAGAAAGAGAGAGAGAGAGAGAAAGAGAGAGAGAGAGAGAGAGAAAGAGAGAGAGAGAGATAGAGAGATAGAGAGAGAGAGAGAGAGAGAGAGAGAGAGAGAGAGAGAGAGAGAGAGAGAGAGAGAGAGAATGTGAGGGGCCACACTGTATTTCATCACAGACATTTATGATCCAGCCCTGGCTAGATTCATGACTAGGGACACAGGGGACCAGGGAGAAATCGATAGATAGGCTTTCACCCTCTCCCCCTCCACCTTCTCCCCCTCCATTTTGTTTCTAATTATTCACAGAGAAACAATATTTTGACAGCCTTGTTTTTTTTCGCTCCTTTTTTCCTTTGTCTCTTTTTTTTTGCAGCAAACATGAGAAGCGTCAAGCAAAAAAAAAAAGAAGAAAAAAAGCAGGCGGGCCTACAAGCAGCTTTCCAGTCGAGAGGCATCGATGAGCAGAGGGGACGGTCGATATTAGCCAGCAGAGAACTTCTGCCCCCATCACTACAGGATGGAACTTCTGCCCCCATCACTACAGGATGGAACCGAGGGCCCCATCACTACAGGATGGAACTTCTGCCCCCATCACTACAGGATGGAACTTCTGCCCCCATCACTACAGGATGGAACTTCTGCCCCCATCACTACAGGATGGAACTTCTGCCCCCATCACTACAGGATGGAACTTCTGCCCCCATCACTACAGGATGGAACTTCTGCCCCCATCACTACAGGATGGAACTTCTGCCCCCATCACTACAGGATGGAACCGAGGCCCCCATCACTACAGGATGGAACTTCTGCCCCCATCACTACAGGATGGAACTTCTGCCCCCATCACTACAGGATGGAACCGAGGGCCCCATCACTACAGGATGGAACTTCTGCCCCCATCACTACAGGATGGAACTTCTGCCCCCATCACTACAGGATGGAACCGAGGGCCCCATCACTACAGGATGGAACTTCTGCCCCCATCACTACAGGATGGAACCGAGGCCCAGAGGAAGAGGAGAGTGACTGGTGATGAGGCTGGTATGAATGAGCGAGTACAGACATGAAAAGGCGTAGCAACAGAGAAAGAGACATTGTGTGTGTGTGTGTGTGTGTGTGTTTGTGTGTAAGTGTAAACTGACTGCTCAAATACTCTTAAAAGAAAATATTAATATACAACAAACCACCTTCTTCTCAAACCCTAAGCAAAGATATACCCAGCAATAGGACCACTGACAACCTAGCAAACTTTCCAGTTAAATGACTGGGAATCACAGCATCTGAAAGACTGAGAGTGTGGGTGAGACAATGTCTTGCGCTGGATACATGTTGGCTTCAAAAGTAAAAGATCTGCCTGTGATGAAAACAAATAAACACAGAAAAATAAACACAATTGCCGTGACGCGACCATGGCAACAGACAGCCTCTCGTCTGGAGAACACCTGAGATGGGCTCGAGTCGCCCAGGCAACAGGAGGCAGACAGTCTGATGTGCTCAGTGCGTCATCAGGTGAGGAGTGCAAAGACGCACTGGCAAAGACACACTGGCAAATGCATACACACACACACACACACACACACTCACACACTCTCACACACACACACACACACACACACACACACACACACACTCACACACACAAAGAAAAAGCACCGACACACAGAGAACACACAAAAAATCCCTAGCCAGAGCAAATGTGAGAAGCTCATACTAAGCTCACTCTGCAGTGCAGAACCATGTAAAGCTCACTCCAGCCTTCTCATACAAACGCAGCAGCAGAGAGTCACTGTGCTAGAGAGAAAGAGAGAGAGAGAAAGAGAGAGAGAGAGAGAGAGAGCGCTCGGGGCCTGCAGCCCCAGGTGTGCATAATCAGAGGAGACAGTAGGCACCTGCCCGAGATGAGGGAGTATTCATTTCATGTGCTGTGTGGCAAGTACTGTTTTGGTTTCTCTCTGTGTGTGTGTGTGAGAGTGTGTGTGTGTATGTGTGTGTGAGTGAGGGAGTGTCTATTCCTCTCTCCCTCTCATTCTCCGTTTAACCCTCAGCCCCTCTAACACCACCTCTGTCCCATTCTATCTCTCTCTCTCTCCACCTTTCTCTCGTCCCCTTCTCTATCCCTTGCTCTCTGGCCGCAGCAGGACTGGACTAAAGGTCTGTGCTGGAGGCTCACTGCGATTTCCTTCTGATACCTGCTGCTAATTGAGCAGCAGGTGTCTTGATGTGTCTGGCTTCACAGGGGGTCCTGTGGAGGCATTAGTGTGGGCTACTGAAGAGGCACTGTGGAGGAAGCATGCTAGTCGCGATGGTTGGCGTTGGTGGACTGGTGTTTATAGTTAGATGCAGAAGACAGACAGCAAAGGTGAAGTGCTAAGGTTTATAGTTGGGAATTGTGCGTGCGTGCGTGCGTGCGTGTGTGTGTGTGTGTGTGCGCGCATGTTTTAATGCGTAGAGTTTTAATATAAGAAAAAGCAAAGGAATGGGATGGAAGAACCCGAAGAGCTGGTCTGGGTGAAAAAAAAAAAGGTTCTAATGCAATTTCGCCCCCTCCTTTTGCCTCCTTTCTTTCTGGAAAATAACAGCGTCTCGTCTCGGTGCGTCTGGCCTGCCTCTGCAATCAGGGGCTTTGCAGAGGGATAATTTTACGACTCACCAACTTTTTTCATACCCTGTACACCTCCAGAAAAGCAAACAGAAATGAATGAGCGATAAAAAACCTCACACAATCCACGGTGCGCCTCCACAGAAAGACATTAGCTCAAAGTGGACTTTGGTGAGCAGCTATACATCACCTACCCTTTAACCTTTAAAAATAATATCAACATCATCAACAACAAGAACAAACACGGCAGAAAGATTGTCATCAACGGAAACAGCACTTCCCACCTTCACAACTGAAGAGAACATAAAAGCGCCATCATGGAGCAGAGGCTAACGACGATGACCTCCAGTGAAACCGATGATTGCACTCTTCGCTCCATCCTCTCTCTGTTTCTCTCTCTCTCTATCTATCTCTCTTTCTCTGCACTGTAATAATCTTCCGAGGAGTCAATGAGACGGTGCTAGACTTAAAGTGCAGACCTTTGAATGACCCTACACCTCTAAATGTGGTGCCGAATGAGCCGGGGGTTGGACGCGCGTGTGTGTGTGTGTGTGCTTAAAAGAGAAAGAGTGTGTTTTTATGTGTGAGAGTGAGAGAGAGAGAGAGAGAGAGAGAGAGAGAGAGAGAGAGAAGGGGGGACAGAGAGATGGAGGCAAAGTGAGCCTGACTCTTGAGATGTTTACACATGAGCTGCCTCTGGAAGAAACAGAAGCCTTATGTGCTTCAGGCCCATACTGCCCGCGCCTACTCTCTCACTAGTGAATCACAGAGATGGGGGAAGAGAGGGGGGGGGGTAAGCTAGACACAATGTCTGAGTGGTAAAAAGAGGAAGGGAGAATAAGAAAAGTAAAAAAAAAATGATGGAGAGAAAGGAGAAAGACTATCATAAACAGACAGAAAAAGAGAGGAGGCAGAGACGGAAAGAAAGACACAAAAAAGAGAGAGTGAGTGTGTGTGTGTGTGTGTGAAAGAGAGAGAGGGTGAAAAAGCAAAAGAAAACATACTGAATGTGACTCTAGCCGCCAAATGAGATTTATCCAGCCTCGCTGCGGGAGAGGAAAAACTGCAGCAGCGTGGAGAAGCAGCCGGAGCTAACCTCAGAGGACACACACACGCACATACTTACGTGAACGCACACACACACACACACACACACACACACACACACACTTACGTGAACGCACACACACACACACACACACACACACAGTAGACACAGCAAAAGAGCCAGATAACTAAGTCCAAACTACAGCACCTGCTTGTAGAGTTACGGTTCGCTTCCTCTCAACTACCCACACAGGAGTTCACACACACACACACACACACACACACACACACACACACACACACACACACACACACACACACACACACACACACACACACACACACACACACACACACACACACACACACAGGAAGGATAATGAAAGAGCAGTCAGACTGTGTCAACAAGCAGGGCGTCACATATATGTAGAAAGAAGCATTAATTTGTCCCATGAAACGTGTAAATCTGATAGTATAAAAATCCTGGCAATGCGCTTTTGTAACCACGTGGCAACATCCACAACCCAGGAGAGGGAGTAGGATCCGTAGCCTGCCTCCGTGCCAGTGTCCAGCTGCCAGACCGCTGTTCTTCCAAGTACTGTCTAAAGGCACTTAACAGGAAATCAAACTGACTAGTAGTCAGCCATAGGCGTTTTAGGTGGTGAGAAAAAGTTGTTTAGAAATGACTTTTCTGAGAATTTGCTGAGGACAACTGCAACTACACATCAATTCATTTAATCAGGTTGCAGAAATTGTAGAAAAACACATTTTGTTTCTATATAAAAGGTTTCTACAAAGTCTGCCATTCATTTTCCGCAGTGAAGGAAATTAAATATGTGGCATGGCATTCCTAAACTACCTCTGCCAAAAGCCCTTCACTGTTATGTATGTGCACCTTCTGAAGTACTGTAGAGGACTATGGCTGTGTGCCCAAAGGCACTCTTTCAGGGATGAAGACCTCCTCCACAGTGCGGGCAAAGATCACCTGCTTCTTCCCTATGGTCTACACAGCTTCCATTTAGCACCCAGTACACATTGAGTAAGGGATAATGCATGAGGAAACCTTTTAAGCAATGTTGCTGGGCAACTACATGAATAGTTCACAACACTGACACAACTGGTTCCAAGTGTTCTGATGGGATGATGTGACAATTAGCATTATGCTGATGATTGAACTTAACAACAATACTCAGGAACAGTGCCCAGCAACACTGCTCAAAAAAGTCGCTTTGTGTGTCATCAGCTTCAGGCATATTTTGACTCACAACTTTTTACCCTACACTGCCTCAAACTGGTATGATCAGTGGTGGAGCTGGGTGATTTCAGTCTCTGAGTCAGTCATCACCGGCTGTTTCACCTTTCTTTTGACTCAGCATTGGGTTAAGACAGAGGAGGGACCTGACAGACAGAAGACTGCCTGGCAAAGAATGTTTTATCATCACATATGTCAGGACCGGACTCTCCCACACCTATTCAACACTGTCCCGGTGCACACTACACTGTAAAAAATATCCGTAGATTTTACGGTAAAAATTTGTGAAATTGCAACAGTACAAAACCGTAAACTTAGAAACGGTAGAAAACATTTCTTACAACAGTTAAGTATTGTAAATATGTTTACCAGCTGGAACCATATATTTCACCTTTTTTTTGTATAGAAAATACGTTGATTAACCGTTAAGAAAACAGAAACATGCCATATTGTATAAAACAGGGAGCACACAATTTTTTCCCGCTTTTACCCTCATCTAACGGTCGGTTTCCACATGGCGAAATTTCGCTTCACTCATTGAGGTTGAATGGAGACGAAATTCGCCCTGGTTAGGCGAAATGACAGCGAATCACCGAGGCAGGCGAAATGAGGACCAATCGAGAACCAATCAGGTCCCGTGTTTGTGTTTGGAGGCGGGAGTTACAAAAAAGTCTGACCAAGATGGCGGAGACTACCTGAGCTGTAACACGAACATTTGTATGTGATTAAAATGTTTCTACACGAACATTGGCACTTGTATCAACACAAATTGTGGTTTATATGCCACACGAACTTAGTCAGGGCACATACACCACTAAATAGACCACTATATGTTAGTTTAAACACTGAAACTTTTTAGCTAGCTGACAAGCGAACTGCTAGTATGTTCGGACATTGGATTGCATTGTAAACCTAGCTAGACAGCTAGGCTACATGCTGTAACACAGGTATGAAATATATTATGTCTTATTGATCTTGTTGTTTCTATGAATATGAATTGTTGTTTATAAGCAACATCAACTTAGTCAAGGCATAAAGACCCCTGGATATCTTCATTAAGTACTTAAACGTTTGAACTAGCTCGCTTGCCACCACTGGGCTGGCTAGACACTGCAGTCAAAAGGTTAGCGGTTTGGCTGTCACGGCCCCGAGGTGAAATTTCGCTGGTCTTTTTGAACTTCAGAATGGGGAGCCGAAGTGCATTATAGGGCGGATAAATAGTCTGATTTACCATTGACCTCTCCAGAATAAGTCCCGCCTCCGTAACTTCCGTATCCATCCAACTTCCGGGCGTGGATTGTCTATGAGAAATAACATGGCGTTTCGAAATATCATACCGGTAAAACATCTGTAGGTAGCGAAGTTGAAAAAGCTGGTGGGCAGATTGGCCTACACACTTCTGCCATATAGTTTCCACTGGATTTTTTGATTGTCGGTGCCGTTTAAGTAGTATACTATAGACTATACTACTTAAACGGCACCGAAAATCAAAAAATCCAGTGGAAACTAGATGGCAGAAGTGTGTAGGTCAATCTGCCCAGCAGCTTTTTCTACTTTGTCACCTACAGAGTTTGACAGGTACGATCTTTCAAAACGCCATGTTATTTCCCATAGACAATCCACGCCCGGAAGTTGGATGGATACGGAAGCTAGGAGGCGGGATATATTCTGGAGAGGTCTATTAGAAATATGACATAATACATAGAACAAAACACATTAATATTTTGCTTTTATTTTCTGTAAAAAATACTGGTTACCCCTGTAAAATTCACTGCAGGTAGTCTAATGGATGAATCAAATTGTCTAAGCACCCTTCTTTGATTTATACATATAATATAATAATGTATGTAAATTAACGAATTAATATGCATTAGCCATCTATGTCCATGTGCATTAAATCACTGAATTTTCCCCAAGGTATTTCCCCAAGCTAGCCTATAGGTGGCGCTGCATTTTGTTAGTTAAACCACATGGCCAAATATCAACCGCCATTTTGTTCGCGAAGGAGACAGTGATTTGTGAGATGGTAAGTAATGAAAACGACAATTTAATAAATTGAAGAGTAGTGATGGGTAAATGAAGCCTCGAGCGCTACTCGACACATTTCCCTAATGTGCCGAGTAATGTGCCGAAGCTTCGAAACATGGAAGACAAGGAAAACACAGCGACATCTGGTGGTTTGCATAAATTATCGCAGCCACGAACTGTTGAAAAGAATGCCTACAACGTTCAACACAATGCCAAAGCTTCGAAATGTTCTCATTCATTACATTAAAAGTGTTGCAAGAAATTTGCATTTATGTTTGTCTCAATTCAATACAATAAAATACGATTAGGCAACATAATGCCATCACGTGGAGATTGGTATTTCCGTGGAGGCGTGAAATCGTGTTATCCCAGTCAATGATCCAATCGGTCTACCATCCACTTAACGCCCGCAGTAGACACTACTTAGCTTCTGAACCAGGACGAAGTGTTATCAACCTCAACACGCTATGGACGAGAGTGAAAAGGAAACGACCAGGCACCTAATTAAACCAATATGGCCCGACATTGACGTTTCATGAATCAAACTTTCAATAAAAGGAAAATATTATGTCAGCCATTATTGTTAAGCCTACATAGAAATTATTAGCCTGTATTGCTTTTAAATTACATGATTGAAGTTGAGACAAGATTGCAACACAGACACGTTTTAATGTCATTGTTCTAAATGGCAAAGCTTTAGGCTAGGCCTAGGCTATTTCTTCTTTATTTCTATGTGCATGATATTATGGATTATGGACATTTTCCGGAAAGAAAAGAACGTAAATTCCCAAACAGAGAAAGCATCCTATATAAAACAGGGCTACCCACAAATTTCGCCTGACTTGCAATACAACACAACTCATTCCGACACTAGAGCGGGTGCCCTGGTTCGCGCAATGCTTTTGAGTCAGATTCCGAAGCAGTCACGTGGGTGTGTGTCCCAAACGAAGCTTCAGACGTCACACTCACAAACCGAGGCCTCGTTTGTCATCAGTCACATGATTTTTATGGAAACGACACAAGCCTCGAACCGGGGCTTCATCTGGCACGCCCCTTTCTGCTCGACACAAGCTCCGAAGCCTCGCTTTATTGGGCACATCACTATTGAAGAGTTCAATCTGATTAAAAGTATTAATTAGTAATGCAATTCTAAGCTTCTTGTGTTTGCAATGGCTTACGTCTAGAATTTTCTTCGGGATGAATAAAATACTATCTTATCTTATCTGAATCTCTGTTGTAGGATAACGTTAGCCTATGACAAAATTGCCAGCTAGCATTCAGATTTCTGACCATGCTTTGATTAATGTAAACATTACCTTAGATTATGTATATTGTGCTTCGATTCTAACTTGTAATAATACGGAGATATCATACTTAGTCTACACCGTTTTTCTCTACAGTCATTAAGTCTATATTCTGAGCTGGAATGTCAATTGTCTCAGTGTGAAATATTTAACTGAGTTCTGATTGAGAACGCCATTTTATTAACGTTAATCCCTTCATTGTGCACAGAAGCTTGAAATGACTTGACGGGAGTTCCAGTCATTTAGCCTTGCTTTATGTTTCCAGGCGAAACTTTTGGCGTTGAAGCACATTAGGTGTTAAACATGTTTTATTGAATACATTCATTGTTTGGACCTTTACAGTTAGTAATTGGATAATTGCTAGAGTTAAAGCATAGTTTTGGCTAATGTTAACAGGAAAATTGTGCATTGGAAATCGTATTGGTTTGATGCAAGTTAACGTTGCCTAATCTTTATGTTGCAGGTATGTTGGGAGAGACGTCTACAGGTAAGTTTTTACATTTTCTTTACTAGGAGTAGGCTATTTAGAAGTGAAGTGGTGAATAGGGTTTCTGAACGTTTGGGGAGGAGGTTTTTTTTTCGCGCTCGTTTTAGCCATGCTTCCCAGTCACATTTTGTGGAGCTGTTCTGTCTGCTAAGGCGTGCATTGCAAAGTGCTTCGTCTGTTGAGTGTAAGGGAAAGGTAGAAATATCATTGCATTGCTGAGGACTTAATATTTATGTATTTGATTGGTTTGTCTCAACAGGGTATCAACAAGGTACAGTGATAATTTATTGCCACAGAAATGTTAACTGATGTAGAGTTTTGTCATTGTACAGGTTAGTAAAAATTAAATGTCCAGTTTTATGTTATAGATTGAACTCTTCAGTAAATTAAGTAAAACTGTTCAACAGAAATTCCGATAAAGCAGTAATTTCAATTGTAAAAAAAAAACTGGCGCTGTATTTCCAATAAGAAAAGCAAGCATGAATTCGGTAAGTCTTTTTTGAACTGTAGATGGTTCATTCTCATTACTACTTGGTTAGAACAACTATGGAACCAATGATGAGTATATGTAAAAGGTATGCAATGTCTCTCTGTTTCTCTCTCTCTCTCTTTCTCGCTCTCGCCAACCATGGTAAGTATCCCTGATTTCTTGTCTCTGCCTTGATCATTTATGCTTTCATTTATATTGTAATGCTTGTCCACCAACATTACATCTTGCTCCTACTGCATCAGCCCTAATGTCTCATCAATCCCCTGTTAATCCCCTCTTCCAGATCAGACCATCTAGAACAGGACACAACACCCTTCTTACACCTGAAGGAGGGCTAGGACACACAGGAGACCTGTAGGCCCACTATGCTGGTAAGTCAATAGAATGCATTTTACATTTCTTAGTTGAGACAATACTGCTGTGTCAAGTCAACTACAGATTGCTATTCAAAGCTAAGCTAGACATACTTAAGAACTGTCAGGTAGCAAATGAACATTTTTAATTGAAATGCTTGGTTGTATAAGTAAAGGAATGTAATGTAATATAATATGTAATAAGTTTGCTAATGTAGTTTTACATTTTTTTTTCAATCTAGTTTGTGTGCCATTCACCCCTAAATTTTCTTTTGACCTGCCAAGCAGCAGCACGAACGACTGGGTCGACTTAGGATTGAGTCCCCTCTCTGCCAGAAATTATCACTGTGTTCAAGGAAGACCCAGGCCCAAATAAAGCTGCTATGTCTAAGGTGTGCTGGAAAACTTTCTGTTTTGACTTTTCATTCATTCACATTGTATACAATTTAGCAGCCACATGTGGCAACATGTCAAAGATGATGCAAATCTATTCTTTTGTAAGTTATAACAATGTGATATATTGGTGAAAGTTAACATTGTCTCGTCCTTGCAGGTCAGCCCCTTTTCCTCAGCTATTCAAGTTGGCAGTCATCTAATATTAAAGGTAAGATGTTGCTAATTTTGTTAGTGGTTAGTGCTCAAACTATGTTTTCTATGCTCAAGTTCATATGTAGACACAGAGTTCATTAAAACGTTTTTTTCTAAAGACACACATTTGCACATTTGCTTACCTTAGCCACTCCCTCTCGCCGCCATCTTGGATTGTTAGGATACGCAAATGTGCAGTCTTCAGAAACAAAGGTGTTTATAAACTGTGCTCAAACAATGTTCTCTATGCTCGAGTTCATATGTAGAGACCCTGATAATACTTTGAACAAAGTTTTATGCAATGTTGAACCTTCTATAAACCAAACTAAAACCTTGAATTTCTAAGTGTTTATAGATTGACATTTTGTGAGTGTGTCCCACTTGCCCACAGTTCACCCATAGAAGCAATACAGCTGAAAGTGAGTAGAACACTACTACTGGAAGATGCGGGTTTGGACGTAATCGTCTCGTTGACCGAATTTTTGACTTGTGCCCATGCACACATAGAGCCTACAAGCGAAGTTCGCCGGTGTTACACTTTAAGTTGATTTTCATGTATAAATTCTATCGAGGGGTGGATAAACTCAAATTTGAGAGGGGTAAACTGTGTTTACTTGAGTTTAGTCTCCACTACAGCCCTGGCTGTCTACTACCTTTTGCCTATTTTCCCACTATGTTCCTTTGTGTCAGTCATAATTTTTCATAATGTTTCATCAATTCACTCCTGCCAGACCAAGCCAATGTCCCGCTCACCTCTGAAGAAGGGAAAGATACAGCCTGTTGGTTGGCTCGGCAGTAGCAGTCCATGGTGAGACTAATCAGCGTTGTGTTATGGGGTCTTGGGGTTTTGTTACTATCTGTTATATTCTGCAGGTTCCACCCCAGCAATGTGTCAACTTTTAACTGATAAACTATGTACCTACTGAGCTGGTGGCAATTGCATGTGACAGTAAATTTATGAATTGCTTTATTCTACCAGTACTCGTTGTAGATATGACTTAAAAGTGCCTTTGTTTTCTCTTCCTATGCCGATGTTCCTGATCCATTCAATGGCGCCAGAAAGGGCTGAAGCAGCTGACCTTTCTCCTTCGGCACACCTACAAGCCAGGGTAGATTCTTGATGTCCAGTACTGTCCCTTTTTTGACTTCACAAGCCACAGAAAGGCAACACCTTTGAAACATCTCAAAGTTTTGCAGACCTGGACTTTTTCCATGCCATAAGACTGTTGAAATCTGTGGACTTATGCCTAATTACTATGTAAGAAGGGAGGTATTCCTGGTAATTCTATTCAAGCTCATTGTTTTTGACAAGACATTTTGGTACAACATGGGCAGAATGGCCAACTAACAGCTTATTAACTGATTAGGGCATAGATGATTGTAAGTTCTAGGAATAAAGTTGTCTTTTTTACCAAACTGTTAATTGTATGGTTGATTTGTGTGGTAAACATAGGATAGGTAAAATAGTAGTAGAGACTGTTCAGACGGATTTGTTAGGGTGTTAGTTAATGTATACAGTAAAATGTGTTTGAAACAAAAGTTAATCGTAAAATCAACATACATTTTAGCGTAAATGTAGAGATGGTTAAACTGTATTTATTACGGTAAAATTTTGGCAACCCAGATGCCGGTCTTTCACTGTTAAAATGACGGAATTGTTTTTTTTTCCGTATTTATTACGGTCAAAGTGCGGCAACCCAGCTGCCAGTCTTTCACCGTTAAAATGACGGAATTTTTTTTCCGTATTTATTACGGTCAAAGTGCGGCAACCCAGCTGCCAGTCTTTCACCGTTAAAATAACGGAATTCTTTCTATTGTATTTATTACGGTAAAGTTCTGGTAATCTAGCTGCTGGGTTTTTCCGTAAAAATAACAGAATTTTTGTACTGTATTTATTACGGTGAAATTCTGGCAACCACAGCTGCCAGTTTTTCACCGTAAAATCAACGGATTTTTTTTTACAGTGTACAGACCGTGAAGCTGTGTGGAATTCTCCTTTTTCTTCATTAGTTCCAAAACTCTGTGGGCTTAGCGTGCGTGTGTGTGTGTGTGTGTGTGTGTGTGTGTGTGTGTGTGTGTGTGGGGGGGGGGGGGGGGGGGTGTGTGTGTGTGGGCATGTGTGTGTGTGTGTGTGTGTGTGTGTTTTAATCACCGCTGCAGTTGAGCAGCCCTCCATCTCTCTTCCCTGGAGTAGTTGCTTTTCCAGTCCAAGTGTGACTGCGCTGTCCGCTTCAATTTTCTCTCTCCTTCATTTCCGCCCCCTTGCTTTGCCTCCCTCCGTCTTCCTCTCTCTCCCTCCCTCCCCCTCTCTCTCCCTCTCCCGGGCTTTTTGCATTTTTGCCCTGCTCATGCTCCTGTTCCTTCTGCCCCAAATCTCTCACCCTGTCTCTCTTTCCTCACAGCCTTCAATGGACTCACTCCATTTTTTCAATTACTTTTCCTTCAGTTGACGTAGAGGCTGTTCCGACCGTCCAAAGCACCAATAAGGATGTTGCCAATACTCCTGTCCATACCATAGCTCTCCACTGTATCGGATAGCACATGAATAATGCATGGTGCTCGCATGACTGAACCGCCACTCCAGTGTGTGAACTAAACCTTTAGCAAAATGCTCTATTAAAGCAAAACAGCTACCAAATTCAATTGTACTTATTTATGTGGCAAGGTTAACATGAGCATTCCCCCATAGAATGGCCAAGGAAAAGAGCTGTTGGGTGCAATTATCACAACGTAACCATTCAATTACAAAATCAGAGACAGTATTAAAATATAGTTAACTGCAAGGAAACAGTAAGCAGGATGAAGGCCCCGAGACCAAGACTAGTTGTCCTCAGGAGACACCTGTGTGTCAGCAGCCGACGTCGGCCTCCTGGAGTGGGCAGTCTGGACAGGAGAGGGCAGCGGGAGGGTTGTTTGGGGACTCTGCTTTGCCGTGCTGTCACCGTAGTGGCCACTAGCCAGCGCGAAGATTTAATGGAGGTGGAAATGGATCTGAGGTGGACATTACCACACAGACGCAACGAGAGCCAACCTCTCCGGTGGCCAAGCCTCTTTTAGCTGTACACGTGTGTGTGTGTGTGTGTGTGTGTGTGTGTGTGTGTGTGCCAGTCAGGGTTATTAACTGTATTACCATTAATTTAGTGGGGGAAAGGACATTGCCTAAATTCCCTTCTTTACATACTCCACTACTTTTATCTGAATAAAAAAGGCAATTAAGAATCCTAATGTTATATACAGAGGCCAGCAGTATAATCCATAATATTATTTTTAATAAACCCAACAGGGACGTACACAGACATTTGTGTATTTGTGACTCTTTTTTATAAACTTACATTGCTGGCCACATAGTTTAACCTTTCGCTGTTCAGCTGTCTAATACACAAAGCAAAGACAGATGGTATGGTAAGTGATACCTGGAGCAAATTGTGCATTTTAGGGCACAACACAATGAAGTGAATGTCAAGGATATCATATTATTAGAGGAGGGTGTGTTTGCTAAGGGCAGGGTAGTTTGTGTGTGGTGTGGTATGGTGTGTTTGTCTGTAACTATGTATGTCTGTTTTTGAATGTGTGTGTGTTTGTGTGCAGTTGTATCTGTGAGAAGATAATTGCATGTCAGAGACAAAACACAGAGGAAGAGCATGAGAGAAAGTAGAGAGAGCGTGGTGTGTGTGTGTGTGTGTTTGTGTGTATGTGTGTGTGTGTGTGTGTGTGTACGTGTGTGATTTATGATACTCTCTCCTCTGTGTTAGCTCATGGGAAGGATAAGAGACTTCAAAGCAGCTCACTGGACAGCTGCAGGCCTACGGCTAATTCACTGGGTGAGCAAATCAGTCACCGTGTGTATGATTGTGTGTGTGTGTGTGTGTGTGCGTGTGTTGATGTGTGTCTGTGTGTGTGTGCCTGTATTCAGGAGCTTTCATGTAATACTATCTGCATAAAGTCATATATCTATCTTTACATTTGATAAGCTTATCTTTTCATACATATATACATATACATATATATACATATATACATACACATATATATATATATATATATATATATATATATATATATATAGACAAACATGTCTGTGTGCATGTGTATTGGCCTGTATCTCATGCACATACAGTGGGAGGCTAGGAATGCTAAGATAGTCAAAGGCTTATGTAGACCATCTGAAAAGCTCAAAAGGAAATGAGTCTGAAATCCAGCAGAACACTGTGGTAATACCAGGCCTCGGGCTGACGAGAGAGGGATAGAGAGAGAGAGAGAGAGGGAATGACTAAAGCTGGGAAAGAAAAAAATGACTATGTATCTAAGTGAAGGAGAGGGAGGGAGAAAGAGCGAGAGAGAGAAGAGAGAGAGAGAGAGAGAGATGAGAATAAGTATGCCCTGCTGGTAGCCCTCTCAGGAGCACCGGGAGAGGGAGAGATTTGGGAAGCGTTTAGGGGTCTCAGCTCTAACCCCTGCCTGCTGTCACGAGACTCTAACCCCCATCAAGTAGGCTCTTCTCTCCCTCCCTCCATCTCTCACCCTCTCTTCATTTACTTTCCTCCTATCCCTCCGTCCGATCACATTCGATATCCAGCACTTTTAACATTCCGCTCACGCCTATATGTGATGTGAGAGAGAGAGAGAGAGAGAGAGAGAGAGAGAGAGAGAGAGAGAGAGAGAGAGAGAGAGAGTGTGTGTGTGTGTGTGTGTGTGTGTGTGTGAACAGCCTCTCTCCTCTGCTGAGATGAGACAGGAGAGCAGCAGTTGTACTGGAGCGGTTCTAGTCGCCTAGTCACTCTAACCTCCATCTCTCTCTCTCTCTTTCGCCCATCACTCTTGGACATTCCTTTCTTCTTCTTTATGTACTTCTGCCTCTATTAGATGTGTAGACCCTGTCTTCTCTCTCTCTCTCACACACACACACAAACACACATACCTGTACACACACACACACACCCTCGCCCACACACACACGCACACACTCTCACACACACACACCCTCACACACACACCCACACCCACACACACACACACACACACACACACACACACACACACACACACACACACACACACACACACACACACACACACACCCTCGCCAATCCTCACACACACACTCCTCCCGAATGAGCAAAACAGGAATGGTGTTCATCAGTCTGTGTAATCACTACCTGTCCCCAGGGGCTATGCTACATGTAATGGTGTGTCACCACACTGCACTGCACAGCCCTGCGCTGAGCTAACGCGGCTTTAACTACACCTAACGCCCTCCTCTTCCCTGCTCCTCCTCCATCCACTGGGGAAGATGGAGAGTTGCTGGTGACTGACAGTAACATGGTATAGATACAGGGGATTGGGTGGGGCTGGGTCAGGTAGACTCGACAGAGTTCAGCTGTAATGTCCACCCAGATGTCAGGCTTTTGCTGGTCAGCTTACAGACCCCCTCAAATCCTAGCAGTTCTCAAACGCAGCACCTGCTCCCACTTTTTTATTCATGCTTCCAATTGCTCTGCATACCTGTCTGAGCTAGCCAGTGGACACAGCTTTACTAGCTGACCACAGCTAGCCAATCAAGCGCATGATAATGATGATAGGTGCGCTCAGTCAGAGCAGGGTTGGCTAGAAGGTATATAAAGCCTCCTCTAGAGGCTCTAGGAGTAGATGTGAGAACCTGTGGCTGGAAGTACGGTCCAGCCCTGAATCATCTCACACAAGAAGCGTACTGTGTGTGTGTGAAGGCGCACTCAGACCCATACTGAGACCCACTCCGTGCGTACACTCCTCCTCCCTCTTCCTCTTCCTCCTGCTGCTGCTGCTGCACGCTACATGCCAGCTATTAGAGGCTCCCCAGGGACCCATTTAATTCGGCCACTTCCGACCGCAGAGAGCAGAGCGCTTCCTCCGGCCGCCGTGGAGCTCGCTCAAGGTCACCCGCGGCTCCTCTTCCTCCCCGTCCTCTCTCAGAGTGTGGGCTCAGCAGCTCTGTCAGGGCTCCTTAGCGTCTAGCCCGGCGCCTCGCTGGCACGCAATGCTAAAAAAGGACCCTGATTTGGTGGAGGAGACTTTTTTTTTTTTTTTTTTTTTTTTAAGAGCCCACCTCAGAGCGGCTTCAGGGAGGCTTCTTGGACCTCGTCCAAGTTTCCTGGGTTTCCCCCACTTCCTGTGAGTCATCGGTTTTCTCCACACTTCTGAATGACTTGTGACTCTTCACAGGATGTCTCGATAGTCGGTTAGCCAGCCAGGTGGAAATGACACTGTTCTATAGCTCCGATGACTGATTTAAATGGAGGCACTTTGGGTTTGTTTACACCGGGGATGCAAATGTACTCTCCACCATTTGTGCTACAGTATATAGCCAAATCCACAGCCATTTTGAGAACTTCCACGCATGCCAGGAAGACATGAAGATATAGACAGACAGACAGACAGACAGACAGACAGACAGATAAACAGACAGACAGACAGAGAGTGCGACAGGCCAGAGAGGACTCCTTGCGCCCCTTACCTTCTGTGCTGAGGCCAGGACTGGAAGTGAATTTTGCCACGTCCACGATCTTCACCGCAAACTGTTGTCCTGTCTCTCTGTTGATGCATCGCCGTACCACACTGAACGGCCCCCTGCCAGACAAAGAGAGGGAGGAACAAGGGAGAGGAGAGAAAAAAAAGTAATATGGTTAGTTTAATGTCTGTAATGTGAACTTGTTTGAATGATCAGGGCTTTTTCTGAGAAAGCAAATGGGGGGAATGAATTACTACTGTTTTTCCTGTTTATGCCACCTGTGAAATTGAAGTGCTTTGTTATTGTATTGCCAGAAAATAGCATAACTACTTTCCCCTGCTATCGAGGGATGAAATAAAGCTTTTTTCGGCTCATATGGTTCTCAGAGGAAGGCAGTCGTAAAGTAAACAACCCAACACTGCATGATCTGTGCTTAGATTAGAGCTCTAGGAATCAGCAATACAACCACCTGGGCAGACATCATTCATCTGTGTCTATACAATAACTGAGTGAATTATGCTGACTTTACTACCTGACTGGATATATATATATGCTAGGCTTTTTAAACCGTCAGACAGTTACTCAGTGATCCTACTCTCCAGGTGGCTCCCTGCAGACTGTATGCTGAAATAGAAATCCTCAAATCCTTGACTTCATCTCTCCAGTACATTCACATGCGCTGACATTTGCATCAGAATCCACCACTAATAATTGCAGGAGTATTTGAGGCGTTTGGTTATGAACTCAGTCAGAGTGAAAAAAGGACCACACACACACACACACACATAGAATTATCTGGGAAATATGTAGTTTACGACTTGTATAATTCGCCCCTCTGTTGAACCAAAATCACCAACCCATAGCGGTTATGACAATCCCCACAAAATAAACATATCCAGAAAAATAACAAAAACATATCGACACTTCCTGGTGCCTCGAGAGCGGCAATCCGCCAAGTGGTGAAAGCAGGAGGAAGGAGGAAGAGGAAGAGGAGGAAGAGGGAGAAGAGGACGAAGGTTTGCTTCAAAGTATACCCACACACTCAACCCTAACTAGACTACACATCGACAGAGTGTCAGCCAG
>NW_027468718.1:15684548-15692048 GCF_046254945.1 Alosa pseudoharengus | reverse complement strand
CTGATTGTTTTCAAGGAGCTGTTGCCTATTGTTGAGGTAAGACAATACCGAAATAAAATAAAACGGTGCTTAAGACAATCTTGGCCTTTTCTCATTGCCTACAACAAAATAGGCCTACATATCAATGAACTGGGCCTATTTTGTTCCAAGTCTGAGTGAATATAAACAAAATAATAATAATTTGTACATTTAAGCAGCAAGGGCCAAATTATTCTTTAGTATTAAGGAAATCCCTTCATCAAACGTAAGGCTACTCTACAGACTATCGTTGCCGTTTAAGAATGCTATAGTAAGTGTTTAATTTCGCGCTGGATTTTGACAAACAAAAGAGTAAAAACTGTCAAACACCGACAGAGTGCGAGTTGTCACGTGCTTAAGTTGCGGTAGATGTATGGGTAATGAAGTCCTTTGACGACATTGGGCAATGAGTGTAGCCCAAAACGAACTTCATTACCCACAAATTCATGTGCCATGTGTAGTTTCAAAACAGGAAGCGGGATGAACGCGCTGCTTGCAACGTAAATCAGAGTCTGAGCGAGCAGAAAAGGTTATGAACCGATTTGTAATAAGTAAATCAATATAACGACCGGTTCATTTCAGTTTTATTCCGATACGGGGCTTCACATATCGATGTAGCCGTATCTTACGCGTTAAAAACGGATACCGATACATATCGGTTAATCTTTACACCCCTAGTCACTACCATGCAACGGTGTTCTGTGGAGCGAGAGAAAGAGTGATAAAAAAGCGACAGGGATAGAGGGAGAGAGAAGAAGGGAGAGAGAGATAAAAAGAGATAGAGAGAGAGAAAGAGAAAGCAAGACAAATGGGCAAAGTCTGTGATCTGTTTTTTTTGACACCACCACTTATTTCTCTTACAATGAACCTCTGACACAATCAATCCCGGCAAGCAAAGCCCCTCTCTTACGATATCCTTTTCTCTCTCTCTCTCTCTCTCTCTCTCTCTCTCTCATTCACTCATTCTTGCTCCATCTCTCTTTTATGCTCTCTCTCTCTCTCTCTCTCATTCACTCATTCTTGCTCCATCTCTCTTTTATGCTCTCTCTCTCTCTCTCTCTCATTCACTCATTCTTGCTCCATCTCTCTTTTATGCTCTCTCTCTCTCTCTCTCTCTCTCTCTCTCTCTCTCTCTCTCTCTCTCTCTCTCTCTCTCTCTCTCTCTCTCTCTCTCTCTCTCTCTCTCTCTCTCTCTCTCTCTCTCTCTCTCTCTCTCTCTCTCTCTCTCTCTCTCTCTCACACACACACACACACACACACACACACACACACACACACACACACACACACACACACACACACACACACACACACACACACACACACACACACACACACACACACACACACACACACAGATAGAGACACACACTAAAAGTGTCAGAGATATGCTTATGCCAAATGGATGGCTGAGAGACTAGTCATAACACAGAGTCAAGTGTTACACTGGGTGTGCTGAGATGGTGACAGCCAATGACTCGGCCCATACAGCTGTTGTCCCCAGATGTGCTGCTGTGACCATGCAGTCAGTCAGCCCTCGTGGTTCTGTTTAGGGCTACACTTCTACTGTTGCCATGATGCCCACAAGCCTGCTCCCTATTAGACTGCAACACATAGGCATCGCTTAATTGGTTAGTATGCTGCTGAAATGTGCTTCATTAATAGCATGTACTCAAGATTGAATAGCCTATGTGCACTAGGACATTCACAATGGAGTTGTGTACCAGCACCAGCAGACACTTAAGATAAAACAACCGCACACACACACACACACACACAGATCACAGGTACAATTAGTCGATTCCCCTGTGACGCAAATGGCACACACACACACACACACACACACACACACACACACCTAATGCCGCAAGTGCGCACACACACACACACACACACACACACACACACACACACACACACACACACACACACACACACACACACACAGATCACAGGCAGAATGAGTCGATTCCCCTGTGACACACACACCCAATGCCGCAAGTGCACACACACACACACACACACACATGCACACACACCAAAACAAAGGGAGAGACAGACCACTCAGAGAATTAATGAATCAGTGGAAGTGTGAATCGCCAGCACAAAGAACACAGCACCCACACAAAGGCTAATTGAATTTCATTAACATGTGAAGAAAGACAGACATGGGGCAGGAGAGAGAGAGGGAAATGGATGGAGAGAGTTCAGGAGATGAAAGCAAGTTAGATGGAGAGAGAGAGAGTGAGAGAGAGAGAGAAAGAGGGAGAGAGAGAGAGAAAAAAAAAGAGGGATACATTTCTCTTCAGATCCTCTTCTTTAAATCAGTCAGCTTTACAGACTCAATCTGTGGTGTTAACGCTAAACACACACACTTGCCTATGGGTGCACACTAAAACTACACACACTTGGGCCACTGCAGCACACACACACACACACACGCATGCACACACACACGCACACACACGCACACACACACGCACACAAGAGAACATTGCGTAACTTGCCGTCCAGGCCTGTTATCAAACAGACATGAAAGAGTGGCAGATAACAGACGCAGCTGTAGACCAGAGGAACTTGGGTGGCGTATGTATGCTTGTCATGATGAGCACTACACATGTATACAGTGTATACACATCACTTAATCAGAACAACAGCAAGATGGAGAGAACAAGAGACAAGAGAGAGAGAGGGGGGAGGTTGACTCTCCAAGGGCTTTGTAGTCAGATCATTCATGCGGATCACCACCAAGTAGAATCACATAGAATCTGTGTAGTGTGTGGCTGAGCCAGGACTGAACTACATTTCCCAGAGGCACCAGTGTGCTTACAACCATCACAACTAAAGAGTGTTAGAGAAAGAGTTTAAACTGATCAAGTCAATCATTTGAAAGTGGTTTGTGCGGTATATAGCATAGCTTTGGGTAAGGTCTGACTGACATGCTTCTAAGGCCAACACGTCCCAAGCCACGGCTTTTATTGGCTGCTCTTTCTTTGTGAGCACTTATCTCAGAGCTCACTCTTTTTTTTACAAAGGTGCTTTAGCAGGGAGCAGGACCTCTCACACACACACAGATACACACACACAAACACACAGACACACACACAGATACACACACACACACAAACACACAGATACACACACACACACACACAGATACACACACACACACACACACAAACACACAGATACACACACACAGACACACACACACACACACACACACACAAACACACACACATTGTGAGCAGTAGACGTTGGTAAGAATAGGGGCCAGAGCTCTTTGTGCTCCAGAGAGCCTGCCAGTCAGAGTGTGTTAGTGCTATGTGACACAAATGGACCGGCGGAGCAAAGCATGATGGGTCAGCTGCCTCCACAGGTACCAGTCTGGCCCACTCACACACAGCAAGGAGACACCAAGCTGGAGAAGGGGTGTGTGCCTGTGTGACGTGTGTGACTGTCTGTGATGTGTGTGTGTCTGTGTAAAATAGTGTGTGTGAGTGTTTCTGTGAGAAATGTGTCAGTCTGTGTGTGTAAGTAAGAGTATGTACATTGTACAGTATATGTGTGTGTATGTGTCTGTGTATGTGTGTGAGAGTGTGTTATGTTGTCAGACGGTCTGAAAGCCTGACAAGGAGATTGTGTGTTCCGGTAATGGCCTTCTGAGTGGCTGAGGGATCGCCCAAGACGTTTATCCACGCAGGCGTTCCTTTTTTATCTCCATCTTTTCCTTTTGTCTGGCGGACGACAAGAAGACAGAAGTCCTCTGTGTGTGTGTGTGTGTGTGTGTGTGTGTGTGTGTGTGTGTGTGTGTGTGTGTGTGTGTGTGTGTGTGTGTGTCGTCCGAATTCCCGCTTAAGATGTGTGAACAGCTGAGGGGGACGCTCTAACTCGAGTAAAGCTGCCTTCACCCTGACTGTCTCTCTGGTAATTAACAGGCTTGTGCTGGAGCCCAGGCTAATTGTCTTACGCTAAAGAGAGTTAGCTCAAATGCACCTGCTGGGCTAGGTCCAGGAGCAAACTCATAGACAAAGGGGGTGGGGTGGGGGGGTACTAACAGGTTAGACACACACACACACACACACACAAATTAAAAACCACAACACACATCTACTCAAATACAAATGAAGATACACACATGCAAACACCATCGCAACACCACACATGAACACAACTCCTGCATGTAAAGTGCACTTACATAACAACTGGGAGTTGGAGTGCAGAGTTTCACAATGAAGCTGTTTCCACAGGTAGCAAAGACCCAAAGTTCAAAGTAAACCTCAATCTATGAGGCAGTGCTATATGCAGAGACGGGCGTCTAGACTGCAGAGACAGCTAAACACATATGCACGCTCTTGCTCTCTCTCTCTCACACACACACACACACACACACACACACACACACACACACACACACACACACACACACACACACACACACACACACACACACACACACACACACACACACACACACACACACACACACACACACACACACACACACACACACACACACACACACACACACACACACACACACACACACACACACACACACAGAAAGATGAATATACAAACAGAATGAGTCAAGTCCAAGGATACTGCAGAGGTTAAGGCGGAGAGACAATATGTGAGGAAGAGAGAGAGAGTGGAGGAGAGAGAGAGAGGAGAGTGAAGGGGAGAGAGTGGAGGAGAGAGAGAGAGGAGAGTGGAGGAGAGAGGGAGAGAGAGAGAGAGAGTGGAGGAGAGAGAGAGAGGAGAGTGGAGGAGAGAGAGAGAGAGAGACTGGAGGAGAGAGAGAGGAGAGTGCAGGAGAGAGAGGGGGATAGAGGGAGGTGAGGTGAGGATGAATGGATGAGTGGGGGCTGGCTGTGGTGGGCAGGAAGGAACATAACCTCCTTTTGACTCAGACGGTCACCTCCTCTCACTCACACACACCTAATGATTTCCTGCCAGTGCTGGCCACCACACACACACACACACACACACACACACAGACCGTGGCTCAGCAAAACGCTTGGAATGCATCTTTCATTCTCTCTCTCTCTCTCTCTCTCACACACACACACACACACAGTGTATGACATGCACTCTGTCCCCATGCATTTTAAAGGGACACCAGGCAAGTCTGATGCTTTTTCTATACGAAACTCCCCCTCGCTCGGTCTGAAGCTCTTTTCCTTTTCTTTGCATCTTCCATCAAGGGTTTTCGCTGCTTCTTTGCCGGCTCTGCCATTATACACACGTTTGCAACAATCGCTAGCGTTTCGTTAGCCTCCCTCTGTGCTGTGGATGCAGGATGGAAACTGAAACTGCTTCGGTCGCCGGGTACGATACACTGAACTTGCAAGCGGGATATTCTTCCTACAGGCAGTAGGGGCGGGCGAGAGAGTCTTCATTCGCCCTGTAATGAGTCATTTAACCATAATACCGACTTACGAAGATGAGTAATTAACACAAAAACGTTGCCTGGTGTCCCTTTAAAACACACACAGACTGAGTCACATCGGAAGACATCAATTGCGGTAAGCAGCGTGGGTTGGAGGCAGATCTGGCACACAAACACAACTTCAAGAAACACATCTGAGCTGTCTGACACAAAAAGACACACAAACATACACACAAACATACACACACACACACACACACACACACAGATCTGAGAAAGACCTGAACCCATCTGAATCCTGAACACATCTGTAAGGGAGCGGAGGCAGAACACAGAGGCCTTTGCCTCTCCTTAGACAGGCAGCGCAGGGAAAGTTTGCACTGAGAACTTCAAAGGCCATGAGGGGAGCTCTCTCCTTCTCTCTGTCTGTCTGACCTGAGCCTGACTCTGCGGAAAGAGTACAGTGCACAACCTACCCCAAAGACAGACACGCATACACACACACACACACACACCATCTCCTCCTCCCAGACCCCACCCCCAACCTTAGATGGTTGGTACAGGTGTTAGCCTGTGAAAATAATCTTGCTCAGCTAATTAGTGCTGGATACACTCCATCCTCTCCACTTAGACACAGACACAGACACACACACACACTAATATGGGTGTCTTTGCCGTCTCCATCTCACTCACTCTCTCTATCACACACACACACACACACCACTCTCTGGCGGTGCCCTGTCAGAGGGTGCAGGTGGTTCAGACAGAAACAGTTCCTGAGTTTGTGTGTGTGTGCGTGAGTGTGAATGTGGGCAGACACGGTTGAGTTGGGCGGCTCCCCCTGTCTGCGCTGAGGATACCCATGTGACCGTCTAAAGCAGTGTTTCTCAAAGTGTGGTCCGGGGACCACTGGTGGACCGCAAGCCATCCCAAGTGGTCCGCGAGCAGACGTGCTAAAATATAATATAGATGAGTTGTTTGCAATATTGAACCAACTTGTATGTAAATCCAAACAGTTCTGCAACACTGCCTATGTAAGCTACGCCAGTTTAAATCGTATGAATCTTCTGACACAATAAGCAAGGTGCAAAGACAATATAAGCAAGGTTGTTCAGTGAGTAGACCAATAGTTAAAGTAGGTCTAGTGTTGTTTTTTAGCTAGGTGGTCCGTGAGGTATTTTTTTAATTGGTTAAGTGGCCCTTGGTCTGAAAAAGTTTGAGAAACACTGGTCTAAAGCCAGACAGAAGTCTGCCATGGCCCTCTTAGAGAAGAGAGAAGAGAAGAAGAGAGGGATGAGAGAGGGAAGGAGAAGACAGAGAGAGGAGAAGGGAGAGAGAAGGAGAGAGGAGAAGAGAGAGAAGGAGAGAAAGGAGAAGAGAGAGGAGAAGAGAGAAAAGAGAAGAGAGAGAGGAAGAGAGAGAGGAGAAGAGAGACGAGAGGAGAAGAGAGAGAGGAGGAGAAGAGAGAGGAAGAGAGAGATGATAAGAGAAGAGAGAGGAGAAGAGAGAGGAAGAGAGATGAGAAGAGAGAGAGGAGAAGAGAGAGGAAGAGAGATGAGAAGAGAGAGAGGACAATCAACAATCAGTGCTGGTTTCCAGCACATCCCTATGGTCACCTCTGTTCTCTAGTTTCCAACACATCCCTATGGTCACCTCTGTTCTCTAGTTTCCAACACATCCCTATGGTCACCTCTGTTCTCTAGTTTCACTTCAGTCGTAATATATCCAGTTGTGATAGACATTGTATTTACGCCTATAGATCTGTACCAGCCCCCTAGCATCTGCTTTCACTCCCTAGTACTCTTTGATGTGCCTTTTATAGTGCTTGTGCTATGATGTGGCAAAAGTGTGTCAGTATTTCAGCTGCTTGAAGGCTGGTGTATGTGTGTGTGTGTGTGTGTGTGTGTGTGTGTGTGTGTGTGTGTGTGTGTGTGTGTGTGTGTGTGTGTGTGTGTGTGTGTGTGTGTGTTAAGTGTAGGAGAAAGTGTGACAGCAGGGTTATGAAAGGGAATGTGCAGGCTAACGTTTCTCCATTCATACATCTGGTGTTTACCTCTCTCTCAGGCCCAGTTCAGCAGAGCAGAGGCCGA
>NW_027468718.1:15662048-15679548 GCF_046254945.1 Alosa pseudoharengus | reverse complement strand
CATGAGGGCACAACAGACAGACAAGCCACTCATACAGCTACTGAAAGACACACACACTCGAATGCGCACACGTACACGCACGCACGCACACACACACACACAAATGGGGGAACAGGAGAGAAGGATGATGACATCACCTAATCGCACAAGGCCAGTGGCACTGCATCATGTGAGACAGGATGTCAGGCAGGTGTGTGTGTGTGTGTGTGTGTGTGTGTGCAGAGATGGAAAGAAACATTGATATTCACCGTAACAGATTAAACATGGTAGAGTGTATGTGTGTGATGGTGGAAGAGGGTGAATGTGAGAGACTGTGTGCATATATCTTTCTGAATATAAATGATTGGGTTTGTGACATAAATATGTGTGCGTGCGTGTGTGTGCTCTGTGCACAGCAGAAAAGTATTAATGCATGCGTACTAATCTATAAATCTGTGTATTCTCTGTATGTGTATGTGTGTGTGTGTGCGTGTGTGTGCATCAATATGATCAATGAATACACACAGACCGTTTGCATATCTGTGCATCTAAGCTAAGCTTGTGTGTGTGCAGATGTACAGTAGCAGACGTACAGAAGTACAGTATAATATTTTAGTCACGCGATCACAATAGCTCTGCACTCGATTGCTCTTCCTTAGCTACCAGCTGTTTTTGTCTCGGTAGACTGAAATTGAATTTCACGTTTTGAAATTGAATTGTGAGAACTGAATATGAAAGACAAAAACATTTTCAGTCAGGATAATTTATGTATGAGAGCAAATGAGTTCAATTTCAAAATATTATATTAAATTTCAAGTTGACTGGGAGGATTCAGTTCCAATCTAATGAATTCAGTTTCAACATATACTATTCAAATTCGTTTTTCCAATACAATTGCTCAAATTCAGCAATTCAAACACAAATACAACATTTTGAAATACGGTTTAAAGTGGCACAAGTTTTACTCCATAGGAGATCCCCTCCACTGGCATCCAAAGCTACACCGGCCAGCGCCACATGAGCCTTGAGTGGTGCGGGTCACGGGGTCAAGGCACTGAGCAAAGCAGGAGTTTCCTGCATGATGGATGGCGTCCGTTACACTGGGCCGTCTCAGCTAACAGAGATCCAATCAGCCCCTCTGGCTGCACTGGGCAGGGTTCAGATCCCACTTTTGTATGTGGTGGAGAGGATTCAGGTAGACTGATTGTGTGTGTGTGTTTGTGTGTGTGTGTGTGTGTGTGTGTATCTGGTCACGGTGGGTTGAGTTCAGCTCCAGGGTGATAGGTTTGAAAGAGGATTACGAAGGATCCTCCTGTGTGGCTGTGTGTGTGGCTGTGTGTGTGTGTGTACCCCAACGCTCAGTGGCAAAAATTCACACTAATAAAGCCACAAAAACTGACCTGAGGCTTGGCACAAAGCCACACCATCAAAACTGTGTGATCAGGACATGGCCGCAATCAAAGACCAGTACATTTCCATGAGCGGCGATGGACTTCAGAGCTGGCCACTTTGTGTTAAAGCCTGCCACTCCAGTGAGGTGGACTTCATTACACGCTGAGCCCATTAGGTGACTTGTTAGCAGTCCACCATTAAGAACCCATTACAGCACACCAAAGCTATGATGAGAATTGGACATGCAGTCCCCCCCCCCCACACACACACACTTTTTACCCTCAGTGCCACGTAACCAGACCAGAGGCAGTTGTCATGGTGATGGCATTAATGAAATGAAGAAGGGCTGGCAAGGGCAAAGGAATTGCTCCATCATTAGCTATGTTTTGCTCATGCAAATACACACACACACACACACACACATAAGGCAATTTGATAAGGCAAATAAGAGGAATGAATTAGAGTAAACAATTAAGTTCCACCTGAGTGTGAATCAATGTGTGTGAGCAAATGACGTCACAGCCCAAACTGGGGGTGGGGGGGTGTGTGTGTGTGTGTGTGTGGGGGGGGGGGTTGTAGTAAACACATCCAGTTCATGTGAGACGCTTCCTGTCAGGGGAGCTGCAAGCGACCCCTCCATTTTGAGAGTCAGGCAGCGTGTGACGTCCCCACACAGCAGGGTTCCAAACCGTAGTGGATCCCAGGCAGCACACAGCAGCCTGTAGCACACAGCAGCCTGTAGCCTGCCTGGCAGCCATGCTGGAGGGGGTGGGGGGTGGGGGAGGGGTTCTGGAAGACCACTGGCATGGGTACAGAGTTAGGACTCAAGAACTCTAGGCGTTAACGTACAGGGAATGTTTATCACTGATTATATTGATAAGATTCCATACCCTTTGGCGATGCCCTTCCAACCATCCCATTCATTCATAAAGGATAGAGAGAAGGGAGGATGAGAGGGGGAGAGAAGGGAGGATGAGAGGGGGAGAGACAGAAAGAGAGTCCTATGCTCTATGGAAAAGACTGTCACTTTCATGTGCGTCACGCGTAGCGCCGTCGATTATCAACCTGAAATTGGATCCTGCCGTTATCTACAAATTCAATTAAACGGCTGACATTCTCTCCTCTCATCGGCTCTCTCTCTCACACTCCTCTCAGCCGTTCCAACCGAGCCAGATTCCCCGTCTCCATGGAACGGAGACAGACAGACAGACAGATCGAAAGAGACAGACAGACAGAGAAATGGACACATGCAGAAGGGGGTGAGACAGGGAAATGTGCAAGAGAGACAGAAAGAGGTCTGGTGGTGGTGTTGAGTTGTAAGGCCAACTGAGCATCCCTTACAACACACACACACACACACACACAGACACAGACACAGACACAGACACAGACACAGACACAGACACAGACACAGACACAGACACAGACACAGACACACACACACACACACACACACACACACACACACACACACACACACACACACACACACACAGGGAGCAAGAGGAGATTTATTTAACATGCCTTCAGAGTGAGGCCAACCTGGCACACTGTGTGAGGGGCAGAGGGGGAGAGAGAGAGAGAGAGAGAGAGAGAGAGAGGGGGGGGGGGACAAAGACATGAAGAGAGAGAGAGAGAGAGAGAGAGAGAGAGAGAGAGAGAGAGAGGAGGGGGGACAAAGACATGATGAGAGAGAGAGACAGAGAGAGAGAGAGAGAGAGAGAGAGAGAGAGAGAGAGAGAGAGATGAATTGGAGAATGGAGTGAGTTAAAGTAGAGAGGGCGAGAGAAACAGGAGCAGGAGAGAGACAGTATGGTGGAAAGATTTCAGAAAGAAATATGTAATTGTCCTTCAGAAAAGATCAATTTCTAGTAGGGGAACACTGGTAAAATTGTAATTCTATCTTCAAGTGCGGTCTACAACCTGCAGCTACGAGAGTGGGAGGGAAAGACAATGTGAGCAATATCAACAGACACAGAGAGGAAAGAGAGAGACACAGTTCATATGTAGAGACTTCATTTGTAGACATTGTAGTGTGCGTGTGTGTGTGTGTGTGTGTGTGCGCGTGTGTGTGTGTGTGTGTGTGTGTGTGTGTATGCGTGTGTGTGTGTGTGTGTGGAGCGGAGGGGTCACGTTGGGGGCTGTTTTCCTGTTTTCTGAGTGTAGTGGAGCAGAAAAACACTAGCGGTAGCGGCAGACGCTAATTTCCTCCACAGAGCCGGAGACCCATATGGTGGGAGGCCCTGTGGGGGGGGGCTGTTGCCCCACTGACCCAGCCCCTCTTAGGAGGCTCTGGCCTGGGCCCTGTGCTCCAGAGACCCCCCCCACCACTCACACCACTCACACACAAACTACCCAAACTACCCACGGCCACAACCCACCAGCTAACGTCTCAGCCTCTTTGTCTGTGTGTGCGTGTGTGCGCAAGTGTGTGCGTGTGTGTGTGTGTGTGTGTGTGTGTGTGTGTGTGTGTGTGTGTGTGCGTGGTGGTTCAGGGAATGTTTGTGCATGTGTGCGTGTATGAGGAGCATAATTGTGTGTGCAGGAATGAGTGTCCATGCTCCATGTCTTATTTGAGCAGTCTCAATATGCAAACATGCACTATTTTCCAGTACACACACACACACACACACACACAATCTTAATGGTTCCTAGAGCCTGAGTGGGAGACACCGTTAAGAGGCTCATCAGACAGCACCGCTCTGGCTCAGCCTCAGCCTCTGCACGGATTCCTGGACACACACACACACACACACAGTGGGAGTTCACTGCCGTGTCAGCATCGCACCCTGACTATAACACTCTACCCACCTCGTAACAACACTCATTCAAGACCTCCTGACTCCTTGCTCACACTTCACACAACACACCGACCGCACCCACACAACCGGCATCCACTGCTAGTGACCTCAACAAAAACAACAACAACAACAACACCACCTCGCCAGGCGACATCCGCCAACGGAAAACCCTCGCCGCCACCACGCTGCAGCGGGCAGTGACTGGCCTGGCGTGCTGCCTCATTAAGGGCCTATTTTAAGCACACTGCGCTGGGCTCCTGAGGTGGAGGGGGCAGGAGATGGGGGCATGTGTCCCACAACATTATGGCTATTTAAGTCAAGCAGTGGCAATTAATTCAAGGCAAAAGCTGTGGAGTCTGTGCTTTTGCCAAATGCGATTGTGACACTGTTTGTATTTGTGCTGTACAGTGTGTGTGTGAGTGTGTGTGTGTGTGTTTGCTCCAGTAGTGAAGCATCCCCAAGGGCCAATGGAAGCAGGTCAGGAGAGGTTAACAAGTGCTGTTATTTTTTACGTCTCTTTACTCTTTTCAACCTATCATGTTTCTATGTTCTTCTTTTATCTGCTCATTTGTAAAGCATATTTAATTACCAATGTAGAATGCACTTGCCTGGCCTGCTCTTGCAGCTTTGAGAACACAATCCTTTTTGAGTGAACACAGTCACACAACACACACACACACACACACACACACACACACACACACACACACACACACACACACACACACACACACACACACACACACACACACACACACACACACACACACACACACACACACACACACACACACACACACACACACACACACACACACACACACACACACACACACACACACACACACACACGGCTTGGCCTTGAGATGGCAGTGAGAGTGGAGCATAATGTACTACTGGGGAGGACACACGGGATGAGAGAGGGACGAGGAACTGTGAAAGAGAGTGAGAGAAACAGAGAGTGCAAAAGAAAGAAAGGAGGAAAGAGAGAGAGAGAAATATATGTGAGTGATAGCACACAGAGGAGAAGGGGTGGGGGGGGGGGGCAGCTGCAGCTCCAGACAAGGAGGAACGGGGAATGGGGATAGCACAGGGCATCTGCAATGGCAGCACACTACTCTCACATCCTCTCTCTCCCTCTGCCCACACACACACATACACATACATACACACAAACACACACACACACACACACACACACACACACACACAATCACATACATACACACACACACACACACACACACACAATCACATACACACACACACACACACACCTTCCCTCTGTCCTCCCCCCAGCGGTGATGTCATCTATAGCCCAGTCTGCTGCTGCTGACTCACTGTTAACGCTTAGCACCTCTGCTAACCAACACACCCTCCACACACACACAGGAAAGA
Organism: Alosa pseudoharengus; assembly: GCF_046254945.1. Lineage (NCBI taxonomy): Eukaryota > Metazoa > Chordata > Actinopteri > Clupeiformes > Clupeidae > Alosa > Alosa pseudoharengus. Next base: position 15,673,978 of record NW_027468718.1, on the reverse strand, counting down.
GTCATTATTTTCCCACACACGTGCATATATGCTTAACACATGAACCAGTGCTTCACACGCACACACTGGTGCTATCAATGCTCTCACATGGATAACATAACCCTCTCACACATGCACACATATGCCTCATAAACCAAGTGCCGCATACACATAGGGAACTACAGGGACAGGAAGGTGTGGCAGTATGTTTGAGAGAGAAAGAGACAGAGTGGCTGTGTGTGTGTGTGTGTGTGTGTGTGTGTGTGTGTGTGTGTGTGTAAGCAAGTGCGCATGTGTTTGAGAGTAGGTAGAGGGAGGGATGCGCTGATGTAGGCGTTAGCTGATACCACCCAGTGTGTGTGTGTGTGTGTGTGTGTGTGTGTGTGTGTGTGTGTGTGTGTGTGTCAGCAACTCAAGGTAGCGTGTTTCATTCCCCTGTGCATCCTTAACTAAAGCACAGATTGTTCTCTCGGCTAAGAGGGTCACACACTCCTGTCGTGTGTGTTTATGTACACTACAGTATGTGTGTATGTGTGTGTGTGTGTGTGTGTGTGTGTGTGTGTGTGTGATGTGTGTTTGACATTACGATGAATCTGTGATTATGTTTGGAAGAAAAGGGAAAATGTAACCTTCCTAGGCCATCACCCTCCTCCTCTGTGTAAAAAGCAACATTAATCCATCACATACGCCCAGCCACACTCATCGTGTTGCACTGACAGTGAATCCTGACCGGTCACTAGAAGATGAATATCTGTTTGTGAAGCCTGCTGGTCACTAGGAGATGAATATCCTGACTGGTCACTAGGAGATGAATATCCTGACTGGTCACTAGGAGATAAATGTCCGTTTGTGAAGCCTGCTGGTCACTAGGAGATGAATATCTGTTTGTGAAGCCTGCTGGTCACTAGGATATGAATATCCTGACTGGTCACTAGGAGATGAATGTCCTGACTGGTCACTAGGAGATGAATGTCCTGACTGGTCACTAGGAGATGAATGTCCGTTTGTGAAGCCTGCTGACCACATAGACACAATACAGGGCAGAGTGGTTTCTTTCTCCTTGGAGAACTGCAGCCCTGTCACTCTGTGGGACTCTCCCTCGTCTTTCCTCTTTCACTCACTCCACCACACTCCTTTACACTTTCTCTCCCTCCCCCTCTCTCTCTCTCTCTCTTAGAGCCCCTCTTCTCTCTCTCCCTCTGGTCTCCTCTCTCTCTTCCTCTCTCCCTCTCTGCAGGATTGCTTATGTGAGGCCGTGGTGCTGGGTCTATCTGCTCCTGTGGAAGGCCCACAGCATCTCTCACTCTCACTCACACACACACTCACACACACACAAGGTGTGAGAGAAAATCCCAAACAGCCTGCAGAGATCACCACAGCCCAGTAAACAAACTCATACGAGAGGCCTGAACTAGTGCTATTTTTGGTGTGTGCCACCTGTGAAATGTGACATGCTTTGTTCACGCCCAGGGAATAGCCCCCTGCCATAAATAACTCCTCTGCCATCAGATGTAACGCAGTACTGCTCTTTTCAGCGGTCACATCCTCGCTCCTTAGGCACCCTTTGACCCAGGGGGTGGCCAGCAGGGCTCGGATGGTTCACAGAATGGGGGCAATCATGATGTAAACCATCCCAACACACAAGCAAAATCCCCTTCCCTGCAGGCACAGGAAGTGACACAACCCCCCCCCCCCCCCCCCACACTTCCTGCTGACCCCAAGCTGGCCAGCGACTCCCGGTGAGGGTTTGTCCGCTCTTCACTGGCCCGGCAGCGAGGGGTGAGTAAGCAGAGCGATGATGTCATGCGCTTTACGTAACGTTTAAGTCGTTTTCCCATCTTTCTCCTTTTCTTTCTTTTCTTCCCTTCCCCCTCTACCTCCTTCATCTCACCAACTTAATCTCCAAGAGAAAGGGAGAGAGAGAGAGAGGGAGAGAGAGGGAGGGAGAAAGAGAGAGAGAGAGGGAGAGAGAGAGAGTGTATGCTGCTGCATCCTAGCAGTGAAGAGTCATGCTCTTGCTATTGATGAAGTGGAGAGATGACGTTAATCTGTGTGTGGAGGGTTTAATCCACACATACTGGGGGGGGGGGGGGCTCTCCAGAAATACATCAATAGGAAGAGAAGGACCAGAGCTAGAGGGACAGGGGGAGAGAGAGAAAGATGATTCGCTTTGGATGTGTGTGTGTGTGTCTTCTGGCTTTTTCCTCAGCATTCTCTGGCTCCTGCTCTCTCTCTCTGTTACTTTCTTTTACTAGCATATGCTCACTCATACTTCAAATAATTTTGAGAGAATCTTCTCTCTCTCTCTCTCACACACACACACACACACACACACACTCTGCAACAGCTTCACTCACTCCTCTCCCTCTCAAACATATCGTTTCACCTCCTGTGGCAGGTCCTTTCTCTCTCCCTCATCTCTCTCTCTCTCTTTCGCTCATCCCTCTCACCCTCTCTCCCTAATCTCTCTTCTCTCTTTCTCTCATCTCTCTCTCCCTCACTGTAGTGGGTCTGCAGTCTCCTCTCCTCTCCTCTCCAAGTCTCTCAGACAGACAGGACTGGTGAGCCAGAGCTCTCTATATGCCCCCCTCCCTCCACACGGGACAGAAGAAAAAGAGCTTTAGAGTGGGAGATGACACTGAACACACAATCTGCAGCCTGGTGCCATATTACACACACACACACACACACACTAAAACAGAGAGAGAGAGAAAAAGAGAGTGTGTGTAAGAGAGAGAGAGCAGTTAAGGTCCACACTTAAACACACTCACACACATCCCCAAAGAGAATGGTTAAGCTTCTTCCCACACATACACACACAGACATGCCACTGAAGGAACAAACAAGAAAAAACACAAAGCCTCCCTCCACATTTCTGTACATCTTAATCAGCGCGCACACACACACCCACACACCCATAATGGTTCATTCCGCTTGCAAGGGACATGGCATTGTACAGGAAGATTCAATATGTTTTAAAAGGGGGCAGATGGATATGATGAACATAAAGCATAGTTCAGTTCCTCAGGAACACCCTCACGTCTTGCATAAAGGCTACAACTCCACATGTCCAACTCGTCTGCGGTCTGTCTGACCGGTGTCTGGCCACAGAGAGGGGCTCTGAGGCGGGAGAGCTGTGTGTGCTGGGCTGGATCACCTCTACAGCACTCCCACTGGGTCTCCATTCAAGCGTTCACTGCTTTTTAAGACAGGCTGCAAGGCTCCTCTTTCACCAGACACACACACACACACACACACACACACACACACACACACACACACACACACACACACACACACACACACACACACACACACACACACACACACACACACACACACACACACACACACACACACACACACACACACACACACACACACACACACACACACACACACACACACACACACACACACACACACACACACACGGTAATCTCTCTCAAGACTCCCCTGCTGCTATCTGATTCTGTGACCTAGTGTGGGAAAGCAAGGTCAGGGATGGCACTCGAGCATCTGTTTCTAGCGGGAGAGAGAGAGTGAGAGAAAGAGAGAGTGTTAGAGAGAGAGGGACGGAGAGAGAGGGAGTGAGGGAGAAAACGAGAGAGCCCAATTGAGGGGGTGGGGGGGGGTGTGAATAAGTCTGTGAGACAGACTCCAGACAATATAGAGAAACAATTAAAGAGAACATAATGTTGTACAAATGGCAACCCCAGAGGTATTGGGCAACAGTTTCTATACAGGGACAAAACAGAGGCAGAGCTGTTCCCAGACAGAGGAACTACTACATGATCTGATAGCACAACTTCAGAATAGCTGCAACAACAACTGACTTCTTCACGTGACTAAAGAATGAGAAAACCTCCCAATTAAGTAACATGTACTCACCCACAAAAACACTGACATGTACTCACACAGAAAAACACTGAAAAACACACACAGGAAAGGGTCTGTGTGTGCATTTGTGTGTGAGTGTGAGTGTGAATGCGCAAACACTCTGGAAGTGTAAGTGTAAAACACACACGTGCACAATCACCAACTGTGTGCAGATGCTGAGCTCCACACCTCGCACACTCCCCCGACAACCTTCATTAGCAGTTAGCACTTAGCATGACGAACGAGCTTTCCGGCTAATTCTCTCAACTTGGTGGGTTAGCGGCACAGTAGAAGCCGCAACAACAACATGCTCCTCCAGCTGTTAGCTTACGCTCTCAGCAGGACTACAGCAGTAGGACACACACACACACACACACACACACACACACACACACACACACACACACACACACACACACACACACACACACACACACACACACACAGCAAGGGAGAGGCCAGACGGGGGCCTTGGCTGAAGCAGCAGGGGAGCGTGTGTGGGTGGTTGGCCAGTCCAGTTCAGTCCAGGGGTGACCAGGCTAGGTGGGTGGATGGGCAGACTAGGCCAGGAGGGCCATTAGCAGCTGCTCCAAATGCTAATTGTCAGGCTAACCACCAAAACTTTCCACAATAGACCGCCAGCTGCAGCCGGCTTGCCGACCAGTCAACGCAGAACACTCTGGACGCTATTAAGAGACAGGATCCCAACCCAGATCAGTCCCCATGATCGCCAAAGCCTGGTTGAGGACAGCTGTGACATCCACAAAACAAGTTAGGGGATGTGTTTGTAGCTAAACACTGCAATCTAAAACATGTCCCTTTTTCTTCTACAAGTATTTAAAACGGCAAACAATGTCCCCTTCCTATTGCACTTCATGCACTGTGGAGCTGAGGTGTTGAGGTTACTTGTTGATTGTCCCTCCCTTGTAAACTGGCTTTATCAAGCAGGCACTGCTTGGACACTGAGTGGACTCCACTGTGTTTGATTATGCATGTCCCTCATACCGTGTTTGTTCTTCCACCATCCATCTGGCCAGCGGCTGATAAACAGGTTTATCATTGGGAGACCTGGCCAGGGCTGATAAACAGGTTTATCATTGGGAGACCTGGCCAGGGCTGACTGACAGCCCTTCTTTTCCAATTCATTTCAGCTGCAAAAAGTGGCTCAATTCAGTCATTTCAAATGGAGTCCTACCGGATCCCTTTGTGAGCACAAACATGCATTTACAACTGTTGATTACAATACCTTTTTTTCTTCTGCTTAATCTGGAATGGCACATTTAGGAACAGTTGCAGAGGCTATTATGACCCTCACCAGGAGCAGCAGCAGCAAGGCCTTTTAGCTTAACTCAAGCTCCAGAATGTTCTGTTTTCTTCTCTCAGAATCCGCGGGAGCCAGAGAGGATTGCGGAGAAGCAGTGATTAAAGCTCTATGGAATGTGACGGGCTCCGCTGGTTGCCCAAATGCCCCTTCTGACCCACTCACAAGGCTCCATTACCCCTTCCCCATACCCCTTTCCCCTATCTCCCCCCCCCATCTTACTTCCATTTAAGCGAGCCAAACCACCACTCTCTACATCTTACTTCCATTTAAGCGAGCCAAACCACCATTCTCTACATCTTCACCGACCCTCCACTACCGTGTGGAAAGACCTGTTGTTCATTGAGGTGCTATCGATCCGTCCGCCATTAATAAGTGATTATGAGCGTGCCAGGTCGATGCTAACCCATTCCGCCTAACAAGGTAGCTTCAGTAAGGACGCTCCATCTTCTCCATGCGTAGCTAATGGCGGACCTGTAGCGCACTGGGGGCAGGAGGTGAGGATGAAGGTGTGTGCAATACTGGGAGGGGAGGGGGGGGGGAGGGAGAGAGACGGTACACCTGACCCGCGGGTCGCTGCGCTTCCAGAGGCGCTCATTAGAGTCCATCAGAGAGAGGCTCGCAGAGGGACTCTGTGGCGTCGGACGGCGCCAGCATGAAAAGCGACCAGCGGTGCAGGCACAGCAGTTAGTGACCTGGAGGGCAGCACAGGAGGGACTGAGGTGATGCTGATGTGAGCATGTGTTTGAAGGAGACGGTGAGTGTGAGTCTGAGTCTGAGTGAGTGTGTGTGTGTGTGTGTGTGTGTGTGTGCAGGTGAATAAGTAGCTGGGTGCGTTTCTGTTGTTGTTAGTGTGTGTGTGTGTGTGGGTAGCAACACAGCGCCACTGATTAATACAGTCTATGAATCTGAATGCAACCTCCCCTCATAATACATCTCTATTGGTGACAATGACATCTCTCACTGCAAGCTTCACAATGCTCTCAGCTCACACACACATTCAAGCATGAGCTCGCTAACCTTGACGGGGTGCGGCACAGTGCACTGCACACAGCCCTTCAACATCTCCCAGAAGTGAAATAAATAAAACATATTAACAGATATTAAAAGGCAAACATCACTTTTTTTCAAAATGTGCCGAGGAGAGGCAGAGAAGCATGGTGGAGAACAGTCTCACAGGACCCCCTGCGGTTCTGCTGACAATCCCATAATGCACTCCTCCTTTCATATTTTTTTTGTGAGGATGCGTTTAAGGCTTTTTTTTTTTTTTTTGGGTATTTTCCACTTGTCTGATTTATTAATCCTGGTGAAGTATAAAAACAACAGGGGAGAGAAAGAAAGTAGGGGGAGAGATGGAAACAGAATAGAAATGAAAGAGAAGGCAGTGCAAGGGGTGAGAAAAAGAGGGAGCTAGAAGGAAGGATGGAGGGAGGCAGAAGTAGAAAAAATAAGAGGGAAAGAGAGAGAGAATGAAAGAGAGAGAGAAAGACTCTTGCCATGGCTCCTCTCCATGACTGCATGAGAGGTGATGGGGGGGGGGTTTATCCTGGCTTAGCATTGTTTCCTTAAGAACACAGCTCATATCCGCACACATGCAGAAAGCCAAGTGCTGCTCCAGGAGGAAGGGACTTGTTAAGAAGCAGCTGTCCACACAAAAGACCCTCAGCCTCGCATGACTCAATAGATTTATATTAGAGAGCTCACTCAGACACTTCCATCGCTGGCTTCCGCTAGCTCATAAATAGCCTGGTGGCAGGTGGAGGGCACTTAGTGCATCAGAGTGCCAATGCGGGTTGCAGAATAAGTTATGACGCTGTCTGCCATATGCACACTTGTTTTGTGTCGTCAGTAAGTACTACATGCACAGCTGAATAGCATAGGCTATATGTGCTATCAGAGCCATCTTAACATGGCCATTGCCCAGAGCCAATGTTGACCCCCCCCCCCCTGTGTGAGGAGACCCAGGAAATGCCCCTGAGACATAGTGACACACACTTGTGAGTGCCCAACTCTGCCTCACACACACACTCAAGGTCATCAACTAAGGTCATCAATTGCCTGTTAAGAAGCTGTGGCATCTGTGTGCTAGAAGCAGCTCTTGAGGAGTGAGTGAGTGAGTGAGTGAGTGAGTGCGCGTGTGTGTGTGTGTGTGTGTGTGTGTGTGTGTGTGTGTGTGTGTGTGTGTGTGTGTGTGTGTGACTGTAACCATGTTTGTAAAGCTGGTGGACTTAGGACAATCCCTAAAAGTAAACAGTAATGTCCTTAATGCATGTGTGTGTGAGTGTGTGTAAGCACGGATTGATTTCACAGTGTTTCTTTACAAATATTTGTCAATTCAATCATTCTCCGTCTAACAGGCTGACATTTACCTATAGTATTTCTATTCATAAAGAATTAATAAATGATGTTGTTCAATGTTGCTGTATTTCGATATGAATTTCAAACAAGAGCACCAAGGTTAGATAGAGAGCACGAGGCCAGCAGCAATTCTCTCAATCGTATCCCATCATGCACCTCTTTTACCCCTTCAATCTCATCTAAGGGCCATTACAAGCGCGGGCCTCCCGACAATCCTCACCGCTAAGCCCCACAAACACCAAACCGGTTTCCTGGTGGGGCCACTCGGGATGGAGTCTGGGCCGTGACACTGACGGATGGGCCCAATTCCAAGCCAGCTGGCCAGCACCAGAAGAAATGAATTTATATCCAGGGAAAGCAAAAAATAAATACACACACAGCAACTAGCGACTTATTGTGGTCGTGTGTGTGTGTGTGTGTGTGTGTGTGTGTGTACAGTCCTATTATGAACGATCACACTCACACCAACACCTCTCCCCATGGCTGGTGAGCAGCAGACCTGCTGGGGTGATGCTAGCGGGCTGAGTGGATCCTTCCTTGGATCTGCACACGTGCACACGGGCAGCTGCCGAAGCAGGAGTGACAGTAACGGCACACATGAAGTAAAGGCTCCTACTCCCAGTGCACACATTGATTAATGACAGGCGTGCTCCTGAGGCAAGAGGTGGCTTGGCACCACCACCCACCCACCCACACCCACACACACACACACACACACACACACACACACACACACACACACACACACACACACGCACACACGCACACACGCACACACGCGCGCATCGCTGTAGGGGGGGCATGCAAGCCCACACAGACACGCTCACAAATGCATTTTCCTACACAATCCCCCACACACACCTACGTCCACATACATATGCATATAGGCCTTTTTTCCCCTCTCCCTCACAGAGAGACACGCTTATATTGATCTGTACGTCTGCGGTCATGGCACGTACACGACCCTATCCAATAATACCACGAGCTTAGTCTTCATAGACATCATATCCACCAGAAACATCTTATGGGAGATGTGTAACATTCTTCCAGATTGGCTTTAAAAGCTTATTCCAGTGTTGGCCCAGACTTATTTCAAATACTTAAATACTAACAGACAATGTAGATGCACAACTACACAGTCAATCCAGCCAAATGAATGTGCTTTGTGAAGTAAAATACACAAAAAATCCTCCCTAATTCCCCAAGATGTGATCAATTAGAAGACAAAAACCTTAGATAAAAGCACAGAAGCTATTTTGTTTTTCCTCCTACGAGAAGCCTCAAGTGGATAAACAAATGTCATCCAATTGAAAGGGGGAAGGAGTGGAGTCGAGCAGCGAGCTCCGAATTAGGCCTCTGGGACTTCTCGTGGCACGCAGGCTAAAAAAGGCATCCTGATTCGACATCGTCGACATTTGTGCAGGAAACCCAAAAAAAAAAAAAAAAAAATAATGGTGACTACGTTGCTCACAGTTAACGCTACCGCTGCCTCTTGCTTGCACGATGCCGCCAGCTCTCCTGGTGGATGAACGACGCGACACAGCCGACACTGCCTTCTGACTGCAGCGGAGGTGCTAGTGTCCCACAGCACACAGTGTGCCACAATGCACAGGACTCAGTGGGAAGAGGAAGCAAGAGAAAGGACACGCTGAGAGAAGGGAAGTTGTCGGTGGGGGGGAAGGGGATGTGGGGGAATGTGAGTAAGCAGTAAATGAGGAAGAAAGGAGAAGTTCATCAGACGATGAGAAGTCCTGTGAGGAGTTTACTGTTTACTTTAACTCTCTGTCAAAAAACTGGTGGTGTCACTTTAGGCTGATAACTTTGGACTTTCACTGCAGCATGTGACATTTACAAAAAAAAAAAAAGCCCTGTGCAATCTACAATTAAACAGAAATGGCAGCTTATGTTCCTGCAGAAGAGCCCAGACAACCCTGGTCCAAAACACCAAAGCTTTTTTTTTATTTTACGGATTTAGTTAATTAGAAAAGTTGACCTCTCTGGGTAAGTGTTCAAGTGGGTCTGCAGTGAGAACCTTGAACGGACTATTTCCATGAGCTGGTCAGAAAGCGGCAAGGCATTTCCTGCTGAAATATTGATGGTGGAGACTGGGCCACAGGCCCCAGCTACTCGCTGTAGTGTGGTACGCTTCCCACTCTGAAACACTGATGACTCCAGTCACTTCCACCATCACAGTGTGTGTGAGGTCCTTTAGTGGCAATTTCAGTGAAGAGCAGGATTGTGAGGGCCAGGGTGGTTGTGGTGGTTTACGGCCCTGGTCCTTGGTAGCAAAATGGGGGGGGGGGGGGGGGGGGGGACAAACCCCTGTCCACCCAGGAGCCGAGTGATCGTCAGCAGAGTGATGAGTGGCTCCAGCAGGCCGAAGACCAGGTGACAGGCTGCACCACCCTGCCCACGGCACTACATGGTGACACTGGTGGTTTATGGAGCCGGTACGCCGGGTGTCGGTGCTCTTTCTCCCCCCCATAAGGCTGACTTATGGGGGGGATAGGTGTGGTGTAGGCACTGGCAACGGCACGCTTGGGCCCAGGCTGTAACTCAGGGTGATGTGCTACGTGCGCCGAAGAGTGCCAGACACACTGACCAGATAAGAGAGCCGCAAGACATCACAAGAGAATGGTTCATCCACCAAATAACAACAACAACAAATAACAATAACAACAGCAACAAATTACTTGAAATGCTCCCGTCTGAAACATGCACAACAGTACTGGATCACCTAAAAGGCCAACAAATCTCAGCTAACTGTCAAGACTGATGATCGATCTACGATGTTGTGAATAAGATCAAGAAATGAAATAAAATGAAATGTTTATGTTCCTCAACTGGTAAAAACAAGTTACTATTAATCATAATAGCTAGCTCATGGGTTTAATTTCATGAGGAGGGACTCTTCCCTCTGTCCCGTATATGAACAAATGCAGAAGTACAGCACTAATAGCCATATTGTTAGCAGACTTGTTATTCCTTTGGGATTGGGCAATCCCATGGGCAGGCTTGTTTTGACAGAGACAAATGAGTTGTGAAAATGTGGCCACTTTTCTTCTCAACGCAATTCCACTTTGCGCCTCTCTCAGATGAATGTTTTGACGTCCAGCATTTTCAGGGGGCTTGTTTGCACACGGATGAGCCTGAGTTGCTGTCCAGGGTCTGATTGCCCAATTCTCAAGGCCTTAATGGTGAGAGGCTTGGACAACATGTACCTTGACTCACCTGCAGAAAATTCCATGCTACTGGATCCTTTTAAAATGATTCAGCCTGAAGGCAAAAAAAACAGATTCACAAGCAAACTATTTCACACCCAGCTTAGAGTAAAGATGTGCAGTGTTTCCGCTAGAATTTTTTTTAACAGTGGCGGCAGCGCCCTAATTCTGAAGCAGTGGCACCGCTAAATGAAGAGGAAACACTGAGAAGAAAGTTAATGCTTTAAATAGGCTACATCAATACTATATATAATATGTGAATTGAAACTGGACGGGCCATAATAACCTCTGACTAGTTTAGGCTACTTATTGTTAAATTGCAATATAAGCGGCAGCCAGCAGGGGAGGATACGTCGCAGGATTATTAATTAAACCGTGGGGGACCGCCATGCTGAAATAAACGTAGAGGAAACACTGGATGTGGCTAATTTTTCAGGTGTAAGGTTTAAGGTGTCAAAGTAAAATACAATCACGAATGACAGGAATGACACTTTTGTATCTTTCGCTACAAGCTAAGACAGACAAATTTCACAATGAAAACAAAAGGGGTACTGGTGAAATAGCAGGGGAAATGTGTCAAGTGCCAAAACAAATATCTGTGCAGACCAGAGAGTGGAGGAGGGAAGGAGAATGAGAGGAAGGGAATGGAATTGTGTATTTCTCTGGGTAAAGGGACTGATTTAAATGAGTGGGAGAACATAGGGCTGTTTGTCTGGTTTTTGTTCAAAAATGGTAGCGCCTCGTTGCCACCGTGCTAAAACAGATCCTGGTTGACTACCGCAGAGTACACACACACACACACACACACACACACACACACACACACACACAGTTCCATGATGCAGTTGGAGCAGCAGAGCCAACACACACTGCTCTTTAGCCGTGGCATGAGGCCTTCTGGTTGTTGGCGCAAGATCAGCGGGACTTATTTTAACGTTTAGGGTTCCAGAGCAGAAATAGCACCCGGGTCCTGGTGTCGTGCGTCATCGGGGAACGGGCGCCCAGAAGGAAAAAAAAAATAATCTCAACCCTCAGACCCCCATGGAGAGGGGCCTCTTCCACTGGGTCCCTTCCCCTCGGCGGTCTCCTGAGGCTGGAGCGCTAACTGCACTAACCACCCCTTTGTGAGAGCCCCCTTGAGTGGCTCAGCTAGACTAAAGGCCCAGGCTTTT